>NC_059431.1:118684990-119054990 GCF_021028975.2 Sphaerodactylus townsendi
CCAAACACTTCATTTCATTTCATTTATTCGATTCATACCCCGCCCTCCCCCTTAGGGCTCAGGATGGCAAACAACAAGCAAATAACATCAAAACACTAGTCAAAACACCATGTGGTGGGGCGCAGTGCCTCTGGCGGAGCCGTGGTGGAGCTGTGGCCAGGCTGTGGCAGGGGAGCTTTGGGGCATACAGGGGGAGCAGGGGCATACGGGGGGGGGGGGGTTTAAATTTTAAGAAGAAGAAGAGTTTTGGATTTATATCCCCCCTTTCTCTCCTGCAGGAGACTCAAAGGGGCTGACAATCTCCTTGCCCTTCCCCCCTCACAACAAACACCCTGTGAAGTGGGTGGGGCTGAGAGAGCTCCGAGAATCTGTGACTAGCCCAAGGTCACCCAGCTGGCGTGTGTGGGAGTGCACAGGCTAATCTGAATTCCCCAGATCAGCCTCCACAGCTCAGGCGGCAGCGCCGGGAATCAAACCCGGTTCCTCCAGATTAGATACATGAGCTCTTAACCTCCTACGCCACTGCTGCTCCTTGAGAAATGGTTCCTGTTTAGAGCAAGAGGTTCTTTCCAGGTATCCTTGGACTGTGGATTTTGTGGTGCATCAGTTGGTTCTCACAGTTGGCCCAACTAGCAACTATTGGAGTTTAATCTCCTAAGAAACCTGCCCACTTGTTGAGGTCCGGTCATAGTGCTTGCTTGGAAGGCCTTCAGTTCTCACCTTCCTCCTGACGTATGTTTACAGCGACAATAAAGCTACCCGTTGGTTTGGTCCCTTCTGCGAGGCCTCCGTTTCACGATTCGTGAACTTAAGTGGGTGCACTTGAACGTAATCACTTTTTTGGGAGGGAAGTTGTATATCTGCGGTTCATGCCACTGTTGCTACTCCGCTGACATACTTCAGAAGATGAAAACTGTCCGTTTTCCTTCCACGCCTGCGCCCTGAACTCGAGTTCTAGGGAGCGGGCCTTCCGAATTCGCTGGGCTCACTTCTGAATAAACATTCGCTGGGCTCACTTCTGAATAAACATTCTCTGTAGACATATATGCAATTTTGTAATTTCAACTTCCCATTCGGACTCTTAATGGACCTTTCCTCAGAACGTCAGCAGCGCACCATCCTTCCCTCTTAAGGATTTTTTGGGGGGCTTATGTGTTGAAGTAGCTGTTACAGCATCTGCGTGTGCATAAATTGTACGATAATTATTATACTTACTGAATTAGGAGCTCCAGGGACCTCGGCTGTTGCTGTTCGGCATTGAAATGCAAGCAAGATAACAGCGAGATGAGAGCAGGCAGAGAACAGAGAATTAGCCAGCGTGCAGCGCTGGGATGAGGACATTGAAGCTAATGTAATCAGACCTGGATTAGGAATTGAATCTTCCAAGGAGCCTTGGCTGTCTGTGTTATCCTTTATGAAGCTAACTCAGCCCAAGCCACAAGTGACTTCGGGTCGAGTCATTTCCTTTGATGCTTCCCTCTTTTAGCTCCTTAGCTGCTGACAGTAACTTTTACGCTCATGCTTACTCCCGGGAGCTCAGGATACTGTCCATCATTCACCCTTCTCATTTTACTTTCACAGTAATTCTGCGAGGTAGGCCAGGCTGAGAGAGAGGGAGAGAATGAGAGATCAAGGAAAGAATGCCCCAGAATGGCAGTGGAAACATGTAGCAGGCTTGCATTACATATATCTTGTAGCAACTACATCGAGCTAGGAAAGCATCCCAATCACATAGGGGCTGATGGGAATTGTAGTCCATAACATCTGGAGTGCCAGAGGTTCGCCACCACGGGCCTAGGCCAATCTCATCAGGACTCGGAAGCTTAGCAAGATCGGACATGCTTAGAATTTTGATAGGAGACTTCCAAGGAAGTCTTGGGTCATTATGAAGAGGCAGGCAATGGCAAACCACCTCTGAACATGAGTTGGCTGTGCCCTGACTATACTTTCTACTGTGTAGCTTTAGTATCTTTATTAGTTCTGGTTGACAGGCAGAAATTCAGTGGGTGATTTTTACAATTGGTGGCCTTTGAGGGGACAAAACTATTGAATTTCCACCTGATAGGATGTTGTTTGGAACAGGAATTGTGCTTGAATTTTTTTAAAAAACTGAAAGTCAGGAAGAAGAAGTAGAAAAAGAAGGAGTTTGGATTTATATCCCCCCCTTTCTCTCCTGTAAGGAGACTCAAAGGGGCTTACAATCCCCTTCCCCCCTCACAACAAACACCCTGTGAGGTGGGTGGGGCTGAGAGAGCTCCGAGAAGCTGTGACTAGTCCAAGGTCACCCAGCCGGCGTGTGTGGGAATGCACAGGCTAATCTGAATTCCCCAGATAAGCCTCCACAGCTCAAGCGGCAGAGCGGGGAATCAAACCCGGTTCCTCCAGATTAGAACCCCTTGGGACTTTTCAATTACCTGCCTCAGGCACCTGGAGTCTTGGTTGGTATGAATAAGCAGCATTATTTTTATCAGGTGCTTCAGGAAGTAGGAGTTAGGAAGGAGCTGGATTTATTCAGAAGTTTCCTGTGATATATGGCTCTGTAGAGTAAAATGATATTGTCCATCTAAATTATCTTATAAAAATAAGCACATTGCCTCTGCATATTACTTCAGCGACTACTCTAACTTTCCCCAACGCAATGATTCAATTTCCAATGAAATACTGAGGTTGTCCAGGCTTTAAAAGCCTGTAATTTGTGTATCCAAGAGGCAATTAAGTTATGCA
Organism: Sphaerodactylus townsendi; assembly: GCF_021028975.2. Classification (NCBI taxonomy): domain Eukaryota; kingdom Metazoa; phylum Chordata; class Lepidosauria; order Squamata; family Sphaerodactylidae; genus Sphaerodactylus; species Sphaerodactylus townsendi. The sequence continues at coordinate 118,687,715 of NC_059431.1, forward strand.
TCCATTTTGCTCCCCCTATTTCGCTGTGTTCTATTGTTCCGAAGTGCCGTTCCCTTGATTTCATGAGGACTAGTGACTGAATGTCTTCTCGCAGCTGAATTATGCCCGGCTTGTGGGGTGAGCCCACAAACCAGAATGAACACATCATCAAGAGAGCATCTTGTTGGTTACTGGGAGCTACAGTTACTGGGAGCAGCAGTGGCGTAGGAGGTTAAGAGCTCGTGTATCGAATCTGGAGGAACCGGGTTTGATTCCCAGCTCTGCCGCCTGAGCTGTGGAGGCTGATCTGGGGAATTCAGATTAGCCTGTGCACTGCCACACATGCCAGCTGGGTCACCTTGGGCTAGTCACAGCTTCTCGGAGCTATTTCAGCCCCACCCACCTCACAGGGTGTTTGTGGTGAGGGGGGAAGGGCAAGGAGATTGTCAGCCCCTTTGAGTCTCCTGCAGGAGAGAAAGGGGGGACCTCCTCCTCCTCCTCCTCCTCCTCCTCCTCCTCCTCCTCCTCCTCCTCCTCCTCCTCCTCCTCCTCCTCCTCCTCTTCTTCTTCTTCTTCTTCTTCTTCTTCTTCTTCTTCTTCTTCTTCTTCTTCTTCTTCTTCTTCTTCTTCTTCTTCTTCTTCTTCTTCTTCTTCTTCTTCTTCTTCTTCTTCCTCTACCCGTCCGTGTAAGACATTGTGGGATTATCATAATGACAGCCAGCACAGTGAGCTGATTAGAGAGCTGAATTAGGGTTTGGGAGATTCAGATCATACACTCAGTGTGACCTACTTCCTAGGATTGTTGTGAGGATAAAATAGAGAAAGGGAGGCTTTGGTGAGCCACTTTAAGCCCTCCTTGGGGAGAAAAGTGGGGCATAAATGAAGTACACAAAATAAACTTCCCTGCAGCAGTGCATTTTAATTTGCATCATTGAAATATGTCCACCCTTGTGATGTCCCGCCTGCAAACAGTTTATGCAAGATAAACACCCTAGGATCATGAAAGGGGACAAGTTTCTTGTGAGCTCTGTCCACACATGCTCCTCGAGCACACAGAGTTTAAAAGTGGGGTCAGTGGTCCCATCCATGTTTTTATTTCTGCCCCTGAAGAGGAACTAGATTGGAATCCAGGAGAGACGAACAAGATCTTCAAGATGTCAGTTTTTGAGAGTCAAAGCTCAAAGAAGAGTAGTAGTAGTAGTAGTAGTAGTAGTAGTAGTAGTAGTAGTAGTAGTAGTTTGGATTTATACCCCCCCTTTCTCTCCTGCAGGAGACTCAAAGGGGCTTACAATCTCCTTGCCCTTCCCCCCTCACAACAAACACCCTGTGAGGTAGGTGGGGCTGAGAGAGCTCCGAGAAGCTGTGACTAGCCCAAGGTCACCCAGCTGGCATGTGTGGGAGTGCACAGGCTAATCTGAATCCCCAGATAAGCCTCCACAGCTCAAGCGGCAGAGCTGGCAATCAAACCCGGTTCCTCCAGATTAGATACACGAGCTCTTAACCTCCTACGCCACTGCTGCTAAGTGGCTACTAGACTTGAATCCAGCTATTCTACTGTCCTCTGACTTCACCTGAAGAGGGTTCCAGATCATTCATTTCCCATGTTGTTCCTTATGTCCATCTCTTCTCAAACACAGATTGGCTTTCTACACTGAAATGAATGGGATTGTTCTCATTTTCAGGGGGAGGGCAGTGGAACTGCATGAGGTTTTGGAAGGCCCACCCCATACTTACAGCACATCAGTAGATCAAGGGGTTGGAGCTGAACATTGTGTATAAGTTACTCATACATGAATAGTCTCCCATTTATGAGAAGCTGGGAAAGAGAAAGAGAACATACTTACAAGTCTTATATAGTGGTTACAGCTCATGAAATCATTCAGACACAAAGGTTGAATGAAATTCTATCCCCCTCCCTCCCAATTCTATCCCCCCTCCCTGGCCAAAGCTTCAGGGGGGGGCATTTGTGGGTTTTTTTTGGTATTTTTTTGTATTTTTAAGTGTTTTTTCAGGTTTTGGCCTGCATGGGGCGCAGTTTTTAGGCTAGCAGCAGCAAATTTAAGGGATTTGTTAGGAGACTCTCCTGATGATACCACCCAGGTTTGGTGAGGTTTGGTCAAGGGAGTCCAAAGTTATGGACTCCCAAAAGGGGTGCCCCATCCCCCATTGTTTCCAATGGGAACAAATAGAAGATGGGGGCTACACCTTTGAGGGTCCATAACTTTGGACCCCCTGAACCAAACTTCACCAAACCTGGGTGGTATCATCAGGAGAGTCTCCTAAAGATACCCTAAAATTTTGGTGCTGCTAGCTTAACAGTTGCACCCCTGACAGCAGGTACCCCCTAAATTCCCCCAGATCCTCCTTTTAAATCCACCCCCTTCGGCATGGATTTAAAGGAAGAATCTGAGGTCCCCAGTTTAAACATTGAAAGTGATGCTGTTTCAGGGTGGGAGGTAATCCACCCCAAAACAGCATCACTTCCAGTGTTGTTTTAACTGGGGACCCCAGATTCTCCCTTTAAGGTGGATTTAAAAGGAGAATCGGGGGGGACACTCAGATTTTGCACCGGGCTCCATTTTCCCTAGCTATGCCTCTGCCCGGAGGGGAGGGCAGAAGGGACTGCCTGCTGCCAGCTGGGAGCCCGTCCGGTGGGGGAGGGCTGTCCCTGGCCTCGGAGAGCTGCTTTTATAAGCACTGAGGCCAGGGGCGGGGCTTGGGGAGGTGTGGCCAGGCCCCAGGGGTGGGTGGGGGCGTGGTTCCACCCCTGAACCCCCCCATAAAAATCTATACCTATGTCACTGCCACCAGTACACTTGCGGTGAGTTACATCCTGGCCCCAGGGGCTGGTGCCCATTCATAACCCTAACCACTGCACAACATTGGCTTCAATGGATGATAGCTGTTGAACTGTCATGAGTAGCCAGGCTTTTGTGAGCAGGGGCAGAGCGAGGGGGAACGGCGCCCAGGGCACGCGTGCACCCTGAGCCTCTGCCACGCCCCTGCCATGCCCACACATCTGTGTGCACCTGCCCCCCTGCCCTGCTGGTGCTCCGCCACTGTTTGTGAGTCCTAAGTTCTGACAGTTATCATTACCAGGCTCCTGGCCCTGGTTTTCTCTAAAAGACCAAAACAGCCCGGGAAGGCTCTGCCCCCTTCCTCTGATGTTTACTGACAGAAACAAGAGCTTCAAGTGGCAATACTGTTGTGGTTGTGGTTGCCTAGCAGCAGCCACTGAGGACATTGGTTTCTTAAAGCCACAGGTATTGCTTCTGTGATTTTGAGGAGGAGTTAACCCCCCTAGTTTTTATTGTTGTTATAATATTTCAGATTTTTTTCTGCTAACCTTTTCTCAAGGACGTCAAAAAATCTGACCTGTCTGTTCATGGATTCTACTGTCTGGACCGGGGTTTGAGAATTAGGTACATTGATAAGTCTGAGAGCATATAAGATATCCAGTAAACACTTCAGAATGAAGGTGGAGGGGGGAAAAATCAGATTTCTAGACTGTGCATTTGCAAAGTATGATTGGAAATGGGTGGGTGGCGATTGGTAAATTCTCAGAAGCCAGAAGCACAGCTGAATCGCTTGGTGGTCAGAGATTGACACTTTTTTCCCTAGCACATTCCAAGGGCAACATAATCCCGAATAAATTATACACTAATAAAATATAGAATTTATACAAAATCAGAGAAATAACCATGAACGTTTGATTAATCATAATTTATACTGGTTGAAGAAATCACCTTCATTGAAACCAAGCTGTCCCGGCGCAGATGCGTGATTATATATTGCATTAGGGTATGTTGCAGAGTACACTCAGTCCTGGTAGCTTACATAAAAGAGTGCATCAAATCCATTTTTTCCCCTACGGCTTTGTGATTTTCAAGCTGATGTTTTTGGTTGTTGTGCATTATTGTGGAAAGACCTTCCGTTTGCAAGGTCCTGCTATTCACCCCGCCTTTCTCTCTATTAAAGCAAAGTACTACCTTTAGGGACCATATGGTAGTCAGCATGTCCTAGGGCCTTTCTGAGTCTCAGTATGAAGAGGATATGCTGTTTCCTCCCTTTTCAGGTTTCTGTGGGGCTCTAGCCGCATGACTCCAATTAAAAAGCAGTAGGAGCTGGGCAGATAAAAACCTAACTCCAGTTGCAAAGTTCAGGAGGCGTGCAAAGAAGGTTAATGTTTCTGCTGGAGTTGCACTAACAGTCAGCGGAATGGATCACGTCCTAAAATTTTACTCCTAAGTATTCTGGCTTGGGAGAAAGTCCCATGGAAGTCACTACAGTCTGCTTCCAAATAAACAAGGTTGGGATTGGACTGCAAAATGTGGCATCGGTTTGTTGGTCCACCCTAGGGGGGAGGGAGCAATTTAATAGCAACTTCCAAACCTTCCGTCACTATGGAACACTTTCCAAGTTGATTTGGTTTTGCAGAGGACACTGGGACGTGTTCTGGTGGACACAGGCTAGGTCTCTTGAGCCTGTCTTACAATTCCAAATGAACCAAGAATGTGCCTTGTGAGAAAACGGCTCCACTGACCTTTGACCTTTAAGGCATCTAGGCACCAGTGGCCACCTGAGCCTCTTCCTGATGATACACTGCTCTCTTGGCCTGCCCAATCACTAGCAGGGCCTTCTCCAGTGGTGGGGTTCAAATAATTTAACAACTGGTTGTTTACAAGTACCATTTTAACAACCGGTTCTGCCAAAGTGATGCGAACTGGCTGAATCCCACCACTGGTCTCCTCTTGTTCCTTCAGTGCTACTGCCCCAACTAAGGCCCTTTCTGCACAGTGGAAAGGGCGCCCCTGCACCGGCAGGAATTCTGCCGGTGGAGGGGTGGGGGCCGTTCGCACAGCAGCGTGCGAGCGGCCCCTGGTGAGGCCGGCGCGGGAGAGGCGGCTCCATGCGGAGCCGCCTCTTCCCCGTCCCTCTCCCACTCACCTCGTCGCCTTCGTCGCCCTGCCGGACTCCTAAGACCCGCTCACGCTGCCCTCCGACCTCCAGGGGTCGGAGGACAGTGAGGGAGGGTCTCAGCAGTCCTGCAGAGCGACGAAGGCGACGAGGTGAGTGGGAGAAGGACGGGGAAAACAGCGTGTTCCCGGCAGTGCCGTACGCACCGCGCCGCCGGGAATGTGCTGTTTTCCAAAAACCTCCCTCCAGGAGGGAGGTTTTTGGAGGCGGCCTGACACCACCCTGGTGGTGGTGGAGGGGAACCAGGTTGGCGCTATTGCGTTTTAGCAGCGCCGCCTGTGTGAACAGCTCCCTGGGGACGGCGTTTTTGCCATCCCCAGGGCGCCATAAATGGCCCGTGCGGAAAGGGCCCAACTGTTTTTGGAATTACTTGCTGGGAGGGCCAGTTCTCCCAGCCTTCCTTCCAGCATTGCCATTTTAAGGCGCTGCCCAGTCCCTCTCTGTCTCCTGCTACCCAATGACTGATTAGCACTAAGGTGCACTCTTGGGGAAATAAAGTTTCATCAAATGCCCACGTCCCTTCTCGGGCACCTGTTTTGAATTGTTTGTTTGAATGGTGGAGGTCTGTCTGGTACAGAGAACAACTACCAGCATTTTAAAGAGTAAAAAAAAAGAAATTAAAGGAAAAACTCCACATGCATGCTCTCTTCACAGCAACAGATAGAGCACGGAGCTCGAAGGAAGGATGTAAACATACAATTTCCCTGTCACTCGCTCTGTTCATGCCCCGGATGATCTTATTCTATGGACTTAATTTAGAAGTTTCTTTTTTTCCCTGCCGTCAAGTCGCAGCTGATTTATGGCCACCCAGGAGGATTTTCAAGGTAAGACACTAACAGAAGGCCTTTCCCCACTTTTCCTTCTACCACCTTTGCTGCGCGCTACTCACTGCGCGCGTCATTTCTGGCGCGCACCCGGGCTTCCCCACGAAGAGCACCAGGAATGACGCACGCTGAGGGGGCGCGACAACGTCAGCGTCAGTGTCGGGGCAGCTGCGTTGTCGCCGCCCCTGTAGTGGGGAGTGCCGCGGGACCGTAGCGCGCAGCAGAAGGTAAGTGGGGAAAGGCCCAGAGGTGGTTTGCCATTGTCTTCCTCTGCATAACAATTCTTGACTTTCTTGGTTGCCTCTTATCCAAATGCGAGCTACAGTTGACCTTACTTAGCTTCTAAGATCTAACAAGCTCAAGCCAGGCTGGGGCTATCCAGGTCAGGGCGGTTGAGAAGTGACAGAGTTCTAGAAGCTTCTTGTTGCCTTGGATTCTTTAGCAGCCAGCTCTGTCTATGTAACAATGGGAGCCATCAAGTTGGAGCTCAGGTGTGGAAGCTTCTTCCTTTAGATATACTCCGCTAAAATGGATCTGCAACCCGCCCCCATGCCAAGGGTGAGGGAGAAACACTAGTGTGATGTTGTGGTTAGAGTTTCAGTGTAGGATTGGAGACATCAGGGGTTCAAGTCCCAGCCGTGAAATGAAACCCACTGGGTTACCTTGCTGTCAGCTCAGTGGCAGAGGCTTATCTGGTGAACCAGATGTGTTTCCTTCGGGGTGACCTTGGGCTAGTCCCAGTTCTTTCGAACTCTCTCAGCCTTACCTACCTCATAGTGTCTGTTGTGGGGAGAGGAAGGGAAAGGAGCTTGTAAGCCACCTTCAGTGTCCTTACAAGAGAGAAGTCCAAACTCCTCCTCCTCCTCCTCCTCCCCTCCCCTCCTCCTCCCCCTCTTCCTCCCCCTCTTCCTCCCCCTCTTCCTCCTCCTCCCCCCTCCTCCCTCCTCCCTTCCTCCCTCCTCCGCCGGTCCCTCCTCCCTTCCTCCCTCCTCCGCCGGTCCCTCCTCCCTTCCTCCTCCTCCTCCTCCTCCTCCTCCTCCTCCTTCTTCTTCTTCTTCTTCTTCTTCTTCTTCTTCTTCTTCTTCTTCTTCTTCTTCTTCTTCTTCTGCGGGGGAAGGAGGATCCCCGAACTCTTTGGAAGAATACAGGAGAGAGACACAATACATAGAAAATTTTTTCTCTGTACACTTGAAAGCTACAGCACCTTACAGATTCTTTTTCTCTTACCTTGTAGCCCCCTTAATTGCTTTTAGTGTCTCCGACATCTAAATAGAGAGAGAGAAGGTTATGCCAGCAACTTCGGTGGTTATGTGCAGAGTTTAGCACAGCCTGAAAAAGTCATCCATAAATACTTTCAGTATTTAGAAATTTACTAAGCCCATGATGGGTATTAGGTGGAAACTTGCAGGACTGTAGTAGAGGCCAGAATACTTCTAATGTTGTGTTCCAGGAGCTGGGGGTGGGCGGGGTGGATACTAAAGTCACTGAAGGCAAACAGATGACCTGTTGGTATCTTTAAAATTATTTTGACGAAAAGATGACAAGGTCATTTGGCCTTCTCGGCATGCTGGTGACTAATATCGTACATTATAGGAAAATTCCATCCCAGCTGAACCGGCCGCCCACAGTGAGCAGCGGAAGGAGAAATGTTACGGCTGGAGAGTAAACTGTGACTTCAGTACTTCCCGAGTGATGATGACAGTTTTCTCTCCAAAGGAGCAACGCTGTCGCTCGTGTTGTGCATTTGCCGGCTTGTATTGGGAGTAATTCTGAGGTATTCAGTTGCACCTGAAAATAAATCTTGCATTTTGGAAACATGGCTATAATGTCTGGCTTGCGCTGAAAGTCTGCCATTCACCCTGATGCAAGTCTGATTCACCCAGTGTGTCAATTGGTTTGCTTTGTGGCTGAAAGCTGCCGGCTTCTGTTCTGAAACTCAGTCATATCCCACTTTTTGAAGTGCATCAATTTTCAGCTTTGGAAATACATTATTTTGGCTTTCATTTAATGTACCCCAGTGTATGTGCGAGATGCACACATATACTCTTTGTATGTTGCAAACAATAAGGGTCTCTTTGGGTACGGTCAGAGGTGGGATCCAGCAGGTTCTCACAGGTTCCCGAGAGTAGGTGACTAATTATTTGTGTGTGCCGAGAGGGGGTTACTAATTGGTGATTTTGCCACGTGATTTTTGCCCTAGTTACGCCCCTCCTCTCAGCAGTAGCGCGCAGGACTTGAAGCGGTCTAGCAGGAGGTGCACCGGCGTGCGTGGCAGCCTGCGCCTGCGTGCATTCATTTCCCACCCAAGGACCGGTGCAGCGGCTGCGTCCTTGCCACAGCCCTGCCCAGGAATGCCCCGCCCCCAGAATGCCCAGCCACGACCCTGTTGTGCCCCACCCAGCCCCATTGGCGCTATGCCACAGTTTGAATCCCACCACCATGGGAACCTGTTACTAAAATTTTTGGATCCCACCACTGGGTACCGTGGTACTGTATGGGTGATGCGTAAACCATTTTATCTGTTTTGGAAAATATGTTATATTTCTCATTTTGAGGAATAATCATTTTTAGGCCTTTGTTGTGTTTGATAATAGATCTGTCACATTTCACCATTCAAGGACATGAGGAATTGCGCTAGCGTTTTTGATACCCCGATGTTAACAGCATCTTTCAAGTTAGACAGGTGGCAGGCACCATTTAATTGGTCAGGTGACCAAAGTTCATCATTTTGTCCTTTGGAATAGAAACACATTCCACTCCATAAGTGTGATGTATTATAAAATGAGCATAATTTTCCTTCCAGCATGGTGTAGTGCAGTGGTGGCAAACCTTTGGCACTCTAGATGTTATGGACTACAATTCCCATCAGCCCCTGCCAGCATGGTCAATTGGCCATGCTAGCAGGAGCTGATGGGAATTGTAGTCCATAACATCTGGAGTGCCAAAGGTTCGCCACCATGGGTGTAGTGGTTAAGAGCAGGTGCACTCTGATCCCCCACTCCTCCACCTGAGTGGCAGAGACTTATCTGGTGAAACAGATTAGCTTGTGCACTCCAACACATGCCAGCTAGGTGACCTTGGGCTAGTCACAGCTCTTTGGAGCTCTCTGAGCCCCACCCACCTCACAGGGTGTTTGTTATTGTGGGGGGGGGGAAGGCAGAGGTATAGCTGGGCAGGAGTGTGCACTCCGTGTTTTCTGCACTCCGTGTTTTCCGCCCTCCTGCGGCCCCCCTCTCCCACATTCCCACGCGCCCCCCACTTACCTTTTCCAGCTGGCAGAAAACAGCTTTCTGCCAGCTAAAAATGGGCCAGGTTGGTGGGGCAGAGCCAGGCATAGCGAGGCGGGGCAAGGGGGTCGGAGGGCGATTTTTGCACCCGCCCAGGTGCACGCCCAGTGCAACGTGCACCCCCATCCCCTTGTAGCTACGCCACTGGGGGAAGGGAAAGGCGATTGTAAGCCCCTTTGAGTCTCCTTACAGGAGAAAAAGGGGGATATAAAGCCAACTCTTCTTCCCAACAAGTTTTGCTCCATCTCCAAATGCAAAATGTTATCGCAAATGTGAGCCTGTAAAGTAGCGTTGCTATGTGGGCATAAGACTCTTCCCCCAAGTGGGTTCAGCCCATTATATTTCCCTCAGTATGCGTTTTACAAAAATCACGACACTAGCGATCTTTTCGGAGAAACCAAAGGAGCCACGCAACCCAGACTGTTTGCAATTGCTTCCTTGGTGTGTGTGTGTGTGTGTGTGTGTGTGTGTGTGTGTGTGTGTGTGTGTGTGTGTGTAAAATGTCCAGTGCGAAAGCAAACGGGGAAAACTGGGTTCATTAATAACAAGTTACACACGCTAATAAAAACTGAGGCTCAAATTGGGGCGGGGGGCAATCTTCAGGAAGAGAAAATTTAAAAGGCAAAATCTGCTGTGGAAGAGATCCTTCGATCCTGGGGTGTTACGTGGTTTCCATGTTTGTATGGCCATGTTTGTAGCATTTTCTCCTGACGTTTCACCCACACGCGTAGCTGGCATCTTCAGAGGACACGGCCACTCAGCCCGGAAACCACACAACACCCCAGTGATTCCGGCCATGAAAGCCTTCGACGACACATATCCTTAGATCCCGTTTTCAACATTAGGAGGATTTACCCTGGAACAAGAAGCAATGAAGTAATTAAGACGGGAGGGCTTTATGAGCATGCGCAGACTTGCCTTTCTTCTAGGGCATAGGTGTCAAACTCGTGGCCCTCCAGATGTTATGGACTACAGTTCCCATCATCCCTGCCAGCATGATGATGGCATGATGATGGGAACTGTAGTCCATAACATCTGGAGGGCCATGAGTTTGACACCTATGTTCTAGGGCACAGGTGTCAAATTCGCGGCCCTCCAGATGTTATGGACTACAGTTCCCATCATCCCCTGCCAGCATCATGCTGGCAGGGGATGATGGGAACTGTAGTCCATAACATCTGGAAGTCCACGCGTTTGACACCTATGTTCTAGGGCCTGATGGTTGTCCAGCGCTTCTGAGATTAAGAAACAGGTTTCCTCAGTGGACAACGGGGGGTAAACATAAGGGCCAGGCTGATGGGGCAAGTGAAGGGAAAAAATATTTTATTGCTCCGCTGAAATTTCCCTGTGTGTGTTTTGCTGATAGGCTTCTTCGAGGGCCTTTATCTTTCTCCCCCTCGTTTTCTTTCCCGCAGGCATTAGGCAAGAATAATCTCTAGTGGTTATACTTAATGGTTTTGTATCTAGTTGCTGTTACATTGTACAAGTTGCAATTTGATTTTCGAGACCATTTTTTATTTATTCACGTGTGTGTTAAAGTGCCATTAATCTTGGTGAATTCCACAGGGCCTGTAAAACAGCTCTGTTCCACTGGGCCTTTGGTGAGGCCAGCCACGGATTCCCCCTCTAGGATGCCCTTGTGTTGCGTGCCATTATTGGCACGCCTGATATACTATCTAATCAGTACTGTCCCTTCCCGGCCTTGGGATCGGGCACCATATATTATTGCTGCTGCTGTGTTTCATGATTATAAATTTGTAATTGTTTTAAATCATCTTTGTTTTATGTGTACAATGTTGTTTTTAGCCTGCTGTGTTTAATGTTATAATGTATTGTTATTGCAGGCCTGCTGTACGCCGCCCAGAGCCCTTCGGGGATGGGCGGTTTAAAATCAATCAAACAAACAAACAAACAAACAAACAAACAAACAAATAAATAATGCGCCTCTACTTTGAGGCAACCCTGTGAATTGGCGTCCTCCAAAATGGCCTTTTGTTAAACAGCCTTGCTTTGGTCTTGCAAACTGAGGGCCTCCATAGCTTCCTTGACTGAGTCCGTCCGTCTTCTGTCGGGACGTCATAATTTTACCTAAATACGCATCGGGATATGATTATGAGAACTTGGTGCTGTGTATTGTCGAAGGCTTTCACGGCTGGAATCACTGGGGTATTGGCAATTGTTTCTTCGCTGTGGGTCATTGATATTCAGTAACCTGGGGTTGTGGTTTCCTAGATGTTTTCGCTTGCATCTGTGGCTGGAATATCTTCTTTCTGAAGATGCCAGCAACCAGAGGAGGCAGGCTAAACGCCAGTGGAGAAAAAGGCTACTGAACATGGGCCACAGTCTCGAAACCCCACAACACCCCACTTGGTATTGTATTTGTATATTATATGACAGATCCCTTTGAAGAAGCCTGTTGGTGAACTGCACGAGGAATTCTTAGCGGAGTTTTATACATGTAGTCTCCTTTTCTTTCCTCATCAGCTTTGGCCTCATTTTCTCTCTCTCTCTCGTTGCTAAGTGTGGTCTTTTTATTTTCTCCTCATTGGACAAGGGGGCCTTTTCTCCGGACGACTGCTCCAGCGACCATTTTGACCATCCCATCTGGCAACGTACTGGGCAAAGGCGAAGTATAATCAGAGGAAGTCACAGCTCAGGGAAGGAAGATGTTGTTAGGATTCGTCTTGGGGATGAGGTCGGCGGGGTGGGGGGTGAGAGGAAGAGGCAAAAACCAGTTCCAGAGGAAAAGAGAGAAGCAGGGCTGCTAGATCCTCGGGACCAGACATGACCTTACCTTGTCAATTGCTGAGGTACGCAAGCCTCAATATTAAATCATGCCCGGACAATGATTTTTTTTATCTCTGGAACCAGAAGTTAAGAAATGAACAATTCTATCTCTTATTTATATATTCATAGAAAAATGTCACTTTGGAATAGGGCAGTTCTAAGTCGATTATCATAAGCATCATTGATCATGTAGCCGTCTTGACGATTAGCGGATGAATGTGTAATAGATTTCCCCTTCTCTGTGCTTTGGTTCTCCAGAGCTCACTTCCCTTCCTGCTTCTGGTGATTGTTAGGAAATTCTAACTCATGGCTTGGCAGTAGCGATTTCACCAAATGAAGCAAAACTGGAGCAACTAAAGGTTGATGTCGTTGATATCCTTCTATGAAAGCTGCATTCAGATATCCCTTGTGTAGCTGCTGTTGGCCGGGCTTGACTAGGCTGTCCTTTCCTCTCTTCCCTTTTCCACTCTCTTGTGAAGAATCCTGGTGACGAAGACATCCCGAGTTAACTCTCATGCCTGAATGCAGACATGTCATTTGTTAGAATCTTGGTTTGCCGTGGGGAAACTCGTTCCAGCTAACCCAAGCTTTTACATTTGCCCATCACTACATTTGCACATCACTGCCTTGAACCAAGCAGAAAAGTAGGATTTTATTTTATTCATTCATAAATAAAAGGAATTCAGTGAATTAGCGGCATGAAGGCAGGGACGGGGGGGGGGACACATTGCGCACTGGGCGCATGTCTGGGGGGTGAAAATTGCCCCCAGCCCCTCCCCCTTTTCCTTGCACCCCCCGCCCCCTTCCCACATTCACCTTAGCTCCTTTTCTTTTTCTAGTACTTTTTCAGGCTGGAAAAAGCGGCCTATTTACAATTCAGGCTCAAAAACGGCCTGAGGAACTACAGTTCCCAGGAGACCTTTTTGTCCTATGATCAGTCTCAACAAAAACCAGCACTCTCCCAAGCAGACTTGTACCCTCAAAATCCCTTGAAATCAGTGGGGAGAACTCTGCGTAAGATGGCTCTGTCCATCTGCTTTTTGGGTTTCTGTTCCAGATAAAAAAAACAGTGGCACAGTGTCCCTTACTCTGTACAGAAATAACCCTGGTAGTCAGTAGAATTCCATCATTACAATAATTTACAGTTAGATGCTGAAAGTTTTTTTTTAAAAAAAGTTACACTCATGGAAAGAACCTTCTCTTCTTGGCAACTTGATGAAGTTAAAAATGAATGGCCATTCAGAGGTGAATCATCAGATGCTCCACCAACGAACAGTGTGGTCTTTTTATTTTCTCCTCTTTGGACAGTGAGGCATTTTCTCTGGGATGTGGCTTTTCCTGGCTTACTCATCTTGGACCACTACCCATCTGCCCATGTAATTGGCAAAAAGGAAGCTACAAGAAGTGCAACCAGAGGAAGTCACAGCTCAGGGACTCAATATTTACCTATATTGAGAAAAGGCTAATGAGAACCATGTCCCCAACATGAATATCTCACGCAGCTCTAGAATGTCCATTTGCAGAAATCCAGGATTAGATCACTGCTTACCCCTTGTGTAGAAATGGCACAGGTTGTTCAGTTGCATCTTAGTGCTTCTGCCTTAAAAAACAAACACACACAAATGCACCTACCTGGATATAGAAGACCTGCAATTCTGGTCTTGAAGAAACCGTCCATCACGTTCTATTATATTGCCCTTTATATGCTGTAGAGCAGAAAGACTACTTAATCCTCTCTTAGTTGATCTAGGCCAGGGGTAGGGAACCTTTAACACTCAAAGAGCCATTTGGACCCGTTTTCCATGGGAAAAGAAAACAATTGGAGCCGCAAATAATTTTTTGCGACATTTTAAAATAAAGATAACTTACTATATATAGGGTTTTTAAAAAGAAAACTTTTTACTCAGCTCACATTCTGAGAAGCTGCATAGATCGCTTCACTACTGCTGCTCTCAGCCGTGTGAAGCTTCTGTGGCTTGGCCCTCGCCAGTCACGGCCGAGAGTGCCTCACTCTGCCCCCAACAGGGCGGGCTGCAGAGGGGAGCCCATGGCGCTGCCCATCTAGACCGTGGCACAGGTAGCGCCCGCCCCTGCTACCTGCAGGGCTGGCAGGCATGGGTCGGGCGGCTCGACCTGTGGAGCCACAGTGCATGTGGGCAGAACGAAAGGCCGCGATGTGGCTCTCGAGCCGCAGGTGGTCCCTACCCCGATCCAGGGCAACACTACAGATGCTGTCAAGAACTTTGTTCTTGTTAGACCAGCAAATCAACTGTTACCATCGAACTAACTGCTGTAGATTCTTGTGGGTTGTCATGTCACTTTCGAAGCGCCTCAAACGCTAGCAGACTCAGTCCCAATTCAGTGGCTTAATATTCCAGCTCTTCCTGATGCTGTTGTTTTTTTACTTTTTTTACCAGCCAATTTTAATTTCCATTATATAATTGATATATATGCCATTAAAGGTTTCTAAATCTAAAAGAAGTTGAGTGGAAGGCTGCAGAAAACGTTCTTCTGCTCAAATCCATGCTTCCTCAAACGGCTTTGCAGCTGTGGAAGAAAAGATACCTTTTGGCCTTTAAAAAACACACACTTTTTAAAAAGACAGAAACCCAGGGGCAGAGCGAGGGGGAACAGCGCCCGGGGCACGCGTGCATCTTGCACCCCTGCCCTGCCCCACCCTGGAACGCCCTTGCCACTTCCCACGCCTATACAAGCAGCTCCTGACATCCTGGCCTCTGCCCATGCTTACACCACTGCAAGGAAAACTCTAAGATGTGACTGAACGCCCTGTGTGGATTCCACAAAAGGCTAAAGAAGGACGTAGCTGGCCCAGCATTCAGCTCTCAACTAAAGCGCCTCCAACATCCGCTTGAACTTTAGAAGTTGTGGGGAAGGAGCACAGCACCATTTAGCTGCGCTGTTTGGAATTTTCAGGATCAGGTTTAAAAAACCTAAAAATCTTCAAAAAAGACATAAAGTTTGGGAAAAAACCCCATACTGAAACGAGGATGCCACTTTTTTTCAGCTGAAACCCCACAAAAGTTCAAAACGTTTATGGCGACCGCAGCTCAGGCGATGCACGCTAGCTGCAAAAGTCTTTTCTCATAAGCTTTTGGCCCAGTGACTCAACAAGTCCAGGTTTACGTGGTGTTGTGACCCATTGAAAAGAAATCTGATCGTACACATATTAATAGATCTGCAAAAAGCCTGAGAGCCACATTCACAGACTTTCCAACCTGCTTTAGGGTTTGTTTGTTTATTTATTTATTAGATTTTGTAGACCGCCTCATCCCCAAAGGCAGAGGTGGGATCCAGCAGGTTCTCGCTACAGAGGTTCCCCTTTAGAGTAGGTAACTAATATTTGTGTGTGCTTCTAGAGGGGGTTACTAATTGGTGATTTTGCCACGCGGATTTGCCTTGTGCCTTAGTGCAGCCCATACTCTCACTTCCTCAGCAATGGCCAGCGCCAGAGAACTGGAAGCAGTCTAGAACAGGGAGGCAGTGCCCTCGGGCGTCATGCGTGGCAGCCCTAACCGCGCCTATGGCATTCGCTTCCCCACCCAAGGACTGCATGAGCAGCTGCCAGGCCCCTGCCACAGCCCTGCCTAGCAATGTGTCCTGCCCCCCGAATGCCCGCCATGCCTCCAACAGTGCTCCCACCCAGCCCCCCTATGGCCATTAAGACCACAGTTTGGGAATCCCACCACCATGCGGAACTCTGTTACTAAAATTTTTGGATCCCACCACTGCCCAAAGAAGAAGAGAAGAAGAGTTTGGATTTATATCCCCCCTTTCTCTCCTGTAGGAGACTCCAAAGGCTGATAATCTCCTGCCCCCCCTCCTTCTGCCAACATGCTTAAACTACCTCCGGTGGGCGTGGGTGGGGGCTGAGAGTCTCAAAGGAGACCTGTGACTAGCCCAAGGTCAGCCCCAGCTGGGCGTGGTGTGGGAGTGCCCAGAAGGCTAATCTGAATTCCCCAGATAAGCCTCCTCCACAGCTCAGGCGGCCCAGAGCTGGGAATCAAACCCGTTCCTCCAGATTAGATACACGAAGCTCTTAACCTCTACGCCACTGCTACGCCTCTCCTAGGGCTCTAGGGCCCACAGGTTGGGAACACTACTTTAGTAGATCTTGCAGAATTCGGTTCTGTAAGAAGTATTTTGTAACGTCTTTGCTGGTACTTGGAGGCCGGAATGCTGGTACGTATGTTCAGGTCGTGGACCATTTTCCAGAAGACAGTGTCCCTTTTGGAACAGCTGAAGATATGAGATTAGTGTCCTGCAGACCAGATGTGCTTTCTTTGACACTTGTAGAGAATTCTGTGCAGGAAATGACGTTCAACTTTCAAGCGGCTAGATACAAGTCTAGTAGCAGAGAGTACAGCTTGAGATTGCTAAATTGGAGTTCATGCACCCATGCACCAGGGACTCTCCAGGGTCAAACAGGGAGGACATCGGAGCACCTTCCTTACTGAGGGAGAGGCTGCTGCAAGCCGCGTTTACAGGAGACTCCTTTGGAGCTTGGAGAGGAGGACGCCTGAGGGGGGGATGTGAATCGAAGTCTATAAAATTATGCATGGGAAGTAGAAAATGTTGACAGAGAGAAATTTTTTCTCTCTTCTCACAATACTAGAACTCAGGGGCATTCCATTGAAAAATGCTGGGGGAAGAATAAGGACTAATAAAAAAGGAAACACTTCTTCACACAACGCAGGTAATTAGGTGTTTGGGAATATACTGCCACAGGAGGTGGTGATGGCCACTAACCTGGATAGCTTTAAAAAGGACTTCTTGGACCAGATTGGATGGGAGAAGTTGATCTATGGCTACCAATCTTGATCCTCCTTGATCTGAGATTGCAAATGCCTTAGCAGACCAGGTGCTCGGGAGCAGCAGCAGCAGCAGGAGGCCATTGCTTTCACATCCTGCATGTGAGCTCCCAAAGGCACCTGGTGGGCCACTGCGAGTAGCAGAGTGCTGGACTAGATGGACTCTGGTCTGATCCAGCAGGCTAGTTCTTATGTTCTTATGGTTATCTTACTACTGATGCTAATTTTCTGACCCTGAGCTTTCCTCCTTGCTGTAATCAAGCTGGTTACGATGTGTGTTGTAGCTTTGCATCCCGAGTTCCTTCTCTGCAACCCCCATCCCACCTTCAGAATGGGACGTAAGGACTGGAAGATATCCATTCCTAGTCGTACCTGACAAAGGAGTTTTCCCTATGGCCAAAACATCCCGGGGGAAACCGGGATCATACATACCGGGATGTTTCCATCTCGGTTCCTTCCTCCACATGGCAGCCCATCAGAGCATTCAGGCCAGGAGGAAGAACTCCAAGTGATTATACATGGTCCCCTCAAGTAGTTTTCATTTTCCTCGCCGACGTTGCTGCGCATGCGCGAACTGTCCCATTTTTCCGCCATTCTGATTGGCTGCAGCCGGTACTAACTATCCATCTGTTGATGGATTATCCACCGACACGGATGGATCTATGACCTGAGTTAGACCTGGAAGCCATATGGAAGTCATGGCTGAACCGGGATGGTTCCCTTCCTTATCCCAGGATATATTCGCCATGGGGAAAATGCCAGAGAGAGTTTTTGGCTCTTGGAAGCTGATACCTTGATCTTTAAGGAGAGATTGGACTCAAATCTGTCTGTTCTACTTCATTCCTACATGGACGACTGTCTGAAATGTAGGTTGCCAACTTTGGGTTGGGAATACCTAAGATTTTCCTCGATAAGGATCAAACCGGACACGCGCTGATCGTGGCAGTGTGTGCTCTATAACGGCTTAGACGTTTCCCCAGAGTCGGAAGAAAGTGTTTGAGACAATGGCATATATTTTATGTCTCTGTTGTTTAACAAACCGCATTTGAGAGTTTCTTCTACACAATAAAGATTAAATACAGGAGAGTTTTAGACTGCAGGGAGGTTGTAATCGTATATTATCTTTATTCTTTATTATAGATTGTGAAGTGTGTATAGAGGTGTTTTGTCTAGATATAGAGCAGAGCGTGTTAAAGCGACATAAGATAATGTTTCATGGATTGTTTTCCTTACTTAAAGAGAGAGAGAGAGAGAGAAAGAGAGAGTAGTAGTTTCACACACACACACACACACACAGAGAGAGAGAGAGAGAGAGAGAGAGAGAGAGGAACTGCAGAAACATCCTCTGTGTGTGTGTGTGTGTGTGTAATGTTTCTGCAGTTCTTTCCCATGAGCATTGGTGAAATTATATATATGCACAATTTTACTTTGTTTCATTTTTGTTACGCTTGGTCCTGTTTCTCTGTCACGTATTTCTTTGGCACATCTTTTATCCTTCCCTTCCTCAATGGAGTTCAGGGCCACATATATTGGTCTCACCTCCTTTATGTTACCTCCACAAGAAACCTATCAGGTAGGTTAAGCCACAAAGGCCTGAGTCCATCCTGGGATTTTCACGGCAAGCAGCAATTTAAAGTTGGGCCTCCCTAGACCTAGTTTACTACTCTGACCCCTCTGCCATATTAGCTGTTTTGAATGATATACTTTAAAAAAAATTAAAATACAGATTTGGATGTTTTAACTATTTTTGTAAATAGATAACATTCTTGTTTTTTTCTAGTTACCATTTCAGGCCTTAACACCCTGATTTGTTTGCACCTTTGAGATTTTCCCTTTGTTTCTTACCTTTCTCTGATCCCCTTCTTTGCAGGGGGATTATTTAGCAGATACGGCATGTGTCCTTCGAGGCAGAAAGTCACTGGGTAACATATTTTTAGCAAACCGGAATGCCTCTCAGGAGTCAGAGTTGGAGAGCTTGAAAGAATCCAGAGTGGGAGGCAACCTCCTCTGGGATAAGTCCCATAAGGCAATGATGTCTTATATAAGTCTGAAATTTTAGGCTACTTTTTAAGAACGTACCAACCTTGTAGGATGATTCTGCAGCTCTTTCCCATGAGCATTACAGAAATAATTAATAAGGAACCTCCAGGCAGGGATGCCCTTCCTCCTGCTCCCACCAGGGCAATATGTGGCACTACATTGCTCCTGGTAAAACAAACAAATAGGCGTGACACAGGGTAGCTCTAGGAATTGCTGGCAACTCTGTAGTTTTACCACAGAGTTTCTGGTAATTCCCAGAGCTACCTATGCCAGTTTTACCAGAATGGACATGGTGCCATGACTGGCATAGAATTCCACTCACATATCCCAGCTCACAATTCTCTCTCTAGCACACAGGTGTCAAACTCACGGCCCTCCAGATGTTATGGACTACAGTTCCCATCATCCCCTGCCAGCATCATGCTGGCAGGGGATGATGGGAACTGTAGTCCATAACATCTGGAGGGCCGCGAGTTTGACACCTATGCCTAGCATATACCTGCTCAGGTCCAGTTGGGAAAATTCACAGTTCGTCTGTTAACAACCATTGTTATCTTCATCTAAATCAAAGATGTTAATAGGCACCATTAAAGTGTCCAATTGTCAGAGGAAATGGCTGTTCTGTTCCTTATTGTCTCTTTAGCTGCTCTGCTCCCTTTTAAAGTTTATTTTTACGGCTTTGCTGCCTTACTTTGTAACTCTTATATTATTTTGTCAGTCACTTTGAATACTTTTAAAGCAGAAGCATGGGACTGAAAATTTCTAATAACCAATGCAATATGTGTTCCAAGATCACCCAGCGAGCTTCCATGATGGCGCAGGGATTCAAATCTAGCCCTAGTCCAGCACTCGAGCCACTACATTATGTTGTCCATCTCTGTGGTACAATTACATCCCTCGATGTAGACACTATACTATTGATACTGCCAAGAATTGCATTGGGCTTTCTTGGTTGCCGCATCACACTGCTGGCTCCTGTTCAGTTTGTGGTCTACTAAGACTCCCAGATCCCTTTCGCATGTAGTGTTGTCAAGCCAGGTGTCACCCATCCTATATGTGTATGTTTCATTTTTTCTGCCTAAGTGTAGTATCTTACATTTATCTCTGTTGAAATTCATTTTGTTTGTTTTGGCCCAGCTCTCTAATCTGTCCAGGTCATTTTGAATTCTGACTCTGGGGTTTTAGCTACCCCTCCTATTTTGGTGTCACCTGCGAATATGATTAGCTTCTCCATTCTGCATTGGTCAGACATCACCTGGAATACTGTGTTCAGTTCTGGGCACTTCAATTCAAGAAGGATATCGACAAGCTGGAACGGGATATTGACAACCAAAATGGTAAAAGGTCTGGAATTCATGCCCTAAGAAGAGAGACTTAGGGAGCTGGGGATGTTTCATCTGGAGAAGTGAAGGTTAAGAGGAACATGATAGCTATGTTTAAAAATTTGAAGGGATGCCATATTGAAGAGGGAGCAAGCTTGTTTTCTGCTGCCTCAGAGGCTAGAATATGGGATAATGGGTTCAAGGTGAAGGGAAAGAGATTCCCCCTAAGCATTAGGAAGAACCTGTTGATTGTCAGGGCTGTCTGACAGTGAAATTCACTGCATCCGAGTGTGGTGGAGTCTCCTTCTTTGGAGGTTTTCAAAGAGAGGCTGGATGACAATCTGTCAAGTGTGCTTTGATGGTGTGTTCCTGCATTGCAGGGGGTTGAACTTGATCACCCTTGGGGTCTCTTCCAACTCTATGATTCTAGCTGCTACCAGTGTTTTTTTAAACACACCTGTTACCCATTCATCATATACTCAAACCGATTTTCTTGTTGTGGTCTCTTTCTCCTCTCTCATTTTTTATGTCTAGTCATTTGTTCAGTCGTCATTGAAATTAATTCTATGACCTCCCTTCCTTCCTTCCTTCCTTCCTTCCTTCCTTCCTTCCTTCCTTCCTTCCTTCCTTCCTTCCTTCCTTCCTTCCTTCCTTCCTTCCTTCCTTCCTTCCTTCCTCCCTCCCTCCCTCCCTCCCTCCCTCCCTCCCTCCCTCCCTCCCTCCCTGCCTCCCTGCCTCCCTGCCTCCCTCCTTCCTTCCTTCCTTCCTTCCTTCCTTCCTTCCTTCCTTCCTTCCTTCCTTCCTTCCTTCCTTCCTTCCTTCCTTCCTTCCTTCCTTCCTTCCTTCCTTCCTGCCCTGGTTAGTACCTGGGTGGAGGACCACCAAGGAAGTCCAAGGAGACGATGCAGAAATAGGCAATGGCAAACCATCTCTGAATGTTTCTTGCTTTGAAAGCCCTCTGGCGTTGCAAGAAGTGACTTCCCCTTGACAGCACCTTCCAATCACCATTTTCCAGCTCAAAAGCTCCTCACAGAGGCTCATTCCGCACATGCAAAATAATGCACTTTCAACCTGCTTTCAGTGCTCTTTGAAGCAGTGCGGAATCACAAAATCCACTTGCAAACAGTTGTGAAAGTGGTTTGAAAACGCATTATTTTGCCTGTGCGGAAGGGGCCAGAGTTAATTTTCAGGGTAGGCAGTGGGGGTGGGACAGCGATAGGGCAGCTCCACATATTTCCCTCTGTTGATGCAAAAGTGGCACGGGAGAGCAATTTTAAATTGAAAAAGAGGGATGGTTAGGTGGAGTGGACCATTGTGACATCTCTTGGATGGGAATTCTGTTTATTATTTTATGCAGGTAATTAACTCTACAATAGTGGGGATTTTTTGCTGCTTCCAAATGGCCTGTGGGCTCCATTAAAGATTTACTGTATATTAATTGTCTGTGATGCAAAGCTCTTTCTGAATCCCTCGTTGGTCCCTTTTGTTAATGTTACGTCTGAGTTTGAGTGTTATCAGAGTCAAGGGACATTTTTTTCCTTTTCCCCTTTCTTCAGTTCATGTGTTGCCCTCTCTGCTGCCGGAGAGAAGGCAAAAGGAGGCGACTCTGAATTCCTCCCCTTTTGATAAAACTTAAGTTGTAGTTGCTTGAACAGTAAGTGTGTCACGCCTTCTGACTGTGACTTTGAGCCCAAACTGGATTTGGCTCCTGTTATAAAAAGAGGGCAGGTCAACTCCCTCAGAAGAGAAGGTGACACATTTTGCTCTGTTACTTCACGAACGCTCATTTTTATCGTTCACTCTCTGTAAAATTCCACCAAATAAAAGTTTCTGTTGGACATGCTGTCTCCTTGCTGCCACGGATAATTAGACTAGTTAGACAGCAGTTGTGGAAAAGGGAAATAATTCGTGTCCCATTCATTCATTCATTCATTCATTCATTCATTCATTCATTCATTCATTCATTCATTCATTCATTCATTCATTCATTCATTCATTTATTTATTAATTAAACTTATAGGCCGCCTCATCCCCGAAGGACTCGAGGCGGCTCACAACATGGCTGTTCTAATGAACAGCAAATCAACAACGTAAAACTTAAATCCCTTAAAACCTACACAGCAATAAATTAAAACAACAGTGTTTTAAAACAAAATTGTTTAAAACAGGCGCCTGAACCAAGGCCAAGGAAGGGAGGAGATAGGTAGGGCCCGCGATGTTATCAGTGGATCAGACCCAACCAAAATAAAAAGATGGAGACAGGCAGCCTCAGATTCGGTGGGGGGCAGTAGGACCACCCATGGGCCCCTCCAAAAGCCCGGTGGAATAGCTCCGTCTTACAGGCCCTGCAGAACTCACCAAGGTCCCGCAGGGCCCGGACAGCTGGAAGTAGAGCATTCCACCAGGCAGGGGCCAGAGCTTCCTCTTGAAACTTTGGACCCCATCCATCTTCTTCCAAGGCCTAGCTGTCTGCCCCTGGCTCCTCTCCCAAGGGAACCACACTGTAGCCTCTGTGTTATTAACAGGGAATACCAGCCTAGAAAATGGGGAATGCTTCCTTGTCCGTCAAAAGCTCCGCACTGAATGCCCTGATATGGGACTTTGTAACCCGACATGATACACCAGCTGATCTCCTCAAGGGGAAATGTTCTGTTCCCCAAGCAAACTAGAAATCAGGTATCTTGCACTTGGCCAGAACAGAGTGTAAGACTCACAGACAAATAAGCAACAATTCAAAAAAAGTTTTACCTGTATATACTCGTGTATAAGTTAAGGTGACCAGATGGTCACCTTCGCTAACCGGGACTGGCGGGCGGGTTTCACAGGGCGGGAAACGGCAGCGCCCCAGAATGCCGTGTGCTCCTGCGGCCGCGCGGGAGGCTGCTGCACTGCCTTGCACCCCAGAAGGCAGTGCGGCAGCCTTCCAAAATCCGGGACTTTTGGGAAAACCCGCGGGACGCAGGACAAGTTCGTTAAAGGCGGGAATGTCCCGCCAAAAGCGGGACGGCTGGTCACCATAGTATAAGCTCTAATTCTATATCGGTTGAGGCACCTAATTTTACCACAAAAAACTGGGAAAACTTATCGACTCACGTATAAGTCGAGGGTGGGAAATGCAGCAGCTACTGGTAAATTTCAAAAATAAAAATAGATACCTATCATTAATTGAGGCATCAGTAAGTCAAATGTTTTTGACTATTTATTTCAAAGAAAAACAGTAAACTAGCTCTGTAAGTGGAAAAGAGGGTCAACAAGAACAATATGGTCTCAACAATGACTTTAAAAGTACAAAAACCTTAGCTCAATCAGCAACCAAGCTAAAACACAAGAGTTAAAATCCTTCGAAACTGGATTGTTTGCTTAGGATACTGTTTACATGAGACGTCCCCAGTGGATTGTGGGCAGTCAAGAAAATGCTTGAGACAATTACCACAACGCTGGACCAAGACATCTGCTTGAGCAATTGGGATCAAAGGTGTGCTCCATTAATTTGCCCCTTGAAATTTGGGGAGATTTTCAGCAAGTCTTGTAGTTGAAATGTGAATGATAAGATAGACCTGCAACCGATTTGTCTGGTAATTGGTTTCGGATAGGTCTGTGAAGCATCAGGGACATGTGAGGAGAAAGAGAATGTATTAACTATCTGTAAGGCTGGACAATAATCGACAAAGTCAGCTTTAATAAAGGAACGCATTTTACTGAGTTGCTATAAGCAGCCTTAGATTGCTCCGTAACCTGTTAGATGTTCATGGCCGACAAATCCCATAAGCACCTGCCAGCATGGCCAATTGGCATGATAGAATTTGTAGTCCATGAACATCTGGAGAGCTGCAGGTTGCAGACCCCTGCCCTAGATACAAGATGCTGGAACTGAGGGGGCGTTCCTCAGTTCCAGCTTTTGAAGCGGCCCGGCGGCGGTGCTGGCCAATCACTGCCGAGCGATTCCCCACCTTTGGTTTTTATTCGCTGAGCCCTCCCACTGCTGCGTAGGGTCACAGGTCCGAGGGCACCGGGGACTTCTGGGAAATGCAGTTCTGACACTATCCTAACTCCACTTTTGCCCAGAGAGAAAGTTAGATATATCTCAGAGAAGCGGCTGAACCAGCTGGTGGAATGAATCCTACCCGTCTGGCCACTCCACTGAGCAAAGCGTGACCCAACTTATGTGGATCTTCTGTTGGAGCAAGAGTCACTGAAGCTGGAGTAAAGCTCCTTAGAGAACTGTAGGGGTGTGTGTGTTTGTGCCTTTCTACATCCATGTACGTCAGCAGGCTTAGAAAAGTATAATTCTGCTGAGGATTGTGCGGGATGACACCTCTACAGCTTTGTTGTTGTTGTTGTTGTTGTTGTTCCAGTGTCTGCAGAAACCAGAAAATTTGTTTTCTGTTGCTTCCTCATCTGGGAAACTGAGCTCCCCATTATTTGTTCAATTAAATTAGTTCCTATAAATTAATCAAGGCTAATTCTAGTTTTCTTTGCCAATAATTCTTTCAGGGGCTGTTACACGTTAACTAGCTGAATGCATATTTTATTTAGAAATCAATGACGGAGGTGGACGTTGATGGTTCCAGAGTCGCCCTTTGTGCCACATTAGTGGTGGGCGCAATAGCTACAATGTGCCAGTGGTGATTTGCAGTGAATGGCAAAGAGCATTCCTGTCCTCGATGGTAAACAGCTGCATTAATGATTAATTCGATCAATTAGATATTGCAGCTGTACCCACAGAAGGCCTGATGGTTTCTTGAGAGGCAAAAAAACCACCCTTAACCCAAACGCAGTTCGAATCTTTGCTGTTTCCCGTTCTGTGGCGCAAAAGGGCTAGGCCCAGAGACTCTCCATTCCACAAAAGGTATTCTGTTCATTGGGCACAATCCAGCAGATAGTTCTTCTGTGCATGTGAGCCCCAGAGTTGGATGCCCCTGATGTAGACAGATCGGGACCAGCTCAATCGTATAAGTGACTTGTGGATATCACATAGGACAGGCTGTCAGTTCCTTCTAAGAAGATCCCCAGATCTGCCTTTGGTACTCTCCAACCAAACTGAAAACTATTGGCCTGTAGTGTTTCTTTCTGTTACTATAGTCAAGTTTCTGAAGGCAAGGATATTTTCATAACCTCGGAAGTCAACGGTATGTTTGTTGACCCCGGAATTAAAACTGTTATGCTAAAGGAGCAGCAGTGGTGTAGGAGGTTAAGAGCTCGTGTATCTAATCTGGGTTTGATTCCCAGCTCTGCCGCCTGAGCTGTGGAGGCTTCTCTGGGGAATTCAGATTAGCCTGTACACTCCCACACACGCCAGCTGGGTGACCTTGGGCTAGTCACAGCTTCTCAGAGCTCTCTCAGCCCCACCTACCTCACAGGGTGTTTGTTGTGAGGGGGGAAGGGCAAGGAGATTGTAAGCCCCTTTGAGTCTCCTGCAGGAGAGAAAGGGGGGATATAAATCCAAACTCTTCTTCTTCTTCTTCTTCTTCTTCTTCTAAATGGGGCTTAAAGACTGGTGGAAATGTATTCCAGGCAGACCGATACTCTTGCAGGTACACTGAAGTCATTGGCCTTGCAATGAAACGGCGCTAAGGACGGCGTCACAGGTACCACCACGGAGAAAACATCCCTCTCCGTCACCATATGCCACAGTCAGTAACAGGAGCACAATTCTGCACGTGCAATCAAATGTCCTGTACTTCTTGCATCTCTTCACATTCTAGCTTGGGGTCAGGGCTGAAACGAAGAGGTTAAAACGTGGAAAACTCTTGCTCACGGCAGGATTCTGTTCTCAGAGCTGTGGCGACGCCGACAAAGGTAGTCCTAATTTATTTCAGCGTAACTGATACTTGAATTCGGGCACTGCGCACTGGAAAATTCTGCCTTCGCTTGCCTGTTTGTATTATTTATGCCCTATTTTAGTGATACAAAAGAAAGGCCCTAAATTAGCCCGGCTTCTAAAAACAGCTCCCAATCATTTGATTATTGCCGTTACATTAGGCTTTAAAACATAAAGGCAAATTGCGTCTTGGGGGTAAGTGCAGAAGGATCACATCGAGCTTATTAGGAGCTGTCACGCGCCCGCATCTGAGGTCTGAGTTTGGCTCTGTGCCGAACTTTTAGTAGATCAGCGTGTAGCAGGGGCCGTGAGCTAATAGATCCATTCTTTATTTACCGCAGGCAGGCACAATGAGAGTAACGTTTCATTGAAGCCGCTTCGTTACGTAAAGCTTTCGGAACAAGAGAGCTCAAGGATGCCTGCGTGGCTGGGAAAGAAGAAATGCCAGAGAGATGAACCACGGCCCCTTTTATAAAAGGGGCCGGCAGCTGTAAAGGGGCAGTGCCCTTTCAGAAGGGAGAAATAACCGCACCAAAGCACCACATGTCTAGGACTGTTTTCTGGCCAGAATTTCACTGTCACTTTCAACTACTTCCGGTTTCTCCTCATGAAATCAAACGTGCAATGGTCTTTTCTTCCATTCGAGAGGAGGTCTGTCAGTGCGTGTCCCGTTTCCCCGAAAATAAGACAGGGTCTTATATTAATTTTTGCTTCAAAAGATGCATTAGGGCTTAGGAGCAGCAGTGGCGGAGGAGGTTAAGAGCTCATGTATCTAATCTGGAGGAACCGGGTTTGATTCCCAGCTCTGCCGCCTGAGCTGTGGAGGCTTATCTGGGAATTCAGATTAGCCTGTGTGCACTCCCACACACGCCAGCTGGGTGACCTTGGCTAGTCTCAGCTTCCTCGGAGCTCTCAGCTCCCACCTACCTCACAGGGTGTTTGTTGTGAGGGGGGAAGGGCAAGGAGATTGTCAGCCTGGAATCTCCTGCAGGAGAGAAAGGGGGGGATATAAATCCAAACTCCTCCTCCTCCCCCTCCTCCTCCTCCTCCTCCTCCTCCTCTTCTTCTTCTTCTTCTTCTTCTTCTTCTTCTTCTTCTTCTTCTTCTTCTTCTTCTTCTTCTTCTCCTTCTTCTCCTTCTCCTCCTCATCTTCTCCTTCTCCTTCTTCTCCTTCTCCTCCTTCTCCTTCTCCTCCTCATCTTCTCCTTCTCCTTCTTCTCCTTCTCCATCCCTCCTCCTCCTCCTCCTCCTCCTCTTCTTCTTCTTCTTCTCCTTCTCCATCTCCTCCTCCTCCTCCTCCTCCTTCTTCTCCTTCTCCTTCTCCTTCTTTTTCTCCTTCTCCTTCTCCTTCTTCTCCCTCCCCCTCTCTCCTCCTCCTACTCCTCTTCTTCTTCTTCTTCTCCTTCTCCATCTCCTCCTCCTCCTCCTCCTCCTCCTCCTCCTCCTCCTTCTTCTTCTTCTGCTGCTGCTGCTGCTGCTGTTGTTGTTGTTGTTGTTGTTGTTGATGATGATGATGATGATACCGTTTGTTTCCCATTTTGCAATGGAACGAATAGATCCACATGAAGTAACACATCAGCCCCAAGGAGAGATTTGGTGTAAACTTCCTGTCTGTCAGGGGATTGTCATCTTACACCCTCCATCGCAGAAGGGAGCAGGGAGGGAGAAAGAGGCTTTGTCCTCTCCCCGTCATCTTCTGAGCGTCTCAATTGCTTCTTATTTTGAGAGATGTCACTCATTTCCTCCCTTCTGACAGGTCAGGTAAATTCAGGATCCCATCATTCTCATTGCTAAGAATAGTTTGCTTCAAAAATAAAATAGGAAGCTTGAAGTAGTGATAATGTTTACACTTAGTGGAGGAAGCCCATGAGATTTAACACTCCCCACAGGAAGAAATATATGTTTGGTTCCGCAGACAGGGATATGTGCTACCCTGAATTGTTTATGTAGCTTGCTAATGCAGAATTCAGACCAGCGGGACTTGTGATTGTCAAGA
Source organism: Sphaerodactylus townsendi (assembly GCF_021028975.2). Lineage (NCBI taxonomy): Eukaryota > Metazoa > Chordata > Lepidosauria > Squamata > Sphaerodactylidae > Sphaerodactylus > Sphaerodactylus townsendi. The sequence continues at coordinate 118,715,577 of NC_059431.1, forward strand.
TGGCCAGCTTCCTTGAAAGATGATTTGCTCAGTATAGCTGGCCATTCTCTAAATGTTTAGTCAGGGCTTAATCCCAGGTCTGATAAAGCACTTCACGCTTCGCCAGCATGGCCAATTGGCCATGCTGGTAGGGGCTGATGGGAATTGTAGTCCATAACATCTGGAGTGCCAAAGGTTTGCCACCACTGGTCTAGGGGAGCGTTGGGTGCATTCTAAACGTGCGCATCTTCAGTTTGCACTGTGAAGTCCTGCAGGCTGTGCAGTGTTCTAGAATATTCTAGAACCCGAGCATTGTGGCGGACCTGCAGAAGTTTCTCAGAATGCGCCGAGGCAGAACGAGCGCTCAAAGCTTACTTTGTTCTAAACTGGTTTTACTGCTGGGGTCCATACTGCTGGTTTTGACTCTTTTGAGGGGTTTATTTGCATCCCAATTCATTCAGAAAGTTTGGTCTCCAGATCATACAATACAATGCTGGATTTGCTTCCTTGCATAGAACACCCATGTCAGTGATGGCGAACCTTTTCGAGACTGAGTGCCCAAACTGCAACCCAAAACCCACCTATTTATCGCAAAGTGCCAACACGGCAATTTAACCTGAATACTGAGGTTTTAGTTTAGAAAAAACGGTTGGCTCCGAGGCATGCGTTCCTCAGGAGTTAGCTTAGTGAAGCAACCGTGCGTGAATCACGATCCTAGGAGGGTTTACTCAGAAGCAAGCCCCATTGCCAGCAACCGAGCTTACTCCCAGGTAAAGGATCATGCCCAGGCCAGCCTAGATATGTGTTTGTGGGGGGTGATTTTCCACCTCCCTCCCACATGATGAACTCTGTGCGCGAGTGCCCACACAGAGGGCTCTGAGTGCCACCTCTGGCACCCGTACCATAGGTTCGCCACTACTGACCTATGTCCACATGTGTGTGTGCGTGCGTGCGTGTGTTCGCGTGTGCGTGTGCGCACCCATCTGAATTTCCCTCTTGTATATGCTTTAGTGTCCTGGATGGCCCATGAAAGGCCAATCTTATTAGATCTCAGAGGCTAACAGCGTTGGCTTGAGTGCCTCGTGGGCGCTCCCCGCCCCCTTGGCGCTATGCCACTGGCCAAAGGCTTCCTTGGAGGCAGAATTTGACCCGAGGCCATTTAGATAAGCCGTTCAGTCGCTTCGCCCCCTCTGTTGTGCTGGCTCTCTACTTATTATGGAAGTCAGCATCTCACTGTAAAATTCTGGCAGGTTCTTGGTCTATGTGATCTGAGAGTGTTTGTCCTTTGTAGTTCTGCCTGTCGAATGGAGTGACAGCCCCTAAAAGGATTTTCCTAGGCACGTGCTACGTGCCCACTCGCTCCCGTGATCACAGCGGACTTTGAAATTCAAGCAATTAGATGTGTTTTGAGTTATTTGCAGATTACGTTTGAGCCAAACGTCTGGAAGAAAATATACCAACTGCGCAGAATGCCTTAACCTTGGAGGGAGGGGGGAAAAAGCGGAGCTTGTGAGTTGAGAGTCTGCGGCGGTGTCTGGAAGACTTCTGCAGGAATGCTCCCACCTGCTGGGCCACCTGCCACGTCTTCCCCTGCTCAGCCAAATTCAGGAGAAAAGTTCCAGATCCTGCAAAAAATGTAGGGTGATCTTATTGGCTTAGTAGGCAAGCGATTCTGTAAGGATGAGATGGAGAAAGGAGGATCTTGGGTCACCAGAGGTAAAGATATGATTCTGTTTGAAGCAAGCCTTTATTGGCATAGATAGCAGTACAACAATAATAAAAAACGGATTAAAAAGCATATACAATAGAGGAAATACATGTTAGGACGAAGGAAATCTACTGGCGTTTAGTAATTTCCAGGAGAAAGTCTGCCACTATCATACAGAGAGGAGGATCAGGGTTGTCCAACAAGTAGTGTAATCTAATTAAATCGGGGAGATCGGGTAAATGTAAAGGAGTAAGATTCACATACTTGGATCTGATTTCCTTGAATCTGAGACAGTGAAGTAATTGGTGGGCCAGAGATTCAACTGAGCCATCGTTACATGGGCACAATCTTTTAGCCTTTTCTTGCTTATTAAATCTGCCATGTAACAAGGCAGAAGGCATAACATTAAACCTGGCGAGCATTATGGCTCTCCTTTGAACAGGGTTTATTAAGCAATACAGGTAGTGTGCCAAGTGTCCCCGTTCAAATGGGAGAGAAAAATACAGGGGGGAACACGTTTTCTTGGCTGCGGTGATTAGGGTAGAGAACTCTCTATCCAATAGTTGACCTTTTAATTTCCTATAAGCTTCTGAATAGGACAAAGAGAAGATATGATTCTCACAACAGCAGGAAAGAAAGGAAGTGAAGCGTTTACCTGACTGAGGTTTCCATTGGTTGTTCTCCAGCCTTATAGGAGCCTCTTACCCCCAACGGCTCTTGTATACCTGGGAGATGTTCAAAGTGACCCAGCCTGATGTGTGGAATTGGAGTATATCTGTTGTACCCCTGAACTGCTCAATGATGAGACTTTGTGTTCAGATTATTTCTTTTAGTGTAAAAGCTTCAGGAAAAAGGCATTTAGACTAAACGTGGGGTCCAAACATCTTCATTATGACCCACTCCCTGTTCCTCCATGTTGCATAACATCACCCCCTTGGTACCAGTTCCCATGGAGGGGAATGGTACCCCTCCAATCTCCCGGGAAGGAGACAGCATGGCCTTCACCAGTGGCGTAGCTACCACAGGATAGGGTGTGTTCATCGCACTGGGCAAGGCAGCAAAAATTTATTTTTGATATTTTTAGTGTTTTTAATTTGTTGGCTGGCAGGGGGCGCCGTTTTTAGGATAGCGGCACCAAAATTTCAGGATATTGTCCAGCGACACTCTTGCTGATACCAGCCAGGTTTGGTGAAGTTTGGTTAAGGGAGTCCAACGTTACGGACCCCCAAAGGTGGTGCCCCCATCTCCCATTGTTTCCAATGGGAGCTAATATTAGATGGGGCTACACTTTTGAGGGTCCATAACTTTGGACCCCCTTTAACCAACTTCACCAAACCTGGGAGGTATCATCAGGAATGTCTCCTAAAGATACCCTGAAATTTGGTGCTGCTAGTCTAAAAACTACGCCCCCTGTAGGCCGAAAACTGGAAAAACATTAAAAAATACAAAAAACACAAACGAACATGGGGGAGGGGAGCAAAACTCTGATGGCCAATTGGCCAAGCTGGCAGAAGCTGATGGGAATTGTAGTCCATGAACATCTGAAGAGCCGCAGGTTGCCGACCCCTGAGCTAAGCATTTGCCTTAGAACGCACCCCATAATCCTCTACTCTGTGCTGGGGTTCCTTGGCAGACACATCCATATAGAAAAGAAACTGCCCATCCCACAATCGGTGCCTTCCAAACTGCGCAGCTCTGGTGGGCTACCCGTAGCCAGAGACGACGGGGCCGGTAATTTGTAATTGACACTGATTCAATTATCTGGACCGAGGAGGCTCTCCCCGAGAGAGACACACGTTGTTTTTCTCCTCTTTTGCTGATTCATTTGGCATCTCCATCTGTATTACTTGCTTTAATAAAAGATGCTCGGGACTGATTTGGAACCGAAAGCGGGCAAAGGGCCCGGGATCTGGCTTGGGAGAAATGCAGCGGCTACTGTCGATTGGCAGGAAGCCACCAGCTCAGTGCCAGTTTTATGGGTTTATTGATTGGCCGCAGCCTGCAATGTGGCTCCTGTTCCTGACGTCCAGATTTTCAGTGGGGCTGACTCTTCTTTCTTGATTCGTCTTGACAACTTCCTCTGTACTTGGGGGGGGGGGGGAGAGGAGAGGTTCTCTGAGGCCACCAGAACTACCGTTTGCGCTCTCTGCTTGAGTCGAGCCGTCAGGTTGTAATAGAACAGTGATGGCGAACCTTTTCGAGACCGAGTGCCCAAATGGCAACCCAACCCCCAGTTCTTTATCGCAAAGGGCCAACCCGGCAATTTAACCTGAATGCTGAGGTTTTAGTTTAGAAAAAACTGGTTGGCTCCCTCTTCCTCCGCCCCACCCGCTCGAGCAGGGGCCAGCCTGCTCTAGCCTCCAGTAAGTCCTGCATGCACTGCTCTGTGCCTCTCTAGCATCTCTGCCTCCTCTGCGCTCCCCCCCCTCGGGTAGCAGCCACCCGGAGCACAGGCACCAGGCCCGCCAGCTGTGTCCTCCCTGCTCACCGCGGTGCGCGCATGCCGTGTTCAGTGGCCCAGCCCAGCCTAGATGTGTGTGTGTGTGTGGGGGGGTGTGTGTGTGTGATTTTCCGCCTCCCACATGTCAAACTCTGTGTATGCGTGCCCACAGAGAGGGCTCCGAGTGCCACCTCTGGCACCCGTGCCATAGGTTCGTCATCACTGCAATAGAACGAGCTCCTTGCCTTAATTTTCCTCCATGGGATCCTGATAGGCAAAACTGAGGGAGGAGGTCGTAGCTTTGTGGGAGATCGGGCTACAGACCCCCAGGGCCCCACTGAAATTAGGACCTCTCTCCAGACCACAGAGATCAGCTCTCTTGGAGAATATGGAAGCTTTGCGGGGTGGACTTCTCTGCCATTCACATCCCTGCTGTGTTACCAGATTCCACCCTCCCCAGTCTATGCCCCCAACCTTCAGAAATGTTCCAACCCAGAGCCGGCTACTCTCATGGTGGACCACATGTTTTGCGAGCACAGCAGCCCGAAAAGTGATCCCCAACGTCGTGCCCCTGGGTACCAGAGTTCCAAAGCTCAAAAAAGTCGGTAACCCCTTGGGATTCAGCGTAAGGCATCTTCATGGGGTGAGACAAGACTATTGCAGGCAGGCAGTTTGACTGAAGCACGCACATCACTGTGTGTTCCTGCATGGCAGGGGGATTGGACTTGATGGCCCTAGTGGTCTCTCCCAACTCTATGATCCTATGATTCATTCCAGCTGTATTGGCAGCCTTTTAGCACTTGCGTGAATGGCCGAGTCTTGCTGCTTCTTTGGGACTGCTAGATCAGGTGGAGCCGGCGACCCACGAAATATGGCGGGTGGGTTCTGTTTGGTGGTTTCTAGGGTGAGCAGCAGAGGTGGGATCCAGCAGGTTCTCACAGGTTCCCGAGAGTAGGTTACTAATTATTTGTGTGTGCCGAGTGGTTTACTAATTGGTGATTTTGCCAAGTGATTTTTGCCTTAGTTACGCCCCTCCTCCACTCCTCAGCAGTAGCGCGCAGAACTTGAAGCAGTCTAGCAGGAGGTGCACCAGCGTGTGTGGCAGCCTGCGCCTGCGTGCATTCGTTTCCCGCCCAAGGACCGGCACAGAGGCTGCGTCCTTGCCACAGCCCCGCCCAGGAATGCCCTGCCCAGGAATGCCCGGCCATGCCCCCGTCGTGCCCCGCCCAGCCCCATTGGCGCTATGCCACAGTTTGAATTCCACCACCATGGGAACCTGTTACTAAAATTTTTGTATCCCACCACTGGTGAGCAGGCTCTGATTCGGGAGAGAGGAATCAGGGGAAGGTCTGTTTTAAAGTAGCCTCTTTCCATTAGAGCAGGGATTATTAATGGGAGGCAATCAACAAATCTCAGGCGGTTTTTGGAGGCACGGGGGAGGGGGGGGCAGAGCCCCTTCTCCCTCTTCGCAGCAGCTCCGACTGTGGTTTGAGAGCTGTATTTGGCCGATTTAGCTTTATTCATTGCCAACCCCCGTGGAGGTTTTCAACCGGTATCTTTGATAATGGTTTATTTATTTATATCATAAGCCGCCTGGGCAACCCTATCCAAAGCCTGGGGGTGGTGCGGCTGCCAGAGGGCTGCCCGGCAGCGCGAGGACGCAGAAAAGCCCTCCGTAGTTAATAAATATTTTAAATGAACGAATAGCACATGAAAGCCAGAGTTTGGGGGAAATGTCACAGTGTCACCTGACTTCATGACATCACTTCTGGTTTGCACCAGATGTGATATTGGCGAGTCAGAGATGCCCCCCTCCCATCTCACTGAGGAATTTTCTCATACCTCCAGGGAGACCTAGCAGTCCTACTTGAGGCAGGGGTAATAGTTGCCTACTTGGTACAGCATAGTACAGTGATGGCTAACCTTTTCGAGACCGAGTGCCCAAACTGCAACCCCAAACCCGCTTATTTATCCCCAAGTGCCAACACGGCAATTTAACCTGAATACTGAGGTTTTAGTTTAGAAAAAAACAGTTGGCTCCGAGGCGTGCGTTACTCAGGAGTAAGCTTGGTGGTAGTCGGTGGCTTTGCTTTGAAGCAACCGTGCAACTCTTCCAACGGGTGAATCAGGACCCTAGGAGGGTTTACTCAGAAGCAAGCCCCATTGCCAGCAATCGAGCTTACTCTCAGTAAAGGATCGCACTTTAGTTCTTTGCATGAAAATCAGTGGGGTTTAACAGCGCTTAACAGGGTTACCTGCACTGCTTCCTCAAAACTAGGTCTCAGGTTTAATGCTAATAATTGAACCCAGGCCAGCCTAGATGTGTGTGTGGGGGGACTCCGTTTGTGCGTGCCCACAGAGAGGGCTCTGAGTGCCACCTCTGGCACCCATGCCATAGGTTCGCCACCACTGGCATAGTAGATTAAATATTAGAGAAGATGTACAGAGGAAGTATAGAATAATATTTTAATTAGATGAATTCACATTGACGTTGTGACATCTTTAGTTTGGGAAGGTGTGTGTGATGAATTCAGATGGTGAGGCGGGAGGGAGGTGAGGGTTAAATCTCCCATTGTGTTTCAGAGGAAAACCTCCCCCTCCCCTCCTGTCTTTAGTCCTGATGGGGAGGGAAAAGAGGTCAAGAGGGATCTGGTCGATCTCTCAAACTGTTTCTAGTTGAATCCTGGGAGAGCCAGTGTGGTATACCCTGTTTCCCCAAATATAAGACGTCCCCAGAAAATTAGACATAGTAGAGGTTTTGCTGAAGTGCGAAATATAAGGCATCCCCCGAAAGTAAGACATAGCGAAGTTTTTGTTTGGAAGCATGCCCGACAAACAGAACACAGAAAAATAAGACATCCCCTGAAAATAAGACATAGCGCATCTCGGGGAGCAAAAATTAATATAAGACACTGTCTTATTTTCGGGGAAACACGGTATATGTTTTGGGGCTGGAAGGTTTTCCGTTCCAGGAAGGATGCGAGTCTGGTCTCCTCTGGACCAAAAAGCACCCCATCCACCAGAACTACTTGGCTCCACCCATCCAACATCTTCTCCCACCCCCCCACCCCCCCGGCCCTTTCTGGACTCTTTGTGCTTAAAATTATCCTGGGGGGTGGGGGTGGGGTACATCTCCTCTTATTCCTGTGTCTGCAAGCTTGGCAAAGTGCCGAAAAATAATAAGAAGTAACTGAAGGGCTGTTTATTTAAGGATGTGTTTGTTCACTATAAATAGGCAAACGGTTTGGAAGTGAGGCCTTGCTCTCATCCAGCTAACATTTATAGGCGCTCCAATATGCTGTCCCTGACACACGTGCAAATGAGTTCTAGAAGCTTCAGTGGCTATGAAGACTTTTCCCCCTCGGAAAAGGTCTCGTGAATACATTGCATCCAACGACTTAAAGATTTGGTACAAACCGCACTCGTGGAATTACCACATTTGTGGGTAACATTCCTTGACAATTTTTAGCATGGAAGGAACATCCAAGGGGAGATTTTTAGCATGTTCTAGATCTTTAGTTTCTGGAGAAGTGTACTACTGAGAAAAAAAGCTCTCTCTGTATAATCTGATACAATAGTGTGTTAATTACAAAACTGACGCTTTCTAATGTTCCAGAGTTCGGTCTTTCGGTTCTCTCCTGCTGGCCGTTTAATCATTTGGGATACGTGCCGATTTGTCCAATGGGAAAAGACCAAATCTGAAACAGCCCAGTCCTAAAGTCAGTTAGCCTAATTTTACAAATGGTTAATTTATTTTTCATTTGATTTAATTTGAACCTTGCCCTTTCCTTGACAAAAGTCAGCCTCGGGGTGACTAATAAGATTAATGCATTGAGTTCCAAACAGTTGTCAGCTGAGAATAGAGACTACAAGGCTCTCTTCCTTTTCTCTGAGCGGTCTCAGATTTAAAGGGGCACAGTCCTACCACGGGGTCTCGTAGGTGGGGCTTTTGGCTGGCAAGACTTCTGATTGGCTATTCGAGATTTGGCAGCTGTGGAGATTTCTGAATAGGGTGACAGAATCTTCACAACGATTCTGTGGGTGTGCCCACCGTGCTGTGTCAGAATTCAAAAGGTGGCTCCAAAGGACAGATTATCCGCCTGAGCTGCGGAGGCTTATCTGGGGAATTCAGATTAGCCTGGGCGCTCCCACACATGCCAGCTGGGTGACCTTGGGCTAGTCACAGCTTCTCGGAGCTCTCTCAGCCCCACCTACCTCACAGGGTGTTTGTTGTGAGGGGGGAAGGGCAAGGAGATTGTCAGCCCCTTTGAGTCTCCTGCAGGAGAGAAAGGGGGATATAAATCCAAACTCTTCTTCTTCTTCATCATACCTGTTAAAGAATGAAGCTCCTACAACCTATAATGTTATTTGGAAACCTTGGTTAATGTATATAGCCCAAACGATATCATGTAACTATCAGACAATGAAACTGATCAAATAGTCGGATTTGGGCTAGTTTATATTTATTTGCCTGTATATATACTAGTTTAGCTATAATAAGATCTGTTAATTGGAGGGGAAGTCAATATAACAGTGTTTTATGTAACTACCCTAGTAAATATTATCTGCTATTATCTCTTTTCATTCCCTTTGATTTTTTTTATAATCTTCTGCCTGATTCTTCCTTTTCTTTTCTTTAAACTTGGCTTTATTTTTTAAATTTTTTAACTCCCCCCCCCTTCTTTTTTCTTTTTGTTTTTGTCTCGATGGAAAATTAATGCTATACAGTGTTTTCAATTATTTCAATTCTACTGTTTAATAACATTTCTAAATAAAGATTTTTTTAAGGGTTGGGGACCCCTGCTCTAGAGTAGTGCACCTCTAAGAATACATTGCTGACTTTGGAAATTAATCAGAGAAGCACCTCTTTATTACACCTTTTATTTAACTTTGGGGATATGTTGCAATAATCAGCACCTGTCTTTTGCAACAAGCATGCAAACCTGGCAAATGAGCGCTCTCTTTGAATTGGAATATAAAACGGAGATTTCCTTACATGTTTTTGTGTTGGTTTTCAGAGGAGATGCAAGAGTGCGAGGCTTGGGTAGCAGGAGCCTTTGATTTTGTTCTGTAGATTGCAGATTCTCTCTCTCTCTCTCTCTCTCTCTCTCTCTCTCTCTCTCTCTCTCTCTCTCTCATTCTAACCCATGTACCATTGCTGGTACTCATGGAGTGAGTTAGTCATGCGATCAGCCTTCCTGGCTGTAGACACCCAGCAATTTATTTCCCCAGAAGCTACAGATGTGGCTGTCTGGTTTGGCTTTACCTTTTGGTTGGGGTGCAGAGAGCCGTTTGTTCCGCTACAGTCAGCCGTTTGTTAACACCGCCCTTGGCAGGTAGTTCAGACTGGATGTTGAATGGAAACTTTGAATACAGCATGTCCCCATGCGTGACTTGGCACTTCTGTTCATACTTCTGTGGTCCCGTCACCTTCTGATTTAAGGGGGTTACGGTTTGTACTTTTTTTTCCCCAAAAAGGTTTTGCGCGTGTGCAAATAATTGAGGTATGTGTGTCTATGGAAGACGTGGCAGGATTGAGACACAGTGAGGCATTCGACGAGGAGACAACTGAGAAATCTGCCCACACCATTGGGTTTTGGCTCCTTTCCCACTCCTCTTGACCCAAAAAGTCAGAACCTGCGGGGGAGCCTGGCTTCTCTGGCCGGCTGCAGGTAGTGTTCTGGGACAAACCAATCCCTGGAGAAAGATACAACATCAGAAACGGCTTGTGTAGCTGCCAAGAAGACAGCTGTCAGGTGGCTGAGAAGCCAGAGGGCATTCGTCTGTATCCAGATCCCCTTTCTCCCTCTTTTCTGTGGGGTCTCGGACTTAAAGGGACACAGTTCTGGTAGGCATAATAGAGAGGGCCCTTCTGGTGGCAGCCCCACAATTATGGGCTATCCTTCCCACGGAGGACCGCCTGGCCACTTCCCTTCCTCATCTTCAGGAGGCAGCCGAAGACAGTTTTATCCTAACTGTATGTAGAATTATTTATGCCTAATAAAGGTTTACTGTACCTGTACAGTTTTATTTAGGACCTCACTGGACTGGTCTAGTTTTTATGTGTTGGTGGTCCTAATTAAGAAGAAGAAGAAGAGAAGAGTTTGGATTTATATCCCCCCTTTCTTTCCTGCAGGAGACTCAAAGGGGCTGACAATCTCCTTGCCCTTCGCCCCTCACAACAAACACCCTGTGAGGTAGGTGGGGCTGAGAGAACTCCGAAAAGCTGTGACTAGCCCAAGGTCACCCAGCTGGCATGTGTGGGAGTGCACAGGCTAATCTGAATTCCCCAGATAAGCCTCCACAGCTCAGGCGGCAGAACGGGGAATCAAACCCGATTCCTCCAGATTTGATACGCGAGCTCTTAACCTCCTACGCCACTGCTGCTCCTGTTGGCTTTTATGTGTTTTATCATGGCTGTTGCATTTTGTATTGTAAGCCGCATTGAGTGTTTTAAATGCGCGCGCGTGTGCACGCACACACACAAACTTGTTCTTTGGTCGTTTACTGGTGGGAACCTCTGGTGAAAAGATCTGGGGCTGACGGAGCTATCGATGTCTGATTTACCTCGGGGCATTAAAAAAAAAGGTGTCTGTGGCCTCAATTTGACTGGAATATAATCGGCTCTGCGGCCCAGAGAAGGGATATTATAAACAAGTTGCTCTGCTGGATGTACAAGTGGTTATCTTCTCAGGGATTTTCCAGACCTTTAAATGCCAAGGATAAAATCAGATCTTATGTAACCTCTTCCCTCTCAGGAACCCCGATCCTCCCTCTCTTCTCCTTGGCCTTTCTCCCATCAGCTGACACCTGCAGAACAGTTTCGTTTTTTCCTCCGCAAAGAATTATGGGTACGTGGCATTCAACCGCACCTTTCTTTCAGTCTTCGATATGACGGTCTCTGGAAGTTTGCCAGTACCCTGCGCCTCTCTCCTTTTGTATTCCTGTCTTCTAGCTCTAGCCCAGGGGTCTGCAACCTGTGGCTCTCCAGATGTTCATGGACTACAATTCCCATCAGCCCCTGCCAGCATGGCCAGTTGGCCATGCTGGCAGGGGCTGATGGGAATTGTAGTCCATGAACATCTGGAGAGCCACAGGTTGCAGACCTCTGTTCTAGCCAGATGAATGTGGTCACATCTGAAATGTGGTCACCTTTGAAACTCTTGTCATTCCCGTTCCAAAAGATCCCGGCCCTTGTGGGGATTGGGTCCCCCGTGCCTGCGTGCTTCTTCCTTTTAACAAACACCCCTGAGCTGTAATGATCACGCGGCCTCTCTTTCAAAGTCAATACATCTTGTACTCATGTGAGAAAAGACAATGGCATCCAATATGTTTTCCGAATAACGTGATTCACTTTCTGCAGGAACTGAGCCCACGGGTGAATGCAACCCTTCATTCAAGAAAAAGCTTCTGTTATGAATTATGAAATGAATGTATGGGCCCGGGAGGGGGTAAACAACCTGTCTTTTCCATTGCCACAAAGGCAGCGCGTTGTTAAAAAAACACAAAAGAATGTCAGCCCCGTTAAAGATCAGGACCGGTTTTGATAATGGGCCGGGGTGCAAGGTTTTGAATTCTCCATGAATTGTCCTAGATTCTCTGGGGCTGGATCCTGTGGTTGCCAACAGCTTGGGGGGGGGGGAATGTTTTGTCTCTTTAATGGAGGGTGAATGTGCAGAAGTGGGCAGTTGGAACTTTTCATGACTTTGTTTTGACGAGGACGGTTTGAAAGCATTTGGCCAGTAACAACCTGTCTAAAGATGCACTACAAGGACTTAAATTGGAATATTCACAGAATGGTCATTCTTACATTCGACTGTAACTTTAGGAGACAGAACCAGTGTGGTGGGGTATCAGGCAGGGATCTGGGATGCCAAGGCTCAAATCTCACCTTCCTCACAAGGTTGTTGTGAGGATGAAACCGGGAAAGCTGAACCACGTATGCCACCTGGAGCTCCCTGAAGAAAGGAGGAAGATACCCTAGGGCCGTGGTGGCAAACCTTTGGCAGTCCAGATGTCCTAATTCTTCCCCCCAGGATTTTCAATGTATGCCCCCTGGTTCTCTTTCTCACAATACTAGAACCAGGGGGCATCCATTGAAAATGCTGGGGGGAAGAATGAGGACTAATAAAAGGAAACACTTCTTCACGCAACGTGTGATTGGTGTTTGGAATATGCTGCCACAGGAGGTGGTGATGGCCACTAACCTGGATAGCTTTAAAGATGGCTACCAATCTTGATCCTCTTTGATCTGAGACTGCAAATGCCTTAGCAGACCAGGTGCTCGGGAGCAACAGCCGCAGAAGGCCATTGCTTTCACCTCCTGCACGTGAGCTCCCAAAGGCACCTGGTGGGCCACTGCGAGTAGCAGAGAGCTGGACTAGATGGACTCTGGTCTGATTCAGCTGGCTTGTTCTTATGTTCTTATGTTCCTATAGACTATAATTCCCATCAGCCCCTGCCAGCATGACCAATTGGCCATGTTGGCTGGGCTAATGGGAATTGTAGTCCATAACATCTGGAGTGCTAAAGGTTTGCCACCACTGCCCTAGGGACAGGGGCCAATTCACCACGGTCAATTAATCGCGTGATGCGTGAAATATCAAGGATTCAGAAAGAACTCCCTTTGGGGGAAGGGCAGTATACAAACTTAAGCCCTTTGGGGGAAAGGCGATATACAAATTTAAGCCCTGTGGGGGAAGGGCGGTAGACAAAGGGCGGTATACAAATTTGGGTATACAAATTTGGGGGAAGGGCGGTATACAAATTTAATAAATAAATAAATACTGCCTGGTCGACGAACAAGGATTCATCCTGGTTCTGGCACTCATTCTCCCCCTTATGCCGAACCTGCTTGAAAGTACCACTTTTTCAAAAAACACATCTTCGATCCAGTTGGAGGGGAGAATCGGGGAGGGGGGTCTAATCCTGGTTCAAATTTCCCGCCGTGGAGTGTGACGCAAATGCCTTATAACCAATCAGTGTGTGTGGTGGTGTTCTCGCGAGAGCATGAGAGAACAGTAACCAACCAGAAACTTGGGTGGGGGAGACGTGCTGATGTGATCACGTCATAACGTGAGCCCGTTTTTGCGGGAGAAAAAAAAAGATCCTGCCCCAACACGGCACGACAGCCGATCAGGAGAAACCCGCCAAGCCGATCACGTGGTAGTGGGGATTGTTACATTTCTTGAATCTGAGATAGGCCTAGATGTCCTTACTGCAGTGGGGAGGTTGAAACCTTGATGAAAAGGTGCAGTTTATTTTCAAACTTGGTTTAATCTAGATTGAATTTCCCGGTGGGGATTCGGCCAGAGAGAATCAACGTGCTTACAGCCTTCTTGCTCCACAGGAGTACAAGTTTTGACCGGAAGTTTCAGGCCTTTAGCTTTCTTCCTCTCTTGGGTAAAGGGCATGAAAAGGCAGAGTATTTTTTTGGCACGGCTTGAGAGCACTTGGCATTCACTGTGCTGGTCGCTCTGCATTTGTAGTTTGTTTTTTGTGAATGTCCCACCTTTAGTTCTCAGGTAAACTTAAGCACTAGAGAGGGCTTATGCATTTGCTGTGGCTGTAGAAGGGTGGCACAACCCCCCCCCCCCGCCACTACCACACAGAGAACATCACATGTGAGGTAAGCATGCATAAGCCCCAGGATGAGGGCAACAAACAAGAGCATGAAGATAGGATTAGGGGTTGATTTAGGGTCATGGGCACACATGTGGACCTGGGTATGGAGGAGGGTTAAGCGCGCGCGCGCGCACGCACACACATAAGAACATAAGAACTAGCCTGCTGGATCAGACCAGAGTCCATCTAGTCCAGCATTCTGCTACTCGCAGTGGCCCACCAGGTGCCTTTGGGAGCTCACATGCAGGATGTGAAAGCAATGGCCTTCTGCTGCTGCTGCTGCTGCTCCTGAGCACCTGGTCTGCTAAGGCATTTGCAATCTGAGATCAAGGAGGATCAAGATTGGTAGCCATAGATTGACTTCTCCATCAATCTGTCCAAGCCCTTTTTAAAGCTATCCAGGTTAGTGGCCATCACCACCTCCTGTGGCAGCATATTCCAAACACCAATCACACGTTGCGTGAAGAAGTGTTTCCTTTTATTAGTTCTAATTCTTCCCCCCAGCATTTTCAATGAATGCCACAGTGGTGGGATCCAAACATTTTAGTAACAGGTTCCCATGGTGGTGCCCCGCTGTTCAATCCTGAAACCACCTGGGTGTTTTCAGAGGACCGGCGCTTGAAGTAAACTTTACGCGCTTTCTGATTTTTTGAAAGGCAGCCACGCTGTTCTGCAGGGATCGATATGTCTTATTCAGATCAGTTTGGTTCTGGAATTCAATGGCATCTTAACTTCAACCAACTGCTCGAGGCGGAGGAAGGTGTAAGGAAATTACTGAATGTCTGCATGCCCTTAGGACGGTTTATGGAGTATTCCTTTATTGAGAAATGCAGGTGGTATATTGGATAGGCCGATGGAGGAGAGTTACCAGGGTTTCAACCCCAGCTCTTAGCCAAGTTTGCTGAATGACCTTGGGGCAGAGGGGATCACAAGAATGAGCCCCTTTTTGGGATAAACTTCCTCACAAAAGAAATGGGAGAAGGACATATCCGCTGAAAGAAAGGAAGGTACTGAATATTACAGATATTAGTGTTTTTAATTTTGAGTGACAGGGAGATTTGGAGCAGAGTTAGTCTCTTCTGAGCCCATTAGTGGATTTAGAAGGGTGTAACTCTTGTTTGGATTACGCAGTTGGTCGCTGAAGCTTATTTGTGGCCATGAGCGGGTAATGTTTAATTTTCAAATCGTAAATCCTGTCTTTTCCTATTATGATTTTAAACCTTTCTATGTATTTCAAATGCTACCTGCCTTGAACTATTCTGCGAGAGACATTTTTAAAACACATGTAATTTGTTTTTCTTTATAAACATCTTGGTCATGTTCTCTTCCGGAGACTCATAGCGACATGCTGTTTACAGAAGGTGACACTGTAGCATATCCCTGATATTAACCCGAAATAGCTGCTAAAACTTAGCAGCAAGGAGACAATAAAAGGGTCACATCAGTCACTGAGAATTTAAAAAGCTGATGATGCAAGGAAAGTAATAATTGTATTTTATTATTCAGCCTCCAGTTAGTTACCCGTTTCACCAGCAGCGTTCTTTAGGGGCATCTATGATGCTATGCAGCAGATTTCCCCTGAAAACAGGGCTGCCACCAGTGGCCTGGGAAATTCCTGGATATTTGGGGATGGAGGGCAGGTTTTGTGGTGGGGAAGGACCTGAGCTGGTTATAATGCCATAGAACCACCCCAATTGGCCATCCTGGCAGGGGCTGATGGGAATTGTAGTCCATAACATCTGGAGTGCCAAAGGTTCGCCACCACGGCCATAGAATCTACTCTCCAAAGCATCTCTCTTGTCTCAACAACACTCGTAGTTCTGTGAGATCTCCAGTCCCCATCTGAAAACTGGCAAGAAGCCCATTAGTGAAGCACATGGGAAATTTTTAGCTGAGCAATAAAGTGTGTGTGCATGTATGTGTGTGTACATGTACATATACATACATATACACATACATATATACATATATAACAACAACAACAACAACAACAACTATTATTGTTATTATTGTAGATTTCACAGCTGCCAGATCTTTAGCTGGTTGTTGGCCTTCATTACAATTCGAGCCTCACCCAGAGGCCTAGGAAGTTGTAATGTA
Source organism: Sphaerodactylus townsendi (assembly GCF_021028975.2). Classification (NCBI taxonomy): domain Eukaryota; kingdom Metazoa; phylum Chordata; class Lepidosauria; order Squamata; family Sphaerodactylidae; genus Sphaerodactylus; species Sphaerodactylus townsendi. The sequence continues at coordinate 118,731,428 of NC_059431.1, forward strand.
TCAGCGTAGGATTCGTGCGGATCCTAGCAGGGCTGCCTTCTGAATTTGACAGATGTTAATTTTGTCAATTCGAAGATGTTTCAAGTGCTGCCCTAGTGTTTTCGGGATGGCGCCCAGCGTGCCCATTACCACTGGGATGACCTCAGCTGGTTTGTGCCATAGACGCTGAAGCTCGATTTTCAAATCACGGTATCTAGTGACCTTCTCGCGTTCTTTTTCAATGACCCTGCTGTCACCGGGGACTGCTATGTCGATGATGCTCACTTTCTTGTCCTTGATCACGGTGATCTCTGGTATTATTATTATTATTATTATTATTATTATTATTATTATTATTATTATTATACACATAACAACACAGCACAAGTGTCTGGAATTCATCTCTGAATATCGAGTCCTTCCCAAGGACCTAGGATATTAGAGGTATTTGCGTAGAATGTGTGCAGTTCCTAGAAATTATTATTATTATTATTATTATTATTATTATTATTATTATTATTATTATTATTATTTAGATTTCGTAGACCACCTCATCCCCAAAGGGCTCTCCGCGTTTTGGCAATTTTTAGGGGTTTTCTAAAGACCCGTAGCAAACCCCTGCCTCAGAGGGAATGAGTGCCATGGTGTGCCAGTCATCCAGATGGAGCAGGAACCAAGGCAGTGCCCCCTGGTATGCCTGCACTGCGATGTGATGCCCAGGCATGAAACCTCTGCAGCCCAGAGAGACAGAGAGAGAGAGAGAGCCGTGGCGTGGCTGCCTTTGGCCACAGATGCACATGAATTCTCTCCCCTTTCAGCGTGAGGGCAAGGCTTCGCATCATCACGCTGCCAAATATAACTGTGTGGTATGGTGGTGACAGTGCGCTCCCTGGATGAAGCCCTGGTTGGCTAACGTCACAACATAAATGAATGGTGCTAAATGAAACAGCAGCTGAAGGGGAAATGAAGAGCGGTGAATCACTGGAGTTTGGCTTGGGCGGGAGGAAAGATTTCACACATTTTTGTAAGCATCTCTTTTAGTTTCTCCGACCTCCAGTGTACTGAAGATGACAACATATGAGTTTGAAGAAAGCTTACTGGCAAACATGGCTCAAAATCTGAACTTAAAAGATAAACAGGGCCTATTTTCCAGTCAGAGACCAGGCAACACACAACCTAGCCGGAGAATGGATTTCTGAAGGCGTATTTATCCACACAACGCAAGCAAAGAGCTAGTCAAATGTCTCCTCTTGGACGGAGCATTCCCGAACATGGGGGCTACCACCGATCAGGCCCTGTTTTGGGCTGTAGCTGTTTATGATGAAGTAAAACAGGGCTTGTGAAGCAAGACCATATTTCCAATGTAATTGAATGTGGAGACTCATGAGGGAGAAAGTAAAGTAAAGGCACCAGCATCTGAGTTGACAACTAGCATTGGCAAGTGAAAGTGTTTCACCGTCTTCTTTAGAAGGAGAGCTGCAGAATATTTTCGAACGGGAGATATCAGTTGGTCAGTTGAGCAGCTAGCTGAGAACATTTCTTGTCTCCAGAAAAGGGTGCTCTGATTTTTGAAACGGTGGCCAATTTCTTCTCATGGCCAGCTTCATATGGGAGACGTTGCAATAATTAATCAGGGACATCTCAAAGTGTAGGTGTCGAGAAAAAACTTTGTATCAAGAAAAGATTGCAAATGACATTACGCTAACATTTAATTTTTTATTATTTTTAATTGTTATTAAAATTATTAACATTTTTATTTACAAATTAATAAATTTTATTTTAAACCTCCCATTCTTCATTATTAATAGACTCCCCATTCCACCTTTTGTTGTACAGTGATTTATTTTTGGTTCAGATATCCCTGTACAAAACGTATGCACATATCTTCAGGGGTTCAGATTCTGGAGGTGAGTGATTTACCACAGGGAAAATATCCAACAATGTGTGGATCCTCCTATGTGCTTTGGTAGGACTGTGCAACTTCAGCGAAGAAGTGTGCATGTGTAACCTCTATCTGTGGGTTCTGTGGGGAAGAACTTGGAATGAGTTTGCAACAACAAATTTTAAAAACAAAATGGTTTACTTTCTTAACATATAACATCAAACATCAACATTTAACATCACACTTCAAGGTCCTGTTCAGGTTGCATTTTCAAGTCCTTATACCTACAGTCTACTGATACTGCCAAGTCCATTTCTTCTTTGCAAGTGGGTTGGCTCCTGAAGACTCCAAGGGCTTGGTGAACAGGATTCAACATGATGAAGGTTTCCAGAACTCTCACCCATTACAACCACAAAAAACCTTGAAACAATAAACTCCAACATTTATAACATAGCAAAAACAAACAACTACCTTCCCAGTAGTTCCCAACAACATTGCAGTTACCTTAACAAGGTGTTAAGGGCTTATACAAATCAAGGTCCGAGCTTGGTAGCCTTGTCTCCTCCAAATTACATGAGCTCTGCAGCCTCTTGCTGCTTTGAGTCTCCACCCCTTTCTGGGTCAACCCATTCTGAGCATGGGGGTTACACATGCATCTCTGATTTGCTGTTTTCCCCTTTAAATACACCGTCATAGCACCAGTTTGCTTTCTAGGAGCAACACCTGGGCAGTGTTAAAGGTACAAAAGGGGCATTGCACATTTCTGTACCATTGTAGTGACCCATATTCTGTACTGCCCTGCATTAATGCCTGGCTATGTTTTTAATTAGTGTTCTATTTTTACCTCGCTGATGGACAGCTGCCCTCTTTTGTTTCCTTTCCGCTTGATCTTTGGCTCTGGCTTAGATTATAAAGTGGTATATAAATATTTTAAATACATAAAAATGTTATTGTGTAATTAAATAGAACCGATCCATGCCTTCTATAGGGATCACCTTCCCAAGTGTTTCTGTGTTTAGTTTCTTGCAGCAAAGCTGTCGACTAAGTCTCTGGCACCCTGAAGACTAGCAAATTTGGTGCAAGAAACTTTGGCCCCTTCCGCACACGCAAAATAATGCGTTTTCAAACCACTTTCACAACTGTTTGAAAGTGGATTTTGCTATTCCGCACAGCTTCAAAGAGCACTGAAAGCAGTTTGAAAGTGCATTATTCTGCATGTGTGGAATGAGCCTTTGTGTGACAACTCTGCTTTGGAATGGGTTCCTAGGAGACGTCTTTATGCACACTGGAAGCAATCTTCCTTCCTAAACGCATAAAGAAGTAGGTAGATATCAAGGGTGGATGGTGCAGTACAGAGTAAACTTCCGAGTCTCACAGGGTTCTGTATCACTGTTGGTGCTGGAGGCCAGCCCACTTCTGATAACACTCTCAACTTGTATGAGAACTCTGCTGTTGATAAACTGTCTGACTGAGTTATGGGCAGCAGGTAGATGCGATGAGAGAATCTCAGGAAAGTGGGGCAGGGTGAGGTTGGGGGGGAAGGCGGATTAAAAATGCTCAGCCCGTTCCAGCTGCACAAACCGTCTCCCGCCTTGAGTTAATGTGCCTCTTGGTTAAATTGCAGCATTGGCATTGGGATAAGTGCATTATGCCAACTTGGCCTCGTCTTTCAGAAATCCCCGAATGATAATACGTGGTCTTAAAATAACTTCAGAGAGACATCAAGGAGATTAAAAAATGGTGCCTTGTAGAGAAGGTGGGAGGAATGGGAGGGACGCAGTTGTGGCGGTTTGAATGTATGGTGTCCAGTTCAAGAAGCAGACCATAAATAATCCTGAATTTATTTTCTCTTGTGAATTTTAAGCAGCCCCCTTTGGAAATACAATGCATCTATTTCATTTGGTACACAAACAAGTCATAAATACAGCCTGTCAAAGGGGCTTTAAATTCCTGGCCTCCATTTTAATACCCAGTCTTATTTTATGGGCTTTTGCCTTCCTGACCGGACTGGCGAGTAGGCAAAGCTCTCTGTGTCTGAATTGTTTTTTCCCCACCTCTAAAAACACACACCATTAGTATTTCTGCCATCTCACTGAGATGTTAGCAAATGTGTATTGGAAATGGAGTAGCAAGGATAGTTTTTGCAGACTGAGGGACAGATCGGATTTTGTACGAAGCTATATTTGCATGTTAAGAACATAAGAACAAGCCAGCTGGATCAGACCAGAGTCCATCTAGTCCAGCTCTCTGCTACTCGCAGTGGCCCACCAGGTGCCTTTGCGAGCTCACGTGCAGGATGTGAAAGCAATGGCCTGCTGCTGCTGCTGCTCCTGAGCACCTGGTCTGCTAAGGCATTTGCTGGAGTTCTGTGGACGGTTCTCAAACACAGGAGGATGCCTGTTGTTTTCTACTAGAGCATAGGTGTCAAACTCGCGGCCCTCCAGATGTCATGGAATACAGTTCCCATCATCCCCTGCCAGGACTTCTCATACAGACTTCTCATACAAGTTGAGAGTGTTATCAGAAGTGGGCTGGCCTCTAGCACCAACAGTGATACAGAACCCTGTGAGACTCGGAAGTTTACTCTGTACTGCACCATCCACCCTTGATATCTACCTGAGATTCTCTCATCGCGTCTACCTGCTGCCCATAACTCAGTCAGACAGTTTATCAACAGCAGACTTCTCATACAAGTTGAGAGTGTTATCAGAAGTGGGCTGGCCTCTAGCACCAACAGTGATACAGAACCCTGTGAGACTCGGAAGTTTACTCTGTACTGCACCATCCACCCTTGATATCTACCTACTTCTTTACGAGAAGAAGATTGCTTCCAGTGTACAAAGACGTCTCCTAGGAACCCATTCCAAAGCAGAGTTGTCACACAAAGGCTCATTCCACACATGCAGAATAATGCACTTTCAAACTGCTTTCAGTGCTCTTTGAAGCTGTGCACAATAGCAAAATCCATTATGCTGGCAGGGGATGATGGGAACTGTAGTCTATAACATCTGGAGGGCCGCGAGTTTGACACCTGTGTACTAGATGATGTAGCTTTGTTTGTGCCACTCAATTTTCATTCCTTCCTCAGAATTCAGACATTTTAGAAAAATTGGAGTGGGCCCTCCAATAAAATCCTTCTGTTCCGAGGCAGAGACTCGAACCAGGTGGAACTCGACAGGCTGAGCTAGAATTTGGCCAGTCTTGGCAGGTTGTGGACAGTACAGATAGATGCTTGAGTTCCCATAATGAACTTCATTCATTCATTTATTCTGTTTACACCCAACTCTCCCCTATAGGGCTCAGGGCGGCGAACAACAGGCAGATAACACAAAACAAAAAACAGCAAAACAGAAAATGTCAAACCAACAAATATAAAAACAGCCAAACAGTATCATCAATAAACATATCCCCAAATATAAAAAAGCAAGAACATCAGTAAGCATAACATCACAGCATAATAACATTTCATTTTATGCACTCAGATGTATCACAAGTGGCGTAGGAGGTTAAGAGCTCATGTATCTAATCTGGAGGAACTGGGTTTGATTCCCAGCTCTGCCGCCTGAGCTGTGGAGGCTTATCTGGGGAATTCAGATTAGCCTGTCTACTCCCACACACGCCAGCTGGGTGACCTTGGGCTAGTCACAGCTTCTCGGAGCTCTCTCAGCCCCACCTACCTCATAGGGTGTTTGTTGTGAGGGGGGAAGGGCAAGGAGATTGTCAGCCCCTTTGAGTCTCCTGCAGGAGAGAAAGGGGGGATATAAATCCAAACTCTTCGTCTTCTTCTTAATGGCTGTTGAACATCTATATGCAGAGACCTGCCTGCCAGACTTGATTGGGGGAGGGATTTAGATGGGGGATGTTACGCTATAAACCAATGGTGGTGAACCTTTGGCACTCCAGATGTTATGGACTACAATTCCCATCAGCCCCTGCCAGCATGGCCAATTGTTCATGCTGGCAGGGGCTGATGGAAATTGTAGTCCATAACATCTGGAGTGCCAAAGGTTCGCCACCACGGCTATAAACTAAGGGCAAAATAGCAACTTCTACTGATTTTAGATAAGCTTCTTTAATCTTTAAAATGGTTTCTCACTCCTTCAGACTTGCACTTGATGTTTAACAGCAAAAGGTGACAAATAAGCCTATTTTCTCTCACCTGACTGGATTTTTTTTGGCTGCACTCAGATATGTGCAGGGAACACACAAGGAACTGAATTACTCCATTATTCCTGTGGGGCCACAGGTAGTCTATGGTGTTAATTGACTGTTGGATTAATAATGCCTAAAGATAGCAGCAGTGGAAGGAACTTCATTAACATCACCTCTGATTTAGAGTGATTTGGGGGCATACGTGTCATCGTAGGTGTATATTTAAGGTAGCATTTTTATATGTACTGCAGAAAACAGAAAACAAAAACTATAGTTTCTAAGTCGTTTCAGGTCCAGAGAATGAAGGTCCAGAGAATGACCTGGAAGTAGGGGTGGGTAGCGTGGTGGCCAAGTTTGCAGATGATACCAAATTATGTAGTGTGGTGAGAACTACAAAGGATTGCGAAGAGCTCCAAGTGGACCTTAATAAATTAGGTGATTGGGCTAAGAAATGGCAAATGCAATTCAATGTAGCAAAATGCAAAGTGATGCACATAGGGGCAAAAAATCCAAACTTCACTTACCTGCGCTACAAGGGGTCCAGTGCTACTCAGTCTGAACCAGGAAAGGGCATCTTAGTTGATAGTTCCATGGGAATGTCAACTCAATGCATGGCAGCTGTGAAAAAGGCAAACTCTATGCTGGGGATAATTAGGAAAGGAGTTGATAATAAAACTGCAAGGATTGTCATGCCACTTGTATATAAAGCCGTGGTCTGCGACCGCACTTGGAGTACTGTGTTCAGTTCTGGTCACCCACATCTCAAAAGGATATCGGAGAGATAGAAAAAGTGCAGAGGAAGGGCAGCGAAGGATGATTGAAGGAATGGGAGCCCCCCTTCCCTTATGAGGAAGAGGAGCTGCAGCCGTTTGGGACTCTTTAGTTTGGAGAGGGAAGATGTCTGAGGGGGGATATGATTGGGAAGTCTATATATAAGAATTATGCATGGGGTAGAAAATGTTGACAGAGAGAAATGTTTCTCTCTTTCTCCTGGCAATACTTCAGGAACCAGGGGCATTCATTGAAAATGCACAGAGGAGGGAAGAATTAGGACTAATAAAAGGAAACACTTCTTCACACAACGTATTATTGGTGTTTGGAATATGCTGCCACAGGAGGTGGTGATGGCCACTAACCTGGATAGCTTTAAAAAGGGCTTGGACAGATTTATGGAGGAGAAGTCAATCTATGGCTACCAATCTTGATCCTCCTTGATCTCAGATTGCAAATGCCTTTGCAGACCAGGTGCTCAGGAGCAGCAGCAGCAGAAGGCTGTTGCTTTCACATTCTGCATGTGAGCTCCCAAAGGCCCCTGGTGGGCCACTGCGAGTAGCAGAGTGCTGGACTAGATGGACTCTGGTCTGATCCAGCAGGCTAGTTCTTATGTTCTTATGTTCTTAAGGGGTAGCTTGGAAGACCCAGGCACCATTAAAACATTTTTTTCTTTGCCTGCATAGATGATGAAGAATTATTTCTGCTCCAGGAGAGCCGTGGGGCTATAATAGCAGATTCCCGCAGGATAGATTCTTTTTCCTGGACTTGTGCAGACTTGACAACGCGTATTTCTTCAACACATTTGTTCTGTCACATCCTATCTATAGCAACCTCTAAAATATATTGGCATCAACAGCAGTGGCGTACTGCCCATTGGGCAAAGTGGGCAGTTGCCCAAGGCGCAGAAATTTTTCGTCATGTGGGGCACCTGATTTCTAAGCCCTGCCCACTCTGGCTAAGCCTCATCCACTCTACAGTGGCCCACAAGCCACCAGAGGCAAAGCAGGAGGACAGGGAGCCCCACCTCCGGTGAACTTGGGCTGCTGGGGCCGTCCGGGAAGGGTGAGTGCCACGGCCGGGCTGCTCCGCCCATGGGGGGGCATCAAACTCAGGTTTTGCCCAGGGCACCAGTTTGCCTAGGCACGCCACTGATCAACAGGGATTCCATTCTAAATAAATATTTCAATAGGATAACCAGGAATCTCCTTTGTGGTATGTCTAGTACACACAAACTGGGGAGATACCTAGAGATTTTTTGGGAAAGGATGTGGGGAGGTCAGGGCTTGGGGAATGGAGAGGCATTGGCAGAGGCAACCTTAGTATGGACACTTGGACAGCCAGTTTTGAAAGTCAACAATGAAAAAGAAATATGGCCGCATGGTACAGTGGTTAGACAATTTGAATAATTACTGTGCCATGGAAAGTGACTGCATAACCTTGGTCCCACTACAGTCTCTTGGGTTGCTGCTTGTGGGGATATGGCAAAGAGAGAAGAGAGGAAGAAATGTGGGAGATAAATTAAAGGTGAAAAAAAATGCGTTATAACTATCGTAATGATTTACTGTACTGGTAGAAGGACAGTAAAGGCTTGTAGTGATGCAGAATCCCAAAAGGAATGTCCAGCAGGATTCCTGTGAATATAATAAGGACAATGCCAACACGCCAAAGGATTTCATTATTTCTGCTCGCTGACCCCTTATGGGTCAAAGAATCCTTTCTGGAGATCTTCAAAAAGATGCTGCCTAGCCTGCCCCATCCCCCAGGTGTTTAGGTCAGCTTCCAGGTGTCTGAGGTCCCTCTAAGGCACAGGTGTCAAACTCACGGCCCTCCAGATGTTATGGTTCCCATTATCCCCTAGGGATGATGGGAACTGTAGTCCATAACATCTGGAGGGCCGCCAGTTTGACACCTATTCTCTAAGGTTTGAGCTGGCCATTTCATTGTGGACACGAGCCCGTCCCAAGCTTTGCTGGTTCGTGCCTGGGTGATGTGGGGGAGAAATTTAGCCCCCTTCCCTGATTGTGTTCTGCTAGGAGAGAACTTGTTATAAAACTAAATGTGGCGATTATGCCAGTTAAATCCTCCAAAAGTTCTTTTCTGGCTATGGATATAAAATGAGTTTCTGTGAGATTCTGCATGTGTGCTATTAATGTTCAATGGACCAAACATCCAAAGCTGATATTTTGTGTACATGGAAACAAGGATTTTTAAATAGTAAGCATCTTACGGTCCGCTGTTGAATGTTGTTGGTTGGAAAACATGATGTGCCTTTTTTTGGGCCCGTAATAGTTGTGGGGCAAAATAGATAAAGAGATATGGAGCTAAGGAAACGGTCCCATTTTCCTGATCAAAGTCTCCTCCTGCCCCGATCTGCTTTCAGCTTTTGTAAGGATAAAAGACAGATACTCATATGATGCCATATTTGGTCATTGACTAAATAAAGTGCGTTAAAATTAAATGCAAGTGGAAGTAAAATTAGTCAAGTAGCCGCTGCCGGAGCTGCCGTTAGAGTGGAAGTCGTCGTCGTCGTCGTCGTCGTCGTCGTCGTCGTCGTCGTCGTCGTCGTCTTCTTCTTCTTCTTCTTCTTCTTCTTCTTCTTCTTCTTCTTCTTCTTCTTCTTCTTCTTCTTCTTCTTCTTCTTCTTCTTCTTCTTCTTCTTCTTCTTCTTCTTCTTCATATGATGCCACTATATCCATGCTTTCCCTTTTCAAAATCCTGACCATTCCTTCTTATTGCCTCGCATCATGAATCCCTTCACATCTTTGTCTAGTCACTGTCAGCTGGAATCTTTTTTCTCCCTGCTGGAAGGAGAAACATAGAGCACATTAATCTACCCTATGTTATGTTAATCCTTATTTATAACCTAATGCTGTTCCCTGAACACACATCACATTGCTCACATTAATCTATATACATACCCACACTAAGTGTTTCCTACTTTGATGTTATACCATGAGAGATATTTATGTCAGAGCGTCTGTTGCTGCAAATGGCACACCATGGCCGTTTTGTTTAGGCACCGCTCAGAGAGGAATCTTACGTCTCTTAAAACCACACCTCAGATTTGTTGTGGAGTCAAATGATAACATTAGATTGACAGTTTATAGTGGCAGTCACACCACATTTGCCTTCTCAGTGGGGAAGGGGATAGACGACTATGGGTCCAGAATGAAAAGTGATGTGTTTTCACTTACAACAAATCGATTTTGCATTGCCATAATTTTGTGCTTCCAGCTTCTCTGTGCCAATGATCTCCGCCTCCTCGAAGAGTACCACACTGTGGCAGTATTACAGGTATCACAGGGGCACAAATGCGCCAAAGCATTAGAAGAATGCAAGCATACCTACCATGAGGTTCTCAGCAGAATATCAGCCTTCCATGTGTTATGAATATAACTGACTATTTGTTACATGTGGCGTAGTGGCTAAGTGCTTGCACTGCCACTCACACGGTCAGGAGTTCGGGACCCCTGTGGGTCAGATATCCTGGCAGCTGGCTCATGGCCAACTCAGCCATCCATCCTTTTCTTGGTCGGCAAATGAGTACCTAGCTCATAGCTAGTGGGTAAAGAATAGCCGGGGAAAGCAATGGCAAACTACCCCACAAAAGAGGCTTGCCTATAAAATCAGTGCTCGCAGTGGTACCCTAGTGTCGAACACGACGGAAGGGGAAACTTTACCTTTTTTATTTGTTAATAGAACTGAAGATCCTGCAAATGTAATGCTTTTCCTTCATTATTTTAATACTAGCAATAAAACCCACGGTGCAAACAAATACAGTGGACTCTAGAAAGTTGTTGGTGGGTTAATGGCTCCCGCCAAGGGGGGCAGCCCCCTCCTGCCTTTCTTTCCCCCTTAGCCCTGCATCACTAGCTCCCTCCTCATCCTCTTTCTGTATGCCAGTATCACCATGCATGTTAACGGCATAGTTGTAGCCGCCAGCAGTTGTGACCCTCCCCTGGGGAGCAGCCAATCCCTGAACCTCTTCCTCCTCAGGCAGCTGCGGACAATACAGTGACTGTAATTTTTCAGCAGTGAGACAGGATGTTGGACTCGATGGGTCACTGGCCTGATCCAGCAAGGCCCTGAGACTGGGTAAGCGAGATCATTTGGTGTTCAGGTATGGATTGGAACTTGGGTCTTTCCAGCCGAAGTCCAAAACTCTTGTTCACCACATCACACAAGCATTTTGCCAGCACTGGATCTTCATGGTCGGTCTGGTTGAGCGGAGAAGCAGTGACAGAAAAGACTGCTGATGTTTTGCTCAAGAGCTCACACCTTGACAAATCCTCATGATCACTTTAGGTGCATTCGGTGGAATGTTTGAAGTAAGATGGATGCTGTATTTCCTTGCTAACTTGTTGCTAAGAGATGTTCAGTTGTATTTACTGTGAGAGCTGAGCGCAGATTGGCTTCCATGTAGATTTTGATTGTGGGCTCTGTCATGATACCGTATGTATAAAAAAAGAGTGAAGGTTCACAGAAGGGTCATCTTCTATGTAAGCAGAAGTTTGCAAACCCAAAGGCCAGAGACAGTCAGTCTACTCTAGGGGCAAGAAGTAACGACAGTTACCCTTTAACATGATTGGTGAGTTCAACTGTAACTCCTGACCAATGAGAGGCTGATGCCTGGGTGGGGGAAAGTATCCTGTTGGATGTATGCACTGTATGTGCTGTGCTAAGTTCAAATAGAGATAGAGTCTGAGTTAAGTTCTGTGTGTGTTGAACTTTGTTATTGCTGAAGAGTTCTGTATAGTCTGATAGTCTTGTATAGAATAGACTTGTGTAACCTTGCAACTGCTAAAGTAAAAGCCTTGCTATGGAAAGAACATCTTGCATAGAGAGTATTCTTTTCCAAGTGTGATAGGAGGCTGCAGTGAGTGCAAGAAGACTACTAAACCTTCTCATCTTACCAGAGTCGCTCCGCTTTAGACTCTGCTGATAGGCTCTGATAAGGAGGACTTCTGTGAAGGAGTGCAGGTCCAAAGAATCCCAGTATCTTTTTCCTCGATCACATTCAATCTGTCAAAATAGCACAAAATGCCTTTTCTTTGATGGCATGTTTGCAGTGGAAGGTATTTACAAAATCCTGTAGATTTCTTTTTTTGCCAGCCACAGGTAATGAGGCGAATGGAGGCATATCCAAGCCTGTGGAAATGATTTGCATGCTTTTGCCTAGAGATTTGAGATGTGGCATGCTTGCAGATCTGTCACTATTAAAGCTCTAAATGACCCCACACAAGGATTGCCGGCTCTGGCCAATCAGTCGTCAGCATTCCTAATTCTGAGACGTACCTGGACGGGGCCTGGTGATGTCACATTGGAAAGCAGCCCAAATGGTGGTACTTCCAGACCACTTGGAATCATCTCTCATGGTAGACGTGAGTGTGCTCACTACTTACAAAACTTAACACGGAGATAACTATGCGCCCAATGCAAAATGTTGTTGATAGATCAGCCAACATAATGCAGAATCCCTTCATGTTGAGGGAAAGGAGAATTAAATACAGATTTGGACTCCGTGTAGAGTCCCCAAATATGTAAAACCACCTCTCAGTTATTACCACCTTTTCCTTTACAAACGTCTTGTGACACTTTATCTCACCCTTGGGGTTGTCCCCGGATAGCAGTGGCATAGCGGAGAGCAAGATTGGTCCTGCCTGTTCATGGCTCGGCTGAGGTGCTGAGCTTTGTGGTGAATTATGAGTATGTAAAGTCGTGTGGTTTCCGGGCTGTCTGGCCGTGTTCTAGCAGCATTCTCTCCTGACGTTTCGCCTGCATCTGTGGCTGGCATCTTCAGAGGATCTGATAGTAGGAATGGAAAGCAAGTGGAGTATATATACTGTGAGGTCAAAAGGTGAGGCCCTCTGAATAGAGTAGCCTGGCATGTGAGTCACAAAGAAGTCTGTAGCCTGGGAGTAACAATGAAGATAGCAAGGTCAATAGGTGAATGCATCTGAATAGAAGTATCCTGGTCTTTGTTTCCTTGGTTGCGATTGTCTATAGTTGTCCTGTGTTTGTGTGGAGCTGATTAGTCACTGTCTTGATTCTAGAGTTTTGCTATCTTCATTGTTACTCCCAGGCTACAGACTTCTTTGTGACTCACATACCAGGCTACTCTATTCAGAGGGCCTCACCTTTTGACCTCACAGTATATATACTCCACTTGCTTTCCATTCCTACTATCAGATCCTCTGAAGATGCCAGCCACAGATGCAGGCGAAACATCAGGAGAGAATGCTGCTAGAACACGGCCATACAGCCCGGAAACCACACAGCACCCCAGTGATTCCGGCTGTGAAAGCCTTCGACAATACATGTAAAGTTGTATTTTGAGATGTACCGGAAAAATGTGATTTTTTCCCCTTGTGGTAGAAAGTAAAAAACTGGTCTTGCAACCAGGCCTGTTAGAGGTTTTTATTCTCAGGGGTGGGGTCAATCAGATGGTATTGTTTTATGTATTGTCGAAAGCTTTCATGGCTGGAATCTCTGGGGTGTTGTGGGTTTTCTGGGCTGTATGGCCGTGTTCTAGTAGCGTTTTCTCCTGACGTTTCGCCTGCATCTGTGGCTGGCGTCTTCAGATCCTCCGAAGATGCCAGCCACAGGTGCAGGCAAAACGTGAAATGCCATACAGCCCCGAAACCCCACAACACGACGGTACTGTTTTACTTTGAAGAGATGGAAAAATATCCTGGTCAGCACATTTATTCCCCATCAGCTTTCTGCACAGTTCATATCATCCATCAATCGTTCAGGTGCATGGCATCAAACACAGCAGCAACAAGAGGCTCAATATATTCACCAGCATTATTATTTCCTTTTAAAATAAAAAAGGCTTCAGTTTGGATTTTGCAGTAGAAAGCCGAGCGAGGGTGCGGGAGGCAATCGGGCCTGTCAGCTCTTGGAAATCCAGCCTGAATCCCAGACCAGCTGGCAGCTGGTTATTGTATGGGCTGTGAAGTTTGCTGACAGATCCCTTTGCTTTGCTTATCGTGCTCAAGGGCTGCAGACACCCGGCCTTTTGTCCCAAAGCGGTCTCCAAGTGGGCATTGTCAACACTCCCCGGTGATAATGCGATCCTCTTCCCCGCGTAACTCACCGACCTCATTTCCTGTCAGGCCTCCGAACCACTCTGATTAATGAGAGAGACGAAGCTCTATTGATTGATGGCATTTATTACTTGATAAGGGGCAACCTGGCCCTGCCGACCAAACCCTTTCAGGTCATCCTTATGCCTAGAAAATTAAAGCCCTATCGGGTCGGCAAAGGAGAGTTCCACCTGCTGGGTCTTTGCTTTCTCTTCGGGGGCTCTTTTGGGGAGGGGAAGGGGGGGGTTGGTTTGAGTCTTGCCATTTAAAGTCCTGATCTCCAGCCAACTTTGCAGCCTCTCTCAGGATTGGATTTCTTTCGTTTGCACCCCACTTTTCTCCCCTATATTTTTACTTATTTCTATTTACTTCTTTTACACCCAGTGGTGGGATCCAAAAATTTTAGTAACAGGTTCCCAGGGTGGTGGGATTCAAACTGTGGCGTAGCGCCAATGGGGCTGGGCGGGGCACGACGGGGGCGTGGCCGGGCATTCCGGGGCCGGGGCATTCCTGGGCAGGGCTGTGGCAAGGATGCAGCTGCTGCGCCGGTCCTTGGGCGGGAAACGAATGCATGCAGGCGCAGGCTGCCACGCACGCCGGTGCACCTCCCGCTAGACTGCTTCAAGTTCTGCGCGCTACTGCTGAGAGGAGGGGCGTAACTAAGGCAAAAATCACGTGGCAAAATCACCAATTAGTCACCCCCTCTCGGCACACACAAATAATTAGTAACCTACTCTCGGGAACCTGTGAGAACTCCTGGATCCCACCTCTGTTTATACCCCACCTTTCTCCCCTGTGTGGGACCCAGAGTGGCTTACATCATTCTCATCTCTTCCGTTTTATCCTAACAACAACCCTGTGGAGTAGGTTAGGATGAGAACGCGTGGCTGACCCAAGGTCAGCCAGAGAGATTCCTGGCCATGAGTGAGGATTTGAACCCAGACCTCCCAGATCTGAGTCAGATACTCTTGACCACTACACTGCACTAGCAATAGGGACTCGAAGTGATTTACAGCATTCTCCCCCTTTTCTTTTTATCCTTACAGTAACCCAAACCCTGTGCTGTAGGCTACTGCTTGTTCACAACACAATTTGAGCAAATGCTCTCACAACCATGTTAATTTATGAGAGGGTCGATGTTTCCCAGTGTATTGTAGTAAATACAGATGAACTTGACCCCAAGAATAACTTCCTAGAACCAATATAATAGTACATTTTAATCCCACCTCTTCTCAAACAAGCTCAAGAAGGTGTAAATCACAGGTGTCAAACCCGCGGCCCTCCAGATGTTATGGACTACAGTTCCATCATCCCCTGCCAGCATCATGCTGGCAGGGGATGATGGGAATTGTAGTCCATAACATCTGGAGGGCCACGAGTTTGACACCTATGGTTCGTCCTTTCTCCATTTTATCCTCACCGTGGCCTTGTGAGGTAAAATGGGTTTAATTAAATTAAATTATTCAACTTGTATGCCACCCTTCCCCTTACGGGCTCAGGGTCGCTTCCAAATTTCCATAAAGGAAATTCCATAAGGAATAAAAGGCAATAAAATAATAATAAATACCAATTTAAAATCTAATCTAAACTGATGGACGCCAGTCGCAGTAATATTAATAAGCAGTGGCGTACTGCTAATGGTGACATGGGGTATCCTAGTCCACTGCTCTGACCACTGTGCCACACTGTCTGTGCAGTCCTCTGAAAAGTTGAAACCTTCTCAGAGACGAGAAAACACATGCTTGTTTTGTGACTTCTGTTGCCGTAAAACATATATTGCCTGTCAGGGTACCAGAGGTGGTGGTTGTGTCATTGCTAAAGTTCTCTCTGTTGGTGGCATTGCTTTAAAAGTGGGGACTGAAAGGTATGTGGAATCCGGCATTTTTCTTCTCAGCTGTCCAGTTAAATGTGTCCTTCAGTGTGCCCTTAATAATATAATTGCTGTGGACCATGGGCACAGTTGCTTCCTCCCGCACCAGAAACAAAATTATGGAAAGAAAATTGCTTTATTCAACCACAGCTCCTCCGTGCCTGGAATCTTTACTAAGCATTCCCCAAAGTCTTCATCTAAAATGAGATTCTAGTCACTGGAGGCCTGCTGTGTTCCCTTGATCTTAATCCTCTCCAATCATTGACTAGATAATTTTAGAAGAGAAGTCTGCTCTTCTAGGATTTTAAGAGAAATTTCTCATAACTTTATGTTAAAATGAAAAAGGTCACCCATTCTCTTTGTATATCCTTTAGCTTAGAGCAGTGATGGCGAACCTATGGCACGGGTGCCAGAGGTGGCACTCAGAGCCCTCTCTGTGGGCACACACAAACAGAGTTCATCGTGGGGGGGGGGAATCACCCCCCCCCCCCACACACACACATCTAGGCTGGCCTGGGCCACTGGACTCGATTATTAGCATAAAACCTAAGACCTAGTTTTGGGGAAGCAGTATAGGTAACCCTGTAAAGCGCTGTTAAACCCCACTGATTTTCATGCAAAGAACTAAAGCGCGATCCTTTACCAGGGAGTAAGCTCGGTTGCTGGCAATGTGGCTTGCTTCTGAGCAAACCTGAGTAAACGGGTCGTGATTCACCCGTTCGAAGAGTTGCATGGTTGCTTCAAAGCAAAGCCAACAACTACCACCAAGCTTACTCCCGAGAAACACATGCCTCAGCGCCAACCATTTTTTCTTAACGAAAACCTCAGTATTCAGGTTAAATTGCCGTGTTGGCACTTTGCGATAAATATGTGGGTTTTGGGTAGCAGTTTGGGCACTCGGTCTCAAAAAGGTTCGCCATCACTGGCTTAGAGTCTCTTTCTTTCTGTTTCTTTACAGCGTAGCCCCTGATATATAAGGAGGATCATGAAGTCAGTGGTGGGATTCAAATAATTTAACAACTGGTTGTTTACAAGCACCATTTTAATAGCCGGTCACCATTTTAACATCCGGTTCTGCCAACGTGAAGAAGAAGAGTTTGGATTTATATCTCCCCCTTTCTCTCCTGTAGGAGACTCAAAGGGGCTTACAATCTCCTTGCCCTTCCCCCCCTCACAACAAACACCCTGTGAGGTGGGGGGGGGGGCTGAGAGAGCTCAGAAGAACTGTGACTACCCCAAGGTCACCCAGCTGGCATGTGTGGGAGTGCACAGGCTAATCTGAACTCCCCAGATAAGCCTCCACAGCTCAGGCAGCAGAGCGGGGAATCAAACCCGGTTTCTCCAGATCAAAATGCACCTGCTCTTAATCACTACACCACTGCTGCTCCCACTGCTGCTTCGTGGTGCGAACCTGCTGAATACCACCACTGCATGAAGTCCAATATAACTGCAACTAGGTAAAAATGTGCAGAAACCTAGCTTGTGGTTGGTTTTTCTTGTATCTTTCTTGTATTGCTTTAACAATTTTTTTGAAAACTCTGGCAGGCTAGTAGAGTAATTATTTTGAAGTCTGAGTACTCGCATTCATGGAGGCGGCAGGCAACTAATTGTGGTTGCTTGAATTTTTGTTCACAAAAGCACAACATACTTTCAGAGCATGTAAAACATTCCTTGCTTCAAGTAGCTAATATCCAACCCAGGAGTTCACAGTAGCTTAACAAATAAGAAGTGCTGGCATATTTATCTGAGCTGTTCACAGTAACACATTTATACAGATACATCCAGGCGCCTGTGATATAGCTCTTAATGTTATCACCATAAGCCTTTCTTCTTTGTCAGTTGGAAGACTCTGAATTATCACAGCGAGCAGAACATGACTGGATTTGCGAGGCAGGCTCTGCTGCCGCTCTGTAAGAGGCGCACATCTTGGGAGCCGGCATGCTCCATTTCTGGGTTCATCTTCGGCATTAGCCAGGGGTAAAAGAGTGGACTCAGGCCCCTTCCGCACACACAAGGCGACTCAGGTTCGACTCGTGTCCGCGGAAATCGTTACTTGAGCTCGACTCCTCCGTTTCTCAGCACAGCAGCTGACTCGTGTCTCCGGAGCTGAGCTCAGAGGGCAGGACCACCTCCTCACGTCTTCCGCTCCTCATTCCCGATTGGCTGCTGTTCTATGGTGGGAAACGTGAGTGCGCGTCCTTTTTTTTCGTTTACCGACGTAGGAGGATTTTTTTTAAGGCACACTTCTCGCCGCTGCCACGAGTCTCCCGTTCTATGCATGGGCGAAATACTGCGCTGTGATTGGCTGGCTGGCAGAGTCGAGGCGAGGGAGATTCCGCACTCTGCCGGCTTCGGCTTCAGTGCAACCCGAGTTTGCCAGTCAACTCGACTTCCCAGTCGAGCTCGAAAATTTAACGGTGAGAGGGGGGTGAGTCGAGTCAGACACGAGTCCGACGCTACGGGTGTGCGGAGTACCCGGGTCGGACCCAAGTCAATCTAAGGTCGAATCCTACAGTGCGGAAGGGGCCTCAGTAACTCACCCACTCCTGAAATGGAAATTAAGTCCCAGGAAATTTAGGGAGCAGTCCGATTCAGATTTTTTCAGAAGTAAATCCTGCATTACTCAGTGTGGCTTACTCCTAGGAAAGTGTTCGTAGAATTGTGGCCTTAAAGGATTCTTTCTACAGGTATAGTTTCATGTAGACCCTTTTTAGCATGATTAGCTGTAAAATCTATCAACCTGAGATTGGAAAGCACGTTTTAAAACAGTGGTGGCGAACCTTTGGCACTCCAGAAGTTATGGACTACAATTCCCATCAGCCCCTATAATTGGCCATGCTTGGCAGGGGCTGATGGAAATTGTAGTCCATAACATCTGGAGTGCCAAAGGTTCGCCACCATGGTTTTAAAATGAGTTGGTGAATCATGGTTACAAGGGAATCTAGTTTTGTACCAACCGCAGTTTGTCTCAAGACTCTTGTGAGACGAGAAAGGTGTGGTATAAATTGAATAAGTAAGTAAATAAATCAATCAGTTTAAGGCAGATAACTTTGGAAGGGGTGAGGGGAAATTGTTTTGGGAAGAGGCAGAGAGGGAGCCATTCAATTGGACCAGAAGGATTTAGGCTTCATTTGGACATCTTTCTAAACCACAGTTTGAACGAACTCCAGTCTAGTGTGAGATCTGAATGCTGACAAGATCACTAATTTGGTCAGTTGGGAAGGAGCTACACAGGCCAGAGTTGTCTCCTGACTTGTGAATATTGGTTTGTAATAAAGCCAGTTAGTCACAGTGTCTGAATGAAGGCATTCCAGTTTTATCCCAGGTTAGGCCCAAATTGTTTGGTTGCCATTACACAGAGTCATAGGTGCAGAGCAGCAAAACAACAACAATAACAACACACACACACCATCACCACCTCTCTCTTTAGCAGCAGATTACTAGACATTCTGAATAGTTACTTTAAATAATCTCTGGCTCTAGCTGCGGTTAGTACAACAAACTGTGGTTTAACCTGACCCCCTTTAATTGTGAGGTCTGAATATAGCCTTAAAGTGCTTACCAGTCCAGGTCTAAGAACCCTTTCCTGAGAGTGGGCTCTATGGCATAGGTCTAAGAGTGAGTAGACTTGAAAGACTGTAAATCTGGTTGTTTTCTGCCTGTTCTCAGCTGGATTGGGCAAGTGCTACTGTAACCTCAGCTTGTGGGTTCTGTGGGGCAGAACTTGGAATGAGTTTGCAACAACAAATTTTAAAAACAAAATGGTTTACTTTCTCAACATATAACATCAAACACCAACATTTAACATCACACTTCAAGATCCTGTTCAGGTTGCATTTTCAAGTCCTTATATTTACAGTCTACTGATACTGCCAAGTCCAATTCTTCTTTGCAAGTGGGTTGGCTCCTGAAGACTCCAAGGGCTTGATGAACAGGATTCAACATGATGAAGGTTTCCAGGAGAACTCTCACCCATTACAACCACAAGGTGTTAAGGGCTTATACAACCAAGGTCCGAGTCTGGTAGCCTTGTCTCCTCCAACTACATGAGGTCTGCAGCCTTCTGCTGCTTTGAGTCTCCACCCCTTTCTGGGTCAACCCATTCTGAGCATGGGGGGTTACACTAACAGTGTTAAAAAGTGAGTGCTGAACAAATTATTCTGATGCTGAGCGGGCTATTGTCTGGTCTTTGACCTAGGGTAGAAAAGAGCCTCTTTCACACAGAATTTATCAGTGGACACCACAGGAGAAAGGAATGGAAGTCGAGTCATAGTCAAATCCATTTAAAATTTGTTTTTGGGTTTCTTTTTAGAGGTGCCTTTTAAAACCAGGCCAGCTACTTAATCCAATTAACTGGCTGTCCGGAATGATGACCCAGTTAAAGAAACTGTGTTAGACAGAAACTACCGGGGACGAGGACTAACATACTTCCGAACTGAAGGTTTAGGGCAGCCAAGGTGGCACGCACGCTCCCAGCGATTCGCCCAACCCAGTAAGCCTCATATAGTGCTCAGAAATTTACCTCGTCCAATAGTTGCATTCGCCCTGACCTGGCCGAGGCTGGCCTTATTTCATTCGATCAGGGAAGCTAAGCAAGGTTGACTCTGGTTAGTCCTTGGATAGGAGACCACCAAGGAAGTCCAGGGTCACTATCAGAGGCGTACCGTGCCTGGGGGCAACACCTGCTCCCGCACCCCATTTACCTCCTCTGGGGTGGCAGGCGCCCAGCCCAGCTGTTCCTGAAGGAGCAACCGGGTTGGGGGCCTGCTGAGGTGCACCCCTCAGCCAGGGGTGGCAGGCTCCCGGCCCGGCTGCTCCTCCTCTGGGGCGGCAGGTGCCCAGCCTGGCTGCTCCTGAAGGAGGTAAATGGGGCCTGGGAAATGCAGTGCAGACACACAGCCAGGAGGCCTGCAGCCGGGCCCGGAGCCTGCCGAGGGGTGCAGCAGACGCCTGGCATGGCTGTTCCTTAGGTCACGTGGGGGCGCGTGATTTTATTCCCCCCACGTGACCTAATGGGTGGGGCCCGGTGTCAATTGACTCCCCATGTCTCTCTGGCAGATACGTCCCTGGTTGCTATGCAACAACGACCGGGGTCAGTTTAACCCCCATGCCATGTCAAACCACCTCTTTAACTTTGAAAACCCTACATGATCATTACAACTTGATGGTATCCGCAGCCAGAGGTGGGATCCAGCAGGTTTTCACAGGTTCCCGAGAGTAGGTTACTAATTATTTGTGTGTGCTGAGAGTGGGTTACTAATTGGTGATTTTGCCACGTGATTTTTGCCTTGGTTACGCCCCTCTCAGCAGTAGCGTGCAGAACTTGAAGCAGTCTAGCACGAGGTGCAGCGGCGTGCGTGGCAGCCTGCGCCTGCGTGCATTCGCTTCTCGCACCATGCGACTCGGTGCAGCGGCTGCTAAGGCCCTTGCCACAGCTCCCCGCCCCTCTGTGGAATGCCCTCGCTCTTTGCAGAATGCCCGGCCACACCTCTATATTGTGCCCTCGGCCCAGCCTCCCATTGGCCACGCCACAGTTTGAATCCCACCACCATGGGAACCTTGTTACTAAGAATTTTTTGGATCCCACCACTGTCCGGCAGAGCTCCTCGTGCCCACCTCCCACCACTTCCCCCAATCATCTCCAACTCTGGATCTCTCTTTGGAGAGGCGTGAGTCTCTGGGCCTAGTGGTGTTGGACTAGGATCTCTCAGCCTAACCTTCCTCACAGAGTTATTGTGAGGGTACTGTGGAGAAAAGGAGACTGATATTAGTTACTTCACTAAAACGGAATTACCAATTTTGTATCCCCAGCATGCAAGTCAAACAAGAACGTTCCTTCCTTCCTCTCCCTCCTTGGGATCAGACCTGTTGATTTTATTCCTGTAACTTCAATGGAGACTAGAAGCCAGAAGGTGCGGTATAGTTAGTTGCTACTGCTGCAGAGATTCAGGGGCCAATTCCCTGCTCATCATGAAGTTCGTTAGATGACAGCAGGACATTCAGTCATAAGCCGTACCTACCTCTCAGGGTTGTTGTGCAGATAAAATGAAGGAGTCCTTTTAAGGAAAGCAGGATAATAAAAAGAGAGGAAAAGAGAGAAGTTCAATGGGGGGATTGCTAAAAACGTGCTCTTAAGAGGGTGTCCGTCGTTGAGTGCTACCATCCAGCAGACGGAGAAGTTGGCCTTTTTCTATCTGTTAGCGTTTGTAATGATCCCACAAGTTTATGACGTGAGAAACCAACTCATAGGTTAAGCTCCTCCTTAGCTCAATGATATATCGAGTTCACTGGAAGGGGCTGAATTTAGCTGCACAGTTTTCTTTGTTAGACCACCAACTACTAAAGGCAGGGGACGTGGCTTGAAAGACATTTCTGATGCATCATTAACGGTGCATCCAATTAAAAACAAATTAAAATGTAAGTCTCTGCTGACTGACTTTTTTTTTAAAGTTCCCTTTTTGGTCTTCTGTTAAGTACTTGAACAAATTAATTAGGTAGGTGCTGAGCTGAGAACTAAGTGAAGTTTGCCCATCTGGGAACACCGTATCAGTTCCCTTCTGCTGCTGCTTCCAAGTGATGACTCTATTTGGGGACCAAAGAATAAATAATAAGAATAACAGCAACTATTTGAAGGCTTCAAATGTGAGCATAATTTTTTTCCCTCACCGAATCCATTGCGGGTTTTGAAAGTGCATTGATAAGGCTGGGCAGATCAGATGAAACAGCAGAGTCAGAAAACCAACCAGACCAGGGCCGTGGAATTCTGGACAGCTCCTCATTGGCCAGTTGGCCCCAATAAATAGGGTTGCCAACCTCCAGGTAGGGTCTGACGAACTTCCAGGATTATAACTGATCTCCAGCCTATGAAGAAGAGGAGTTTGGATTCATATCCCCCCTTTCTCTCCTGCAAGGAGACTCAAAGGGGCTTAAAATCTCCTTGCCTTTCCCCCCTCACAACAAACACCCTGTGAGGTGGGCGGGCCTGAAAGAGCTCCAAAGAGCTGTGACTCACCCAAGGTCACCCAGCTGGCATGCATTGGAGTGCACAAGGTAATATGGTTCTCCACAGTTCAAGTGGCAGAGTGGGGAATCAAACCTGGTTCTCCAGATTAGAGTGCATTTGCTCTTAATCACTGCAACATGCTCTATGTTCCCCTGAAGAAAATGGCTGCTTTGGAGGGCATTATATTCAACTGAGGTCCCTCCCACTATGCTTTTTGTAGCCGGCTGAACTCTGAGAAGTGAGGGAGTTTGGGGGGGGGGGCACGGGGATGGGGGGAAGTGGAAAGTGCGGTGCCATGGGGGCGCCACAGGGAGGCCGAGGCCCAGCCACTTCTGGGAAGGAGGAGAGGTGTGACTGGACATTGAACATAAGAACATAAGAACAAGCCTGCTGGATCAGACCAGAGCCCATCTAGTCCAGCTCTCTGCTACTCGCAGTGCCCCACCAGGTGCCTTTGGGAGCTCACATGCAGGATGTGAAAGCAGTGGCCTTCTGCTGCTGCTGCTGCTGCTCCTGAGCACCTGGAAAGGCATTTGCAATCTAAGATCAAGGAGGATCAAGATTGGTAGCCATAGAGTGACTTCTCCTCCATAAATCTGTCCAAGCCCCTTTTAAAGCTATCCAGGTTAGTGGCCATCACCACCTCTTGTGGCAGCCTATTCCAAACACCAATCACACGTTGCGTGAAGAAGTGGCGCAACGTGCGCACGCTGCCCGGCAGGCCTTGGCAGCGCATGTTGCGCTGGGGCCCAGCCACACTCCTCCTCCTTCCCAGAAGTGTGGGGGTTGATTTTTCTGCCTCCACGTGATTCCCACGAGAGCGCCTGGGGCATTTGTCCCCAAATGTTCCCATGGCAGCTACGCCACTGCGTTGGTCTCTGAAGAGATTCTTCCAAAAGCAGCAAAACCTACAATACTTCTACAAGGGCCTTGCTATGGTTTATGCACGTCTCTAAAACCCCGCACCCAAGGGTGGCGGGGAGAAGGGTGGGTGGAGCCAGCCACTAGTAAATTTTTTTATAATGCTTTATTTGAGTTCCATAAACATATAATAGATATAACATTACATTGTTTATCATTTGTATATCTTAACGAGAGAAAAATAAAAAGGAAGAGAAGAGAAATAGACAGAGAGAGAAAAGAGAGAGAAATCAGCATCGTGAAAGATAGAGAGGGAGAGAAAAAAGAGAGAGAAAGGAGAAAAGGAAAAAACAAGAATAATAATAATGTCAATTTGTCAACTTCTATCCTTCATTTTTCAAAAAGTCTCATGGAATATTTAATGTCTTTATATCGGGTTCGCCGGCTTCCGTCTGTACATACTTTATTGTTTTCAAATAAAATTATTAAACGAAATAAATGTTTTGGACCGTATATTTTTGTTCTAGATATTGAATCCATTGATCCCACTGGTTTTTTGTATTGTAAGTTTTTTCTCCAGTTCTTCATTCCCCTGTAATTGGGCAATCTTTACTAACTCTAGCATTTTCATGTGCCAATCAAATATAGTTGGAATAACTGTATTATAAATAACTATATTTAGTATGATCAAGGCTTCCTTGCTTTGCGTGACCAACATTGTGCCTGTGCGGCAGGTGGACACCTGACTTGCCTGGAAGAAGGGGGTGTCGCTGCAACTTCATTAGCCAGGGGCCAAAGACACAGAGGCCCTTTCCTCATGGAGGCGGAAGGGCTTGGGTCAGCGTAATAAACGCCGACCCGATGACACTGGGACCGTCCGCTCCCAGAACCGGCTGGGACGACGGCGCCGCGGAGTGCCGTCGCCCGGCCAACCTGCCTCTTCCCCGTCCTTCCCCACTCACCTCGTCGCCGTCATCGCCCTGCTGGCCTCCGTAGACCCGCCCACGCTGCCCTCTGACCTCCAGGGGTCGGAGGACAGCGAGGGAGGGACTTTGGAGGCCAGCAGGGCGACAACGGGGACAACAGTGCATTCCCAGTGGTGCTGTTCGCACTGCGCTGCCGGGAATGCACTGTATTCCAAAAACCTCCCTCCATCCCCAGGGAGCCGTTCGCACAGGCGGCGCTGCCAAATCGTTTTTGCCGTCCCCAGGGCGTTGTTATTGGCCCGTGAGGAAAGGGCCAGAGAGTCACCATTTGGGCTGCAATAAATCCTTCCAATTGCTTTTATCAGCCCTCTCCCACTGTGAATGCCACTCCTGCTGACTTAATTGGAAGGAAGTTCCTCAGGTACCCTCAAAATGGAGAACACTTTCATCTTGGCTCCATTCAAATATTTATGTGAAAAGAAAATACTGTGTGTGTTTTTTTAAAAAAATGTGAGGTTGTGAAACATTGAATCCCAAGATCTCAGCGGTGTGCCAATTAAACCTCTCTGGAGTTGCTTTCCTGCCTGCCATTTGGCCTTGTTTATCTGGACAAGGAAGGCACACCAGCGACGGAGTTGTTTTATTTATGATGGTGCTGCTCAGATTAAACTCTCCTTTGCATTAAAATGTGTTGGGGTGGGGGTGGGGGAAGGGAAGAAATTGCTCAAAAAGGCAGGGAACCCTCTCATGAAGCCATTCCTTACTGTTCATACAAGTTTTGAAACTGGGTATCATTGTGGGTGATAGTGAGGAGATCTCCAGTTCCAGTGGCATAGTGGTTAAGGGCAGGTGCATTCTAATCTGGAGGAACTGGGTTTGATTCCCTGCTCTGCCACTTGAGCTGTGGAGGCTTATCTGGGGAATTTGGATTAGCCTGTGCACTCCCACACACGCCAGCTGGGTGACCTTGGGCTAGTCACAGCTCTTCTGAGCTCTCTCAGCCCCACCCACCTCACAGGGTGTTTGTTGTGAGGGTGAAGGGCAAGGAGATTTTAAGCCCCTTTGAGTCTCCTACAGGAGAGAAAGGGGGGATATAAATCCAAACTCCTCCTCCTCCTCCTCCTCCTCCTCCTCTTCCTCTTCCTCCTCCTCCTGTGTTTGGTTCGAATCATCAGTCAGTCATCTCTGCAAAGCTCAAGGCGGGTTCCTACAGAAAACAAACAAATGACGACACTAAATAATATGAACAAATGAAAAACAGTTAAGGAAATGGTGGTGGTGGGAAATGACGTCAAGTCACAGCCAGCTTATGGGGACCCCCCGAAAATAAGACAGGGTCTCATATTAATTTTTGCCCCAAAAGATGCATTAGGGCTTATTTTCAGGGGATGTCTTATTTTTCCCCCGTGATTTTGCGCCCCCCACGTGACCAGATCAGCTGCGCCGGGGAATCTGTAACTAATGCTTATTTTTGGAGTTGGGCTTATATTTCAAGCATCCTCCAAAAATCCTGAAAAATCATGTTAGGGCTTATTTTCGGGGTAGGTCTTATTTTTGGGGAAACAGGGTATGCGCTTCTGTTGGTCCTCCAGAGGATTTGGTTGGTTGTTGAATGATACAGGATGCTGGACTAGATGGACCACTATTGTGATCTAGCAAGGCTGTTCTTCTGTTCTTAGAGTTCTGTTTGGAATAAAAAAATTAGTTTAAGCAATTGTCCTTTATCATTGTTCTTCCTCGGTTTAATGTAAAATTATATTGTGTATATGCTTTGGATTTTAAGAAAGAGACCAACACTTCCAGCTTTTTTTTTTCAACTATCAGAGAAAATGAAATGAAGTTCTGAAGGTTAAGGACTGGAATTCTAGATAAATTGGAATAAATTTGTTACAGATTGGTTTTAGGCACCATTTAGGCAGTTGTGCTGAAAGAGTATGGACTTTGCTATGTTTATTTGAATTATATTCAAATATAATTTAAAACTTTTTTTAAAAAAAACATTCATTTCTTATTTTCTCTTAATGAAAGAAATTAATGTTCAGTGAACTGGATCTTATTATAACAGGGTTGCCAGCCAGTGGATAGCAACCAGTGGAAGGGGCCCAGGGAAAGGGGAAATAACAACATGCTGGTGGTACAATAACTAGAAGAAGAGGCATCACATTGCTGGCGTGACATAGGAGTAGTGCTCCAGGATTTGCCAAAAACTCTGCTAAATGGGAGAGCTGGTCTCTCCTGTTTTTAATGTTGGGTTTTAATGAACAATTCTTTTTTGTTGTTTATTATGTTTTATTTTGCAAGCTGTATTGGGCAGGTTCCCTGGAAGCGGTGGCACAAGTATTTCTTAAATAAATAGACACATGCTTCAACTAGTCAAGCAGAATATAAATAAATACGGACACGCCTGGCTTCTAGGCAGTGAAGAGGGTCTGGAGCCAACTCACGAGTAAGCGTGGCTTACTCACAAGTAAGCGGGGCTCCATGGGGGGGGGGGCGCCCGGAGGGATTTTTGTCTCCAGGTGTCATTTGGCCCCGGTATGCCTCTGGCCCTGACGGTCAGGAAGTTCTTCCTAATGTTTAGGTGGAATCTCTTTTCCTGCACCTTGAATCCATTATTCCTAGTTTCTGAGGCAGCAGAAAACAAGTTTGCTCCCAGAAGTAGATCCCATTGATACTAATGAGAGTTATTTCGCACTCTCATTTGCATCAGTGGGATCTACTTCTGGGAGCAAGCTTGTTTTCTGCTGCCAAAGAGACTGCAACCTTCATGGCAATGTTTTATTCAAATGTCAAAACTCTGGATTGTTTGTGATCAGATCAAGCCTGACTGATTTACACTCTCCCTTCGTCCTGCCCAGGACTGAGATCGCTTCCGCCTGCAGCTCTTCTTCCATGCTCTGCCCCTCAAATCACAGAAGTTTGCATTTTAACTTCCACAGAACTTGGCAGGACTTCCGCCATCCTTCAGGTTTTCCCTCTCTCCGCTGTCATCGTTCCACAACTGCTTTGATAAATTGATTTAATTCATTTATAACCCCCCCCCCACACACAAACCCCTTCATTTCCAATGGGAACGCAAAACACCTTATTTTATTTATCTCTTATTTTAGTCTCACAACAATTCTGTGAGTTAGGTTGGGATGAGAGGGCGCGAATACTCCCATGTAATACAGCAAGCTTCTATGGCAGGAAGGGGATTCAGACCTAGCCCTCCCAGAGCCGAGCCCAACGGCCTATCCATAACAGGACTACAATTTTGTAATGACATGTTTGCTGTCTTTATTCATAAAATCATAGAATTATAGAGTTGGAGCTCCACTGTGCTGCCTACAAGTGGGGTGTGAGGGAAACTCGTGCCTGGCTTGTAGGCAAGGAAGAAAGGATGGCCAGTTTCCCTCCTTGGATGGGAAAAGCAGCTCAGAAAGGAGGGAAACGGCCGCTGCTGGAGATGCCGTAGCGGCACCGCCACCATGAGTGGATGGCGCTGTTGGAAGTGCCAGGAGATCATGTGGGGGGCAAATTTTGCACCCCCACGTGACTAGACAGCATGTGCCCAGGGACACTGGGTACCCCATGTCACCGGGTCGATACGCCACTGGTCAGGGCTGCTCGACAGTGGAATTCACTGCCTCGGAGAGTTGTGGAGTCTCCTTATTTGGAGGTTTTTAAACAGAGGCTGGATGAACATATGTTGGGAGTGCTTATGATTGTGTGCTCCTGCATTTCAGGGGGTTGGGCTTGATGCCCTTGGGGTCTCTTCCAACTCTATAATTCTATGATTTTATGAATAAAGACAGCAAACATGTCATTAAAAATTGGTCTGCAGCAATGTGAACCCATGTGAACACTAAGGGGGGGGGGGGTACATTTCTTTAAAACTGCATAATGTATTTTTTTCTAAAGGCATACTCTCCCAATTTCATATTTAACTTTTAAGACCCCATATATTGGCATAGCAGAAAGCAACCCATAGCTCTGGCAAAGGACTGCAATGGTTCGGTAGCTATTTAGCTTTTCAGTTCACAAAGGCTGGAATGGAATGGGAGTAGAAGGGGGGCGGGGGGAGAAAAATCTAGCTCTTCTCCTGCAACTTTAATACCTGCATGAGCTTCCGGCGACACTTTCATCTGAGGACTTCAAAGTAATCTGTGCAACAAACTCCCGCGTTGCCGGAGAAGCCTCAGAGCCAGCTGCCCTGAGACATCTCTTATCCTTCCGTTTGAGAAAAACCTCGTAGGAATGTTTGAACTTGTCTTATATAATGAGTCACACCTTTGCCACGTCTTAAGCTGGTGTCGTCTGCTCTGCCAAACGGTTGCAACCCAGGCCTTCCGGAACGGTCTTCCTCTTTTCCCAGCCTGTTATATAAGAATATTTACCACAGAGATGCCAGGATTCAGCTTGAGACGGGTTCGCTTATTTTGAGGCAGGGGTGACATCACGGACAGCATGGCTGGGACATTTGCAAGGCTTGTGGGCCATCCGAAGGCCTGTCACTGACCAGAGGTGGTTGTCCCATCTGCTTCCTGTAAGACTTAGAATGCCCGAGAGGGCCCTGCTGGGTCACGGGAGCTCCTGGCCGCATCTTTTTGTTTATTGCTGGGAGAGACGTCTGGGGAGTTAGCTGAAAATGTCTGTTTTTGAGCTTCCATAGTCCCCGTCGTCGCCTGTGCATCTCAAAGGATCCCTGAAGAACCACACCACTTTCGCATGTGTATACCTCGAGAGCAGCGGTGGCGAACCTATGGCACGGGTGCCAGAGGTGGCACTCAGAGCCCTTTCTGTGGGCACGCGTGCACAGAGTTCACCATGTGGGGGGGCAGAAAATCACCCCCCCCACACACACATGTAGGCTGGCCTGGGCACGATCCTTTACCTGGGAGTAAGCTCAGTTGCTGGCAATGGGGCTTGCTTCTGAGTTTGATTCCCAGCTCTGCCGCCTGAGCTGTGGGGGCTTATCTGGGCAATTCAGATTAGCCTGTACACTCCCACACACGCCAGCTGGGTGACCTTGGGCTAGTCACAGCTTCTCGGAGCTCTCTCAGCCCCACCTACCTCACAGGGTGTTTGTTGTGAGGGGGGAAGGGCAAGGAGATTGTCAGCCCCTTTGAGTCTCCTACAGGAGAGAAAGGGGGGCATATAAATCCAAACTCTTCTTCCACTCTTCTTCTAAACCCTCCTAGGATCATGATTCACCCATTTGAAGCATTGCACAGTTGCTTCACCAAGCTTACTCCTGAGTAATACGTGCCTCTGAGCCAACCGTTTTTTCTAAACTAAAACCTCAGTATTCAGGTTAAATTGCCGTGTTGGCACTTTGCAATTAATAAGTGGGTTTTGGGTTGCAATTTGGGCACTCGGTCTCAATAAGGTTCGCCATCACTGCTCTAGAGCCAACTAAGGTCTAGTTTCTCTAAAATGTGGAAAGAAGAGATGAATCCACCAATCTAATCCACCAATCGAATTTCCGTATACAAATCTCATCAGGCATAATACAGGGTCTGCAACCTGCGGCTCTCCAGATGTTCAAGGACTACAATTCCCACCAGCCCCTGCCAGCATGTCCAATTGTAATAGCACATGAGAACACGCAGTGGCCAAGGGGACTGATCTTTGCTTGTTGCATGACATTTCCCTACGCAGGGGTCTGCAACCTGTGGCTCTCCAGATGTTTATGGACTACAATTCCCATCAGCCCCTGCCAGCATGTCCAGTTGTAATGGCACATGAGAACACGCAGTGGCCAAGGGGACTGATCTTTGCTTGTTGCATGACATTTCCCTACGCAGGGGTCTGCAACCTGTGGCTCTCCAGATGTTCATGGACTACAATTCCCATCAGCCCCTGCCAGCATGGCCAGTTGGACATGCTGGCAGGAGCTGATGGGAATTGTAGTCCATGAACATCTGGAGAGCCACAGGTTGCAGACCCTGAGCCAGTCCTGAGTGAACAAAACAAAACAGTTTTTTAATCTATTGATGTTTAGACCCGTTAGCTTCTGCATTTGCCCCCTTTGTCTTGCCCTTGTTTTCCCAAGAGTTTGTTCTTTTATCGTCCTTCCTTTGGCAGGTCTTACACTTTTTAAAGGAAGCCTGTTCCAGTGTACAGGCATTTATTGTATCTGATGGTTACAAGTGGCGTAGGAGGTTAAGAGCTTGTGTATCTAATCTGGAGGAACTGGGTTTGATTCCCAGCTCTGCCGCCTGAGCTGTGGAGGCTGATCTGGGGAATTCAGATTAGCTGTACACTCCCACACACGCCAGCTGGGTGACCTTGGGCTAGTCACAGCTTTTCAGAGCTCTCTCAGCCCCACCCACCTCACAGGGTGTTTGTTGTGAGGGGGGAAGGGAAAAGAGATTGTCAGCCGCTTTGAGTCTCCTACAAGAGAGAAAGGGGGGATATAAATCCAAACTCCTCCTCCTCCTCTTCTTCTTCTTATCTATTTGGTGAGGGGAGAGTAATAATACATCCCAATTCATACATACCAATACTATATTAATTTTTGGTTTGGTATTTCTACCCATAGTGATTGAATTCATTCCTCCCAAGATTTTTAATTTATTGTGCCAACTAATTAAAAATCTTATTAACAATTAAATAGCTGCTTCCCCTTTGTTCTTCTCTGTACTGCCATAAAGAACACGAAGCCATGGATTCGTGTTCTATGGCTGGCCGACTCATGTAGATGCATGATTTAATCCTTCGTACCTTAAATATTGAGCAGGCAGCTGAATCTGTGAAAGTACCTCCCAGAAAAGTATTATACTTGAAGGAAGTGCCGCAAAAGTTCTACTTGTGATTGTGCTTCTCAAGTTCTAATCCAAATGTCTCTTCGGATTCTGGAATATTGAATTTCTTGGTCTTGTGGCTTATGTGGAAGAAGTATTATGGTAAAAGGTATTGTCGAAGGCTTTCATGGCTGGAATCACTAGGGTGTTGTTGTGGGTTTTCCGGGTTGTATGGCCGTGTTCCAGTAGCATTCTCTCCTGACATTTCGCCAGCATCTGTGGATCCGAAGCCAGTGTTTGTTTTCCATATTTGTTGACTTATTCTTGTCAAAATTTTGATGGACTCTGTTTCTATAGCCCTGAATAGCACTACTGATGAGCTGTCTTCCCCTGGTGATTTGTTTCTCCCAATTGCTCTAAGTGCAGCTTTCAGTTCGCTTTCTAACCTGTACATTCTTATTCTGTATAGTTGCTCATTATGTTGTTCCCAACTTTTCTTTATTTTGTCGTTTCGTTAATGTATTTCCATGTTGATCTTTCAGCTTTAATTTTCCCTTTGATTTCCTGGATCTTGTGGAACTCACCTCTTGTTCTTCCTTCATTGTTGTTCTCTTCTATTTCTTTACACTAGTCGTTATATTGGTTCTTTTTGTCTCTGCATGCAAGTTGACGGAATGCCACATTTAGACTTTTGGCTCTGTTTCTGTCAACTTTTACTTTTGCTTCTCATCTATCTTTAGCTTTTTAAAAAGAGTTTATTTAGTAATCCATTGAGCCTTTTCATTTCTTTTGGCTACAGCAGTAGTCTTTGTGCATTCTTCCCTGATAATATCTCTAGTTTTAACCCATAGTTCTTTTGGTTTACATTCACTTGAACTTAATGATGCAAATCTGTTCTTTATATGGTCTTTAATCTCTTCAGGAATGGTGCTTAGATTGTATTTTGGCACTATGGATGTTCACTCACTCTCAGCATTGAAATGATTAAATTCTCCATTTCTCATTTTACAATGTCAGGCTTACCTTGATTCATGCTTCTCACATTCCATGTTCCTATTACATGCGTTGACCAAATTTGGACTTTCCTTTTGCATCCATTCATGTCAACCACTGAAAGTCCTTTCAGCTTTAGTCCAGAGTAGCACCACTGGTTCTTGTCTTCTGCTGTTCCACATTAGCTGATTGAGTGCCTTCCAACCTTGGGGTTGGAAGGCACTGTCCAGCATTATATCTGTTGTCTTTTTGGATTGT
The DNA here is from genome assembly GCF_021028975.2 of Sphaerodactylus townsendi. NCBI lineage: Eukaryota > Metazoa > Chordata > Lepidosauria > Squamata > Sphaerodactylidae > Sphaerodactylus > Sphaerodactylus townsendi. The sequence continues at coordinate 118,763,942 of NC_059431.1, forward strand.
CTCCTCATAGGGTTTTTGAGTTAAGGGTTGGTCAGAAGTGGTTTTCCATTGTCTCCTTCTGTACAGTACTAACCAGGGTTAGCTGTAGTGGCACTGTTGTTGTCTCCAAAAGATCCTCTTCCAGTGTCACCTTCCACCACTGCTGCTGCCTAGTAACTGACCTTTAAGGATTCCTTTGTCTCCACCCATGATTGGAATTGTCTGTTCTTCTCTGCTGAAGAATGTGCCCATTGATGCCTGAAGGAGGTAGACACATCTTCGTCTGATGTTTCAGCTGTGACCATTCCACCTTGAGTAACTCTGCTAGGAGTTTAGCATCTTGACAGTCTAGACCTCTTATGGCATTGCTTTTAGCTTCGCTAAGACACTTAAGGTGTGCATCTAAAAAGGAGGCGTTTAATATATATTTCCTGAGTTTTATTCATGAGCTTAGAATTTAAGAAATGACACATTTATCAGTACAGTTAAACTTTTTCTCCAGCAAGTCCTTTCTTCATAAATATGCAAGAAGAAATGTGGATATGGGTGAACTTTACTTGACTTTCTTCTTAGTGACTGGTCCAGATTTTGAGTCTTTAGTTTGTTCTTTGGGGTTCTAGCCTTGGATGTGGAATATAATCGGATACTCATGATTTCCCCCTGTCAGACACATCTCTGAAAACCATCAAATGTACTCACTCAGCTGAGTTTGGTTAGCTTTCTGTCCATTGAGTTTTCATGTGAAAAGCTTTGCTAAGGAAAGTGGAGAACACCAAAGACTTTGCTTTCAATAGCCATATTGTCCTGGAATAATAGTGAGGTCTTTTCTTAATGGGGGAAAGTGCTGTCAAATTGCAACCAAGTTATTTATTTATTTATTTATTTATTTATTTATTTATTTATTTATTTATTTATTTATTTATTTATTTATTTATTTATTTATTTATTTATTATGAGATTTATAAGCCGCCTCACCCCTGAAGGGCTCGAGGCGGCTCACAAAATGGCTGCACTTTAAACAACAATCAACAATCAACACTTTAAACAACAATCAACAAACAACAATCAGGGCCCCTCATGGGTTTTCAAGGCAAGAGACATTCAGAGGCAGTTTGCCATTGCCTGCCTCCTTCGCTGGCAGTATGGAGGTAAATTTGGAAAAATCCAATACCGCAGTTGTGGCATATCTTTGGACTTGACGACACATCGGAAACGGGTGGCGGCGGCGGTGTTCTAGTGACATCTGAAAATTATGTCGCTCTGGGTCAGACACTGTTCCCTGACTTCTCTTCCACCACAAACATCAACACGGGTGGGGCTGGAGGCAAGCCCTTTGGTCAACCCTATCCATAGTTTGGATAATGATTGAAGTCTATAAAATTATGCATGGGGTAGAAAATGTTGACAGAGAGACATTTCTCTCTCTTTCTCACAATACTAGAACCAGGGGGCATTCATTGAAAATGCTGGGGGGAAGAATTAGGACTAATAAAAGGAAACACTTCTTCACGCAACGTGTGATTGGTGTTTGGAATATGCTGCCACAGGAGGTGGTGATGGCCACTAACCTGGATAGCTTTAAAAGGGGCTTGGACAGATTGATGGAGGAGAAGTCGATTTATGGCTACCAATCTTGATCCTCTTTGATCTGAGATTGCAAATGCCTTAACAGTCCAGGTGCTCGGGAGCAGCAGCCGCAGAAGGCCATTGCTTTCACATCCTGCACGTGAGCTCCCAAAGGCACCTGGTGGACCACTGCGAGTAGCAGAGAGCTGGACTAGATGGACTCTGGTCTGATCCAGTTGGCTTGTTCTTATGTTCTTCTTATGTTCTTATGAGACAGACTGGTAGCTTGTGGGCTAGACAGGACAACTTGCCAGAGCTGGATATATTTGTTTTGTTTTTCCTGGGCTGAGGGTGTCTCTCTTTCCCTCTCAACTTGGCAAGGATGGCTCTGAGACAAAGACTGGAGATGAACTGATAACGATTTCAGTTTTTGCCCCTTCCACAAAATAGATCTCTTCACTCAATAAAGTAGACCATGGAGTAGAACATTCAGTGGTGCGTTGGGCTCGAGATAGCCCCAAAAAGCAATGCCCAGGGGAGGGTTGAATTTTAAATATATGCATTTCCAGTGCAATCCAGCGGTGCGAACCCCTCCCTTTGCCCAATCGTCTCCCCATTTTCTGTTTGCCTTGTCTGCTGCGTCTGGAAATGCCGATAAGGAAATCAGGAGACATGAAAGATTCTCCATGCTTGGGCTAAGCAGCTCAGCACTGCTAATAGGAGGAGCAGCAGAGCACACAATTTGCATACAGACGGTCCTCGGTTCAATTCCAACAATCTCTAGTTATAGAATTAGGCGGTAGGTGATGTGAAGGACCTTGACCGAGGATCCTGCAGAGCGGCTGCCAGTCCGAGTAGACAAGGCTGACCCTGATAACCCCACAGCCTGACTCAGTTTATGATAGCTTCCTGGGTGTTTTGTGATCCTAGACTGGCTGGCAAGGAGACTGGAGACAGATGTAAACCAACAACAAAGACACTGTCTACATGGAAAGCAGGAAGCATGTAAAACAGGGGGTGGGGGGATGCTGTTCCTTTCCCCCCTCCCAGGCTACAGATCACATGTGATTATTCCTGAGTAACAACAGTATTGTTTGGCAAACTTGCTGGTTCTGCATAAGAAGAAGAAGAGTTTGGATTGATATCCCCCCTTTCTCTCCTGTAGGAGACTCAAAGGGGCTGACAATCTCCTTGCCCTTCCCCCCTCACAACAAACACCCTGTGAGGTAGGTGGGGCTGAGAGAGCTCCGAGAAGCTGTGACTAGCCCAAGGTCACCCAGCTGGCGTGTGTGGGAGTGCACAGGCTAATCTGAATTCCCCAGATAAGCCTCCACAGCTCAGGCGGCAGAGCTGGGAATCAAACCCGGTTCCTCCAGATCAGATACACGAGCTCTTAACCTCCTACGCCACTGCTGCTCCATAAGTGAGTAAATGAGGTAGTCTGTCAGCCTGGCCCAAGTGCCTGTGCTATTTTATTTATCTCAAACAAGAACACTACATCAAAAATCTATTTCAGAAATCCAAATGAAACCATAGCTAGAGTTGCCTGGAGATTTGGGGGTGGTGAAGCCTGGGGAAGGGACAGGGACCTCAGCGGGGTATGATCAGAGGTGTAGTTGGGCCAGAGTGCGCCCCCCCTCCCGCGGCACCCCCACCCCGCGGTGTCCCCTTCCTGCAGCACCCCCCCCACACACTTACTTTAGCAAACTGAGCAGGCTGGGAATTTTCTGCCCCCCCCATATGACCCAAAGCCGTGCGCCCGGTGCATGGTGTGCCCCCCTGTCCCCTGGTAGCTCCGCCACTGGTTATGATGCTATTGTATCCACCCTCCAAAGCAGCCATTTTCTCCAGGGGAACTGATCCTGGCATCCTGGAGATCAGTTGTAATTCGAGGAGATCTCCAGGCCCCACTGGGAAGACGGCCGTCCTAAGCAGATGCCAAGATAGTAAATAGTTGCTATACAAACGTAAAACAGAATTTAAAAGCTACTCAAAACTCACAAAGGGCTGCTGCGTGTGTATGATCCATTGCTACAGTAATGTATGAGGTGCATGGATTTTGCAGACAAATACATTTCCTCCTTCTTTTAAAGTATGTCAGCAAATCTTTACCTACAGTAAATAGAATCCATCCCAAACAAACAGTTGTGATGGATGAATGGAAAGCAATCAGAAGGCTGTTCTCTTTAGAGATGTCTTGGCGTAGCCTATCGGTCCCCAGAGACTCGTGTATTGCTACAGAGATTGGCAATGAGGTGTTTGTCTTTCACTTTTGACAGGGTTGGTTCAGGCGTCTGGGTTCTGGCAGTTCAGACTTGTCTAGCTACTTATGCCAAATGAAACAGGGTGAAAAAAAACCCTCAGATATTCACTGGCTGCTCCCTTCATATCCTCCAGTATGTGTGGGACAGGGGCTGAACTGGGTAACATCAAGCCCTTCGGTTTGTTCTCAAATTCGGCAGTCTGGCCTCCTAAGACAGTGGTGGCGAACCTATGGCACGGGTGCCAGAGGTGGCACTCAGAGCCCTCTCTGTGGGCACATGCAAACAGAGCCCCCCCCCCACATCTAGGTTGGCCTGGGCCACTGGGCTCGATTATTAGCATTAAACCTAAGGCCTAGTTTTGGGGAAGCAGTGTAGGTAACCCTGTTAAGTGTTGCTAAACCCCACTGATTTTCATGGCAATGGGGCTTGCTTCTGAGTAAACCCTCCTAGGGTTGTGATTCACCCATTGGAAGAGTTGCATGGTTGCTTCAAAGCCAAGCCACTGACTACCACCAAGCTTACTCCCGAGTAACGCAGGCCTCGGAGCCAACTGTTTTTTCTAGACTAAAACCTCAGTATTCAGGTTAATTTGCCGTGTTGGCACTTTGCGATAAATAAGCGGGTTTGGGGTTGCAATTTGGGCACTCGGTCTCAAAAAGGTTCGCCGTCACTGTCCTAAGATGTCTCCGTGCTCCTACTGAAGAAACAGGGTATTTATTTTTTTTATTTTATATATATTTTTAGCCCACCCTATACCCAAAGGTCTTAGGGCAGGTTGCAACATATGGCAAAAATTATAAAATGTTGACAATCTAAAAACAATGCAGTATATAACAATAAGCATATATGCCAATAAAACTCATTTAAAACCTAGAAAGACGGCTAAAAACTATCAACATTGATAAAACTAATTAAAATTCATAAAATCTGTTCAAAATTCATAAAATGTGTTTAAAAATTCATATTATCAGAAGGGGAAAACCATCTCTTCAGCCAAAGACCAGGGAAAATAGGAGCATCTTTACTCGTTTTCAAAATACATATAAAGAAGATACACCTCAGGGTGGAGATCGTTCCTCAGTGGGCGTTTCCCCACTTACCTTTGCTGCCCTTTGCTGCGCGCTACTTTCAGCGCGCGGCATCTCTGGTGCGTGCCCGGGCATCCCCATGACCCTGTGCTCCGTGCGGGGTCATCAAAAGGCGCCGTTTCGAGGAGCGCCAAGGATGCCACGCGCTGAGGGGGCGCGAGAGCGGCAGCGTCGGGGCGGCTGCGTTGTCGCCGCCCCTGTAGTGGGGAGTGCTGGGGGACCCCGCGCTACTTGAGGAGAGTAGCGTGGAGCTTAAGGTAAGTGGGGAAAGGGCCAGTCTCGGGGTCACCACAGAAAAAGGCCTCTCTTGGGTCTCTACCTTTTAAACCTCTGAAGGTGGAGGTCACACCAGAAGAGCTTCATCTGCTGATCTGAGGGCAGAAGCAGGTTGATATGGGAAAAGGTGTTCCTTTAGCTACCTCGACTCAAGCCATTTAGGGCTTTATAAATAAAAGATAACACCTTGAACTGGGCATGATAGCAAATTGGCAGCCAATGCAGTTAAGCTAAGATTGGTGTCATGTGTATCTGGCACCCGTTAGCCGTCTTGCTTCCACGTTCTGCACTAGCTGCAGCTTCCAAACAGTCTTCAAGGGCAGCCCCATGAAAAATGCATTACAATTGTCCAGTCTGGGGGTAACCAGAGCATGGATTACTGTAGCCAGATCATCTCTGTCCAGAAGGGGCCACAGCTGGTGAACTGGACAGTGCTGGGAAAAGGTACTCCTGACCACCACCTCCACCTGAGCTTCAAGTGTCACAGCAGAGTCCAGGAGCACCCCCAGATTTTGTACCTGTCCCTTCCACAGCAATGCAGCCCCGTCAAGTACAAGATGTCACCTCATTCGTGGACCTGAGCTCCACTGACACACAGCACTAATGTCTTGTCTAACGTGACCAGATGGTCACCTTTGAGAACCGGGACAGGAGGGTAGGTGGGCGACCGCGTACACAGCCGCAGGAGCGCACTGCCTTCTGGGCGCAAGGCAGTGCAGCAGCCTCCCGCACGCGCAGCCGCAGGAGCACGGCCTTCTGGGGCATTTACGTTTCCCGCTCTGTAGAGCGGGAAACGCAGCTTCCAGAAGGTGTACCCCGTGCGTCCTTTCGCTGCGGCAGCGGGCTGCTGCACTGCCTTGCGCCCAGAAGGCAGTGCGGCAGCCTTCCAAAAATCGGGACAATTGAAATAACCCGTGGGACATGGGATAAATTGTTTGAAGGTGGGACTGTCCCGCCAAAAGCGGGACGTCTGGTCAGCCTAGTCTTGTCTGAATTCAGTTTCAATTTATTTGCCCTCATCCAGCCCATTACTGCCCCCAAGCATTTGTCAAGAACGGCCTCTCCTGATTTAGATGGCACCAAGAAATACGGCTGAGTGTCGTCCGCATATTGATGGCACCTTACTACAAATCTCCTGATAACTTTCCCCAGCAGCTTCATATAGATGTTAAAAAATGAGGGAGACCAAATCGCTCTGAGGGGTCCCACAAATCGCCCCTGAGGGGTCCCACCTACTGAGTCGAATAAGAGTTTCCCATGACTACTCTCTCATAAGCATAAGCATTTGTTGTCATTGTGCATGCACAACGAAATTTACAGCAGCATTCCTCGATGCACACAATTTCCAGACTCATCCCCATCCTCCCGCACCACGCTTCCTCCACCCCATCCCTGCAGCCCCAAACACATCAACACGGTTAATGGAAACCACGAAGTTCAAATAGCCACAGCTTTGGAGAGTAGAAGCTGTCTCTAAAGCTCTTTATGTCCCTAGTTTCTGGTAGACTCCTGTATACGTCTGCCGTGGATGGTAACAGTTCAAAAAGAGAGTGTGCTGGATGGAGACGAGTCTCTCAGAATATTTTGGAGCTTTCTTTTAGGCTTCGGGAATGATAGAGTTCTTTCCAAGGAGGGGAGAGGGCAGCCAATCAATCCTCTGTGCAGTAGTGATTCACCCTTTGGAGCGCCTTCCTATCTGCCACACTGTGCAACTGGAGAATAACCATACACAGATGCAGTGGGTTAAGACACTCTCTATAGCACAGCGGGTAAAACGACCCCAGGAGTTTTCCATTCAGTTGTTGTTTCCTTAAAAAAGTCTCAGATAGTACAGTCTTTGCTGGGCCTTCTTAACCACCGCGGCCTTCTTAACCACGAACTCTCATACTGGCCTTGGAGATGGAGAGGAACTATCGCAAAGTGGTGCCCCCAACTCCCAAGCTCCATAGCCTTTCTCAGAGCATAATGTGATCAACAGTATCAAAAGTCGCCAAGAGATCCATGAAGACCAACAGGGCCACATTGCCCCTACCTCTCTCCTGGGAAAGGTCATCTTTCAGGGAGACCAAGAAGGTTTCAATTTCATGGCTGGACTTGCATTCAGATGGAAATGGGTCTAAATAATCAGCTTCTTCCAAGCATGCCTGCAGTTGAATGGCCACAACCCTGTGTAATACCTTGGCTTAAAATGTTATGTTAACCACCAGGTGATAGTTGTTTAGATCTTCAGGGAAGACGGCTTAAGAAGAGGGTGCTCCACTACCTTCTTGAGATCCTGTGGAACCACCACCTCTCTTAAGGAACCACCCAACCCCCTGTATCCAATCGATTCTACCCAGGCGGCTAGCTTTTATGAGCTAAGAGGGGCAAGGATCTAAAAGGCATGCAGTTGGCTAGACCTCAACAAGCAACTTCTCCACATCATTAATTGAAACTGATCCAGATGCCTCTGATAGTGGCCCTGGGTTCTCCAATAATTAGACTCAAGTAATAATGAACTCCTTTTATTGAAAGACAGCTCTCAAGAATGCTGAACAGTAAGAACCTTGGACAAGACTACTTTTTGGCGCCCAAATCTCCCAGGTATACAGCTCCCAGATATACAGCCCCCCCCCCTCCCGTTGCTAAGCAATTCAGCCCCCCTTATACTGCCGTTATTCAAGCCGTTCTGCATTCCCAGACGGATAACAGCTGCGTTATCTCTCTGTCATTGAAGCAAGTGTGCATGCTAGCACACTATGATCAGCAGTCCTAACCAGAAAAAGTTAGAATAACAACAATACTGCTGAACCCAAATGCAATTGCAGCGTTGGGAGGAGACCTGAATGCTAGGTTGGGCCCCAGTGATGATGTCCCGTATGCAAAGTATCAGAGTTCCCTACCCAACTTTGATGTCAATGAGTTTCTCCTCAACCGCTGCTTAAAAGATCTCAGATTTTGCAGGGTTCTGCTCGGCTCAAATGACCTTTCGGTCAAATCTCCGCATAGTAAATAGTGCCCTTGAAAGAGACTATCCAGCTGAGTTCACCTACCGGTAGGTGAGGCTGACAGAGTTCTGAAGAAAACTGCGACTGGCCCAAGTTCACCCAGCAGGCTTCATGTGTGGGAGTCGGGAAACAAATCCAGCTCACCTGGTAAGAGTCTGCCAATCAGATGGAGATGTGAGGAATCAAACCCAGTTCTCCAGATTAGAGTCCACCGCTCTTAGCCACCCCACCACGCTGGCTTACACTGTGCAATAAAGTTGGCTCAATGATTGGACTTGATAGCTATAGCCTTTAAACCACCAATTTTATTGTTTATTGTTTTTATTTTATTTTAAGTTTCCATTCTCCTTGTGTGTCTGTGCTTTTATTTTGTTACCTTTATATTTCACTACCCTTTGGGCCCCCAATTTCCTTTACCAGTAGGTTTTGCTTTTCTTTCCTTTTCAATGAATATTTACTGTTGTAGTATGTTTTACCTCGTAATATGTTTTATCCTTTACTTTATTGACCTTATTCTGGTCTCTGACCATAATTAAGATTGACTCGAACTGACTTGTTATCCAGCCTCTAACTCAGTGGCTAAGTGCAGCCGCATATCTTTGTGACCTGGCGTGCTGACGGGTGCTTGGCAAATCCCCTTTTCTGTTAACACTGGCCTAGTTTTAGGAAAGGTAGATTATTTTTCTTATCTATATATATAAAAATCAAACCGTGAGTTTGTCCCTGATGGTCTCCCTCAGAAGCTGCTGGACAGATCGCCCCCAAATTTTTTCACATATGGCGTTCCTCCCTGTTGCGGAACCCAGGTAATTGGACCTTCACATGCGCCGAAAGTCCATGCCTCGAGCCAGGTGTAAAACGTCTTTTTCCTCAACACCCTGCCTCACCGTAGCCCGCCTCTCTGCTGCCCCACTGACTCGCGATAGCCTGCTTGCTCCCTGAAGTTCTTGCCTTTCACCCGAAGCCAGGGACTGGTGTGCGTCCAACCAGCCTCATGGACAGCGGGATTCACGACTCTGGACAGTTCCATTTATGGAATGGAAAGGGTTTCCTTTATACCTGAAAAAAAAAAGACAGCACCATATAACTTGATGTGCATTGAAAAGGGAAAGAGAGGATTCCATTTGACCACCCCTTTTGCCAAAAGGCTATGCTGGGGATCATTGGACCTGCCTGGATATCTGTGTGGGTTGCGGACTGTGATGAGAAGGACAATTGCCACAGCAACGCGTGGCTGGGCCCGCTAGTTTTGTATAGATTTGATACACACAAAACACATAACACTCTCTTTGTGGGTACTTGCGGCAGCTATGTACAGCAGGCTGTGTTAAATTTAGGAATGCAGAAACCGTTTTGTTGGATTGATTCTAGTATTGATGATACTTTTTTGCTTCTTTTGATCTTCAGGCTGGGATTATAGCTGCCAAACAAGTTTGTCTTAGACAGGCATTGGCAAGAGAGTAACAGATGTTGAAGTATTGATACCTGTTGTTCCAGAATTTGGGGATTGAGATGCTAGCTTCCCCTTGACTGTGTGCTGGCTGAACTATCATTCGTTTGCCGACATTTCCTGAATGATTATAAACGGCGAGAGTTGCTGCGCAGTCATAAACAGATTTACATCTTTTCGAAGCCTGAATATATTTCAAAAGTGGAGAAAAAATTCTGCATTTCTGGAACAAACGGAGAGGTGAGGCTTGCCCAATTTACAGCTTTCTGCATCCTTGGCTGAGTTTTAATTTAAATTGAGAATTGAGAACTTCTCCATTTCTGATTTGAGGAACTCTTTGCTGAGGTTTCCAAGGCGCAAAGCAAACTTTGGAAGCATCAAGTTACATCACATATAGACCATGAACGCCTTATTTAAAAAGATACTCGAGATCAGTATAGTATAGTGCGCAGGTGTCAAACTCTTGGCCCTCCAGATGTTATGGACTACAGTTCCCATCACCCCTTGCCAGCATCATGGGAACTGTAGTCCATAACATCTGGAGGGCCAAGAGTTGAACACCTATGGTATACAGGTGGGAGAGATCCATATTAAGACCCCTGTTCAGCCCAATAGTTAGTTGACTTTGATGTCTTGTAGTGTTCTACTTCATAGGGTTGTTGTGAGACAGGATGGGGTCAGTGGTGGGATCCAAAAATTTTAGTAACAGGTTCCCATGGTGGTGGGATTCAAACTGTGGCGTAGCGCCAATGGGGCTGGGGCGGGGCAACTGTAGCATGGCCAGCGGGCATTCCTGGGGCCGAGGCATTTCTAGGTAGCGGGCTGTGGCAAGGATGCAGCCGCTGCATGTGGGAATCCTTGGGAAAGCGAGAATGCAGACGCATGGCGCATGAGCTGCCACGCACGCCGGTGCATCTCCTGCTAGACTGCTTCAAGTTCTGCACGCTACTGCTGAGAGGAGGGGCGTAACTAAGGCAAAAATCACGTGGCAAAATCACCAATTAGTAACCCCCTCTCGGCACACAAATAATTAATGTAGCGATGCACTCTCGAGACCTGCTGTGAGAACCTGCTGGATCCCACCTCTGGATGGGGTGCCAGTTCCTTGGAAGAAAGGTGGGATAAAATTGAAATATATAATGAAAATCCTTAAAAATGTACCTTTTAAGAGTTGGGAAATTCTGCCAGTGGCTGTTACTTCTGCTTTGGGTATAGCAATTTGCAACAGAAATGGCGGGAATTGGCATGCATGATAGGAAGAAGCAGCTAAATAAGCTTGGACCTTGCTCATGAACTGGGTTCTTATCCTGGGAATCCTTACAAGCAACCTTGTCATATTATTATCTCACTTCTTCAGATGGAGGGGGAAAGGGCTAAGACCACGATCAGTCCCTCAGCAAGGGCTGGCCGCCTTCTGGTCAGAGCTGGAGATTTCCCGACTGCCGAGCTCCGTTCCCCTGGATAGTGAACTCCACGGACGTCCTGCCCTCCCCAACCTGCGCTCTTCTCAGAATCCTGCAGATCCAGGATTTCGCAGCCTGGAGTCAGCCACCATGCAGGGCTCGGTTGGTTTTGACACGTCATGTTCCCGATCAACTCGTCTGAGCAGAGCTCAAGTCGATATGGAAAATTGCTCAGATGTTAAAACCGGTCTTCTTGTCGCACCTCCTTTGCTGCCATGGAACTAGCTAGACACAGAGTCATTTTAACGTGGCTTTAAGAAACGTGAACACCAAATATTATTTGGGCACACACAAAAAAGGGGCAGAAAATGTCATTCTGTGTTCCCTGCCTATGCACATACCCTGTTTCCCCGAATATAAGACATCCCCAGAAAATAAGATGTAGTAGAGGTTTTGCCGAAGTGCGAAATATAAGGCATCCCCCGAAAGTAAGACGTAGCAAAGTTTTTGTTTGGAAGCATGCCTGATCGAAGACAGAACACAGAAAAAGAAGACATCCCCTGAAAATAAAGACGCATAGCGTAGCATCTTGGGGAGCAAAAATTAATACAAGACACTGTCTTATTTTCGGGGAAACACGGTATGTGACTTGATATCAAAGGCCTGTCAGTGATTCCATGGGGAGAGGGCAGGAAAGGGTACTTTAACTGTTGCCACCGGTTGTTTAACTCTCAGGGATAATATTGTTAAAAGGGCCTTCATATGGCGGAAGGTAGCAAGGCTAATTAGTTCTCCGTGTGCCTTTGGGCTAATCCAACTGGCTTTTCGGTAAGATTAAGCACAGATACGCAGAAGGACAGCTGAAGAAGCAGCCCTCCCGGGGGAATTCAGGGCCTCACAAAAACCAGCTCTATTACCAGGCCAGCCTGTCTGCCTTGCTTTTATTAATTTCTTGACATGAAACTGGAAGGATGAATAAAACAAAGGGCACAATCAGTTAAATAAGCAGTGATGTTGCTGTGAGCTTTCTGAAGTTATGACAAGGCCCCTCGAGCGGACAGCTTCTGACTAGAACGGCTATTAAGGGTGGAACTGTTTGGGTTGCCAACTCAATTGGGGGATGGAGTCTGTGGGGAGGAGGGTTTAGGGGAGGTTTTGATACCCTGAGCAGAGTATCCGTCCACATGGGGCATCCACCAGAGCAGACATTTTCTCTAGGGAACTGATCTCTGGAGATTAATTGTAATTCTGGGAGATTTCCAGGCCCCACCTCAAGGCTGGCAACTTTAGGAACGGCTGCCCCCAGCAAGTCACGTTTTTGCTGTGTTTGTCTGAGAGGCAAGATTTGAACCCACAACCCGAAAGTTTGCAAAAGCATCCAGACACGAATCCTGATACGTAGAGACCTCTCCTGAGCTTTGGGACCGCATTACCCCATATGTCCCAACTCGACCTCTGCGTTTGGCAGAGGCCAACTTACTGGAGATCCCTGGCCCCTCAATGATGCGGCTGGCCTCCCACTGCGGCCCAGGGCTTTTACGGCTCCTGGCACCTGCCTGGTGGAACACTCCCCTTCCCTCCAGCTGTCCCGGGCCCTGCAGGACGCTTGAGTGACATTTCGCCTTAGCAGGGGCCTGTAAAGGCTGAGTTGTTCCACCCAGGCCTTTGGAGTAACCAACCCCGCTGAGTTGTACCCCCCCCAGGCAGTCATGGGTCCCCAATATCGCCATGGGGACTCCATTGGCCCAGTGACCAGATCTCTACAGGTCCCTAATGTGCCATCGCAGGGACCACTACCTCTCCCTCCTCCTTCTAGGACAGGGGTAGGGAACCTGCGGCTCTCCAGATGTTCAGGAACTACAATTCCCATCAGCCTCTGTCAGCATGGCCAATTGGCCATGCTGGTAGGGGCTGATGGGAATTGTAGTTCCTGAACATCTGGAGAGCCGCAGGTTCCCTACCCCTGTTCTAGGAGGATTAGGTTTAGGTGGGATGCCATCTTGGGATACAACTGCTGTTTTTATTATATTTATGGAAGTCTGATTATGATGATTTTATACACGGTTTTTATGTTGTACACCGCCCAGAGCCCTTCGGGGATGGGGCGGTATATTAAATTAAATTAAATAAATAAAACAAATAAATAAGCTACTGCAAAGAAATATGTGCAAAGTCAACATCCCTCCAGCTCAGCTAAACCAGCACAATTTGGTTAGGATGCAGTGGTGTAGCGCCAATGGGACAAGAGGGCGTGATGCCCCGGACACGCACCTGTGTGGGGGCACGGCCGAGGCGTGGAGGGGCATTCCAGGGCAGGGGAGGGCAGCGACATGGCAGGGGCGCACGTGTGCCCCTGGGTGCAGTTCCCCCTCGCTCTGCCCCTGCTAGGATGTGACGGAAACAATGGTTGCCCTGCTGTAAGTGCTCATGTTCTCGCATAATTGCTGCGGACCTGGAATCATATGCAGTTAACTGCCACAAACACCCATTTCTTTAAAAGGAAAAAAATAGAACATATCATAGAGTTATTTTCATTAACAATGCAGAGTTGTCTCTGTTTATAGCATGTGCTGAAAACAACAGGTTAAGAAATCAAAGTTGCAGGGAACCCTCCCCTTGGATTTCTGGTTTTTGTTTGAAAAGTGCTATGCAGTAGGGTATTGTGGGTTTTCCGGGCTGTACGGCCGTGTTCCAGTAGCACTCTCTCCTGACGTTTCGCCTGCCTCTGTGGCTGGCATCTTCAGATCCTCTGAAGATGCCAGTCACAGATGCAGGTGAAACATCAGGAGAAAATGCTACTGGGATATAACCCGGAAAACCCACAATACCCTAGCAATTCCGGCTGTGAAAGCCTTCGACAATAATATGCTATACAGTTCAGAGAAGAAGTACACCCAGGAAGAATGAAACTGCTGGACTCATGGAGAATCCACAGTTTTGGTATGTAAAAGAGGCAAAATCCTGATCTCTGAAAGAGCTCTTCCCCTGTGAGCTGGTTCACGCAGGTGGTATCATCCTTGATCACAACAATAGCAAGTGAAGACTTGCAGGTGAGAAGGATCATTTACAGATCAAGGGCTGTAAAGATAATGACGGTATCATCTCCAGTTATTTCAGGCAGAGTGATTTCCCAGTAGAGATGGTTCACAAAGTCATCCATGCATCATCAAGTAGTTTCATAGACTGCACACCCAGCTGAATTTCTCAATTTTCTCCTTTGGTCGTTGTTGTACCTGAAATGATTGCAGGACCCGTTATTGCTGTTTAGGCTGGTCTCCTTGATCTGAATGCAGGGAGGCAGGTGGTCACAGCCTTTTCTATGATGGCTCTTTACCTAGGGGGGTTAGTCCTTAGTAGACCCTTTTTATGGGAGCAATCTCAGGTAAACCCACCAGAATGAGTAGCAGTGGGAGAAATCTCATTTAAAAAATAAAGCCAGGTCTACTTGACCTTCAAGGCCTTACGCGGCCTGGGACCCTCGTATCTTCGAGACCGCATCACCCCATATGTCCCTGCATGGCCTCTCCGTTCAGTGGAGGCCAACTTATTAGTGAACCCTGGCCCCTCAATGATGCGGCTGGCCTCCATGCAGGCCAGGGCCTTTACGGCTCTGGCCCCGGCCTGGTGGAACACCCTTCCTCCGGCTGTCCGGGCCCTGCGGGACCTTAACGAGTTCCGCAGGGCCTGTAAAACGGAGTTGTTCCGCCGGGCCTTTGGAGGGACCAGCCACTGAAATGGTGCCCCCCCCCCCAGCTGAGTTTCCTTCTTACCTGGGCCTATTATCTAATGTGACTCGCCGCCCTCCCCTCTCCTCGAGAAATTTTAAAAGTGGGGTTGGCCGGACGCCTCTATTATTATTGTTATCGCTGTTTTAAAGGTTTTAGTAATTTATTTATATTTATATTTTATGTTGTACACCGCCCAGAGCCCCTTGGGGATTGGGCGGTATAAAAGTCCAATCAATCAATCAATCAATCAATCAATCAATCAATCAATCAATCAATCAATCAATCAATCAATCAATCAATCAATCAATCAATCAATCAATCAATCAATCAATCAATCAATCAATCAATCAATCCTTACAGGAAACTCTTCCCATTGATTTCCTGGTGATTCCTAGAGCTGCCTAGAAGTGACTGAGGATAGCTCTAGGAATTGCTGGAAGCTCTATGCTAAGAACTTCCTCAAAGTAGACAGGGCTTTATTGATTTTGGTCCTGGGATGTTGTCCCCGCTAACCATTTGTTGTTAGATGCCTCCTGGCAACCCTACTCAGAAGCAAATCACGCTGTGTTCAGTGGTGCTTCCTCCAGAGTAAGCACATACACGATTTTATCCTTGGAAAGACAGCTAAAACTTTATTTCACCAGGAATAAACTAAGTGCAGGTGTGGATTATTGTCCCGTGTCTCATTTGTTTTCCATATTTTCATTCCATCCTCAATGCTCAGGGTGATTTTTTTTTGACAGCCAGCGTGGTGTAGTGGTTGAGAGCAGGTGGAATCTAATCTGGAGAACCAGGTCTGATTCCCCACTCTTCCACCTGAGTGGCAGAGGCTTACATGGTGAACTGGATTTGTTTCTTCACTCCTACATTCCTGCTGGGTGACCTTGGGCTAGTCACAGTTCTTCGGAACTTCCTCATTCCCACCTACCTCACAAGGGCCCTGTTTCTTTGCACGGAGGTGAAGGGTCGGGTCGGCTGCATCCACACCGGTATCCGACCTCTGGGGATCAAGCTTCAGCATGGACCGGTCCCAGAATCGGCTGAGATGACGGCGCAGAGCTGCAAAGGGGGCATGTCCCCAGGCCTTGGCGACGCGCCTTTAGCGGCAGCGGAGGGCGGAACTGGTGAGTAGCCGATTGGGAAGGCTTCTAGAAGCTGGCTTTTCCGGGTAAACCTAAACGCCACAAACAGGTTTTGCAAAACCGCTGACTTTACTTGGCAGTCGGAAGCGATGCGCGAAGGCTGAGCACAGCTGCACAGCAGCTGCACCCCCTGTGCGAATGGCTCCCTGGGGACGGCGTTTTTGTCATCCCCAGGGTGCCATACACCGCCCGTGCGGAAAGGGCCAAGGTGTCTGTTGTGGGGAGAGGAAGGGAAAGGAGCTTGTAAGCCACCTTGAGTCTCCTTCCAGGAGAGAAAGGCGGGGTATAAATCCAAAACATTTCCCGTCTTCTTCTCTTCCATCACTGCACCCTCATGGAGTGGCCGTGTTGGTGCTGGGAAGCTAAACGCCTGCTCTATCTGGTGCCTGAATTTGTCACCTAAATGGGAAGATTATGTGATATTACTATAGAGAGAAGAGGAAGGAATATGACAGTACAGGTGAACACACAATCAAATGAAGTGCATTAAGTCCCAGAAGTGGGGACCCCTTGCTATGCAGGGGTTAAGTAGGCATCACAACCACAAAAGAGTAAAAAAAGACGAAAGGCAGCTCTCTGCGGGCCTCCCCAGGATTTGTAGAGACCAAATGCTGCAGGGTTAAAACTTCCTTATGAATTTTACCTCGTTGGCTTTGTGCTGCAATATCCTCTATGAAAGTTTTTTTTAAATCTCTCTCTCTCTCTCTCTCTCTCTCTCTCTCTCTCTCTCACACACACACACACACACACACACACACACACGCACACACACACACACACACACACACACACCTGCACGCGACGCATTTCCACGCGACGTTAATGCGACGCACGCGACGCACGTTATCGCGAGCGCGATCACATTTATCAGAAAGTGGCTTTAAAATCTGAAACACAATGCCCAGGGAGACTGAAGTGGTCCCCTCCTGGTATTTGAGGCTTTCCATTTTAAGATCTGAATTGTAATATTTCTGTGTCCACAGATAGTCACTTAACAGAAGGAGGGATGGCTGAAAACAACTTGCATATGAGCAGCAATGAAAACATCTTGTTCTGTAGTCTCTAAGCCTTGTCCTAGAAGTGAAGTGGTGAGATTTTAACACTATTCAAAGTAAGGAAATGGCTCTATATCGTACATCATGACATGAGTTACATTTACTTACTTTGTGTAGATCAGGGGTAGGGAACCTTTAACACTCAAAGAGCCATTTGGACCCGTTTTCCACGGGAAAAGAAACACTTGGAGCCACAAATAATTTTTGACATTTAAAATAATGATAACACTGTATATATTGGGTTTTTAAAACCTTTTACTCTGCTCATTCTGAGAAGCGCATGGATGCATCTGCCCTGCTGCCTGCAGGGCGGGCAAGAATGGGGCCAGCAGCTCGCCCTTGCCGGCCGCCGGGAAAGCGCCTGCCCTGCTCGAACGGGGCGGGCGAGAGGGGAAGCCCGTGGCGCGGCCTCGCCGACTGCCGGGAAAGTGCCCGCCCCGCTCGAATGGGGTGGGTGAGAGGGGAGGAGAGGGGCGCAATTGATGAGCCCGCCCTGCTGCCTGTAGGGCGGGCAAGGATGAAGCAGGTGGCTCGGCCTCGCCGGCCGTCGGGAAAGCGCCCACCCCACTCCAATGGGGCGGGCGAGAGGGGAAGCCCGCAGCGCAGCCCAGCCGGCCATGGGCAGTTGGTGCGCCTGCCCTGCTGCCTGCAGGGCAGGCAAGGATGGGGCCGGCGGCTCGGCTCGTGGAGCCGCAGTGCAAGGGCAGAAGAGCCACATGTGGCTCTCGAGTCGCAGGTTCCCTACCCCTGGTGTAGATATTTAGCCCATGTAAATGGCCGAAGGGCATTGATGACACAGGTTCCCAAGTAGATCTCTGATTTATTTATTTATTTATTTAAATTCCAGCGATCCATCCAGTCAGGGTCCACAAGGCAGTGAACGTAAAAAACCCCGAAACTATTAACCATCTCAAAATTTAGTTAAAATTATAAAATAATTAAATTAAAGCACCTAAACAAACAACTTTGGACAGTCACAAGGTTTCTTGAGGTTTCTTGGCAGGCTGAGTGTGGATTTGATGCCACCTGCTCAGGGTTGTTCAGTCCCCGCTGTCTTCTTTCGTTCCTCCTTTTGGGCTGTCAAGTAGGTTTAAGGATTAGTGCTGTTTGTCAAGGGTTGCATTTTGATTTGATGGCTCTGACATTAAGTCAAAACAATAACCCCCCCCCCCCCCAACACACAGACAGAGGAGAGAAGGTGGAATGGAAACAGGAGGCTGAGGATTCAGCCGGCCAATATTGATCGCAAAAAAAAAAAGGGCTCATATGGAGGATTGAGAACATTTTTAGCTGAAAAGAACTTCTGTTTTCTAGCCAAATTTTTTGTTTGTGTGTCAATCTCATTAGTTCTGTTCCCATTGACAAAGCCACGAATCATCTTAAAGGATGAGAGTTTTTCAATGTAGTATTTGCCCTTTTGATATCTATATTAGATAGATAGATGATAGATAGATGATGGAGATAGATAGATAGATAGATAGATAGATAGATAGATAGATAGATAGATAGATAGATAGATAGATAGATAGATAGATAGATAGATAGATAGATAAAATTTTACTTATAAGAACACATAAGAACAAGCCAGCTGGATCAGACCAGAGTCCATCTAGTCCAGCTCTCTGCTACTAGCAGTGGCCCACCAGGTGCCATTGGGAACTCACATGCAGGAGGTGAAAGCAATGGCCTTCTGCTGCTGCTGCTCCTGAGCACCTGGACTGTTAAGGCATTTGCAATCTCAGATCAAAGAGGATCAAGACAGACAGACAGACAGACAGACAGACAGATAGACAGACAGATAGATAGATGGATGGATGATAGATGCATCTATTTTCTCTGGGCTTTGCTGAAGAAATGGTTCCCCACTTATGGACTTATTGACCTTTTAAAACCTTTTTAAACAGGTTCTATGAACACTCAAAGGGTTTATGCATTTTAAACAGATTTTATTGTTGTAGATAGTAATTGTTTTTGCTTGCCTGATTTTATCAGTGTTATGTTGAAAACCACCCTTAGATCTTCAAGCGTAGTGTGGGCTAAAAATATAGATAGATAGATAGATAGATAGATAGATAGATAGATAGATAGATAGATAGATAGATAGATAGATAGATAGATAGATAGATAGATAGATAGATAGATAGATAGATAGATAGATAGATAGATAGATAGATAGATAGATAGATAGATAGATAGATACTGTGGTGGGATTCAAAAAATTTAACAACTGGTTGTTACAAACACCATTTTAACAACCAGTTCTGCTGTAGTGATGCGAACCAGCTGAATCCCACCACTGGATATATATACCAGGAATAAACAGGGGGGGGGGGAGAGAGGAGAGAGAGAAAGAGGGAAGGGAGAGAGAGAGAGAGAGAGAGAGAGAGAGAGGGAGAGAGAGGCGCAGGCAGGCAGACTTGCTCTTTTATGAATCAGTGAAGACTGAATTCTCACAGAGAGGAAGATTCTAGGAAATGTAGCCCAGTAGAGGCATGAAATGCTGCAAATTGCCGTTCAAATTGCTGTTCAAACAAGCCACTCTTCTCCCAGTTCTTGAAACTTAGGTTGCGACTCTTCCAGTGGTGCGGACAGAGGGCTCTAGTTTATATGACCCAGACTCCCTCCTCCCACTCAGCTGTCCCCGGGGGACCACCGCCCGAAAGCCACAGCATATGAGCTCATTCCTTTCTGGATATAGCCACGGCTTCTGTATCATATTGTCATCCACAGCTTGTAAAGGGGACGTCGCAATTGTAGAAATAGTTACAAACAAGCCAGCTGGGAATGTGCTGGTGGGGGGGGGGGGAGGGGGGAAGACACACATGGGTTTGTCCTGTATGCACGGTCGATCTTGGATACACACCCATTGTGGAAGATGACGGGGACAGAATTCCAGAGCTTCAGAGTGTCAAGAGACCGCTGAAGTATAAGATTTTGTTTCTCGGAGAGTTTAAAAATAAAGCGGTGAGCGGTGTGTTTCATTGTTGTTACTTGGAGTCCGGTGATATATCAAGATACAAACAGACGTAGGAGGTGCTTCTCAAAAAGCTCTGATCCTGATGCCAGTAATAGCAACCTGCAGTCTCAGGTATTCCTTGAGAGTGTTGCTGCCTGTTTTATGTAGGACAATTGGCATGATGATGATGATGATGATGATGATGATGAAACCTTTAATGGCATATATATAAATTATACAATGGAAATTAAAATTGGCTGGTAAAAAAGTTTTTTAAAAAACAAGCATCATGAGAGCTGGAATATTAAGCCGCTGAATTGGGATTGAGTCTGCTAAGCATTTGGAAACGTTTAGTGATGACAACACACAAGAATCTAGCAGTTTGTTCGATGGTAACAGTTGAGTTGCTGTCTAACAAGAACAAAGTTCTGACAGCATCTGTAGTGTTGCCTAGATCAGCTAAGAGAGGGTTAAGTAGTCTTTCCCGCTCTACAGCATAAAGAGGGCAATATAATAAAACATGATGGACGGTTTCTTCAAGACCAGGATTGCAGGTGCAAGATCTATCAGAGGATGGAAGATGGTGCTCTCTGTTGTATCATCTGGTAGAAGGAAGAACATTGCATCTGGCTAAGGTGACAGCGCGTCTCAGAGTGGGCTCATGTAGGAGATGTAGATAGTTAGCAGGAGTGGGAAAACGAGGCAAAATATGCACTGGAGAGCAGGTTTTATTTGCTTGTGCCATCAGTTTCTGGTAGTCCTGCCCAAAGAGTCTTTGCTTTATGAGACGGTATATCTCATTAGCAGTCATAAGAAGAAGATCATCAAGGGACACAGCTAGGTCTTGCAACTTATTGGTTATATGAATCCACCACTCCGTCGAGACCAAATAAGAGAGCGCGTTTGAGGTAAAGCTGAGCTGGCCATCGTGAAAACAGATGCGTAGCCAGAACCTAAAAGTGCGGCACCAGGCTATGGTTTCCAAATGTAGGACAATTTTATGTAGGACTGCATTTGGTTAAAGCGGTCCTAAACTGTGATTTTAAAATGCTGGTTTTAACATGCATATGTACTCTGTTTTAGGGAATTTAATTTATATTATACGCCGCCTTGTGCTCCATATGGAAGAAAGGTGGCTAATAAGTGTTTAAAAGTAAAATCAATCAGTCGATATTGAAAAATAAATAAAACTAAGTAAAAGCAGGAGGGACAAATGTGCATTTCCACTGCGTGCTGAAAATGCCAGGCGCTCTCTACTGCACACTCCCAGTACTACCGGTAGGCCTGCAGCAGAGGCGAAGCTGGGCCAAACTGTGCCCAGTGCGCGTGTGTTTTTTCCGCCCCCCCATGGCCCCCCATGGCACCCCCCCCTTACTACCTGCGGGCGCTCGCTTCGGGTTAGTTCGCCTCAATATCTACTTATGTTCCTTTTCTATTTTCTAGTAGCTTTTTTGAGTGTCGCGTGGGCCTCTTCACAGTTCAGGGAAAAAAACTGCCTGACGAACTATACTTCCCAGGAGACCTTGTGAAGCCCAAGGTCTCCTGGGAACTGTAGTTCCTCAGGCAGTTTTTAGCCTGAACTGTAAATAGGCCGCTTTTTTCAGCCTCAAAAAATACTAAAAAAAAATAAAGGAACGTAGGTAAGTGTGGGAAGGGGTGTGGGGTGTGTGTGTGTGCAAAGAGGGGGCGCCGTGGAGGGGGCGCGGGGAAAAGGGGGAGGGACCGAGGGGGTGATTTTCCGCCCTTCAAGCGTGCGCATAGTGCACAACGCACCCCCGTCCCCTTGGCGCTCCACCACTGGCCTGCAGCATCCATAGTTATCCTTTCTTGTTGGCAGTGGAATAGAAGAAAGTCAGTCTGCTCATCCCTGGCTTGGGGTGGGTGGGGGCAGTGGTGGGATTCAGCCAGTTCACACTACTTTGGCAGAACCGGTTGTTAAAATGGTGCTTGTATACAACCAGTTGTTAAATAATTTGAATCCCACCACCGGAACCAGTTGTTAAATTATTTGAATCCCACCACTGGCAGAAGTGGAGAATTATTTAAGTTACCTTGGGTCCCCACTGGGGGGAAAGATGGCGATTATAAAGGAAGTGAATACATTTTACATGGAGGCCCACACCTGTACATGAAGTAGAAATTACTCTTCCTAGAAGAGTACACTTTTAAAAGGGGACCACGTTATTTCCCATTCACACGTCTTTCCTTGAAATGGACATGAATTCGTTCATTTTGGTCATTCATGGAGTACAAACTAAACAGGATGAGCTGCCTTTATCGAAGCAAAAGGGGCTATACTGTCAAAGAAAATAAGATTTGTCAGGAATTCTTCTTGGAGCAGCAGTGGCGTAGTGGCTGAGAGCAGGTGAGCTCTGATCTGGAGGAGCCGGGTTTGATTCCCCGCTCTGCTGCTTGAGTTGTGGAGGCTTGTCGGGGGAATTCAGATTAGCCTGTGCACTCCCACACACGCCAGCCGGGTGACCTTGGGCGAGTCACAGCTTCTCGGAGCTCTCTCAGCCCCACCCACCTCCCAGGGTGTTTGTTGTGAGGGGGGAAGGGCAAGGAGATTGTCAGCCCCTTTGAGTCTCCTGCAGGAGAGAAAGGGGGGATATAAATCCAAGCTCTTCTTTTCTTCTTCTTGGCAAATGCCTACCATCATTCACCCTGGCAATACTTAAAACTCCCACAGATAATAATACATAATTAATAATAATATTTTATTCACTTTTTGTATCCTTGGGGGGAAAAAACCTGACAGACAACTGTATTTGGAAGAAGGGGAAGCATGTAGAGGAACGGCTCCCTCACAAATTGTCTTCCTATTTTTCGTGTGATAAATGGCATGTCCAGATAATAAATCATCTGAAGTTTCTTTATACTGTTAGATTTAGCCCACTATTAATGGCTGCGACTAGCAGAGGCTCTTGGGAATAGCTGTCTTGGTGCACAGTAGAAGAGCTACATTTGAATTCTTACGGATCAGCCCGATTGCTTGGGCTAGGAGCTTTTGAGTCAGCTATGACTTGACAGCTTTTGAGAACCGCACAGCTTACTTTGTCGGGTACAAGTAGGAATGGAGGTCCCTATCTGACGAAGGGGGTTTAGACTCTCGAAAGCTCGTACCCCAGAAATCTTGTGGGTCTCTAATGGGACACTGGATTTGGATCTGGATGAATCAGAGAAGCTGATCTAAAACCAACATTTTCAGTCTGGTACAATATTATAATATTAGTTGACTTTTTTTTTTTAAAAGGATACCATTTCTATGATAGGACAGACCAATATATTTGCTTAAATCCTGTCTGTGTTACAGCAGAGCCATTTGTCAGTCTAAACTGTGCCTATAAAGTTGGAAAGCAGACTTTGCTCCCATACTAAACAGTTTGGAAAGAACACGGGAGATAATAAGCCTGTCATGATGGAGTTTACATTTATCTGAAAAACAAGCAAATTATCTTCCTGTCACTGCAAATTACTCATCACTGAGCAAATTTATCTGCAAATTAAAGAACGAGACTTAAGAGCGGAGGACTTGTGTAACAAAGAAGAAGGGATTCATTACTTGGAAACAGTGATATACCCTCCAAGGTGGTTTGTCGCGTGTGTTTGCAAAGAGGAAAAGGACGTGGCTGGCTTTTAAATTTTTACAGTATTTGTAATCGACAGATTTTATCAAACTGGGAGATGAACAGAGCCCGGAAGTTGATTTATGATATCTGAAAGTGAGAGAGAACTTGGACAAAATAAGGCTGTTCCTCTTGAATTGAAGACAGGCGTGGGGTGTGGCAGGATTTCTGAACTAGGAATTTTAGCTCGGTGGGGGACACCTCCAATCCAAAGAGACTGACACTCAACCCACAGACTTAACACCTGAGGTTTTGAAAGGGCAACCCCCCCCTTCTCCTGCCGATGTATCCTCTTGGGTGTGGTGTAAAGTGCTGTCGAGTCATGGCTGACTTGTGGCAAAACCTTTCAAAGAAGAAGAAGAAGAAGAAGAAGAAGAAGAAGAAGAAGAAGAAGAAGAAGAAGAAGGAGAAGAAGAGTTTGGATTTATATCCCCCCTTTCTCTCCTGCAGGAGGCTCAAAGGGGCTGACAGTCTCCTTGCCCTTCCCCCCTCACAGCAAACACCCTGTGAGGTAGGTGGGGCTGAGCTCTGAGAAGCTGTGACTAGCCCAAGGTCACCCAGCTGGCATGTGCGGGAGTGTACAGGCTAATCTGAATTCCTCAGATAAGCCTCTACAGCTCAGGCGGCAGAGCTGGGAATCAAACCCGGTTCCTTCAGATTAGATACATGAGCTCTTAACCTCCTACGCCACTGCTGCTCTCAAGAAGCTTTCAAAGCAAGGGAGAAACAGAGGTGGTTTCCTGTTGCCTTCCTCCACGGAGTCTTTCTTGGTGGTCTTCCATCCACATACTGACCCTTCTTAGCTTCCACGTTCTGCTGAAATTGCCTGCCCCACGCTGCCTTTTCTCCCAATGTATCCTCTTTAAAAAATCCTTATTAGACCCACTGATGAAATATTAAAGCATACCCGGGCAACGCAGAAGTAAACCTGTCTTTACGGTTGTCAGTCTATATTTCCCATACCAATTTCAGTGGGCTTTATGGATTCCAAAGCCAGGTTATAGTTTTCTACCACCTGTTATTCAGGCCCACTGGGGTTTGCTTGTCTAGCCCAGAACCAGAGGTGGGATCCAGCAGGTTCTCACAGGTTCCCGGGAGTAGGTTACTAATTATTTGTGTGTGCCGAGAGGGGGTTACTAATTGGTGATTTTGCCACGTGATTTTTGCCTTAGTTACGCCCCTCCCCTCAGCCGTAGCGTGCAGAACTTGAAGCAGTCTAGCAGGAGGTGCACCGGGGTGCGTGGCAGCCTGCGCCTGCGTGCATTCGTTTCCCGCCCAAGGACCCGCGCAGCGGCTGCATCCTTGCCACAGCCCCGCCCAGGAATGCTCCGCCCCCGGAATGCCCGGCTACACCCCCGTTGTGCCCCGCCCAGCCCCATTGGTGCTACGCCACAGTTTGAATCCCACCACCATGGGAACCTGTTACTAAAATTTTTGGATCCCACCACTGCCCAGAACCCTGAGTTGTCTTCCAACAAACATAGCTGTCCGGGTAGCATCAAGAAGGACCAAGTCCCCTGGTTTGTTTTTGTATTCATATTTGTTTGCCGCCAGTTCTGTTCCTGCCATCCCCAGTTGAAAGGAGTGGGCTGGGGTCCCCAATCTTTTTGAGGCTGTGAGCACCTTTGGAATTCTGACACAGTGTGCTGGCACAGCTGCAATATTCCTGTGATGATCCTCGTGCTACGGTGGTAGCTGCTGCCAAAGTAACATTTAAAAAATCTAATCTGCAATGGCAAATGGTGCTCTGTGGTGGGACAGGGCCAAGGGGCACCTAGCGGCAGCCCCGCTAGGCCTCCACAGACTGAAGGAGCTGCCTGGCGAGGCCGGGGCCAGCTGAGGGCAGAAGGGGGAGGGGTGTGGGGGCTATTTTCCACCCTCACATAACCAAACGGGGCCCCACCTAGGGCATTTGTCCCCACCCTGTCCCATGGTAGCTACACCACTGTCTTTATGGTTTGTTCAAACTCTATCATGTTGTGACTCTACGATCTAATTCTGCGACTGGTTTGGAATTTCTTACATTAAGACACTGACTATGTCCTGATGTCCTTCGGTCTCAAAAACATTTGCTTTTGCTTTTCTCCCTCCAAAACAGCATCGCAGACATTAACCAGGCCAACAGGCAGTTCCATAATGGTGGCCATATAAGGAACTTTGGAGTGGACTGTCCTGCACCCTTCTATCTGAGACGAAAACATCAGAAGACAAAGCCTTGAAGGCAGCACAAAGTGTGCTTTATCAAAAGTGGGATCAGAAGCTGAAATTCCCCCCGAAATAGCATGTACACAGGACAGTGCAATTAAAGTCCCAAATAAAATTTAGTGCCAGTTTTGGCAAGAGATGGTTCCAACTTGTGAGTCACAGTTGACTGTGCTTGCAGGGCTGAGATAAAATCATTATGGGAACCAGTGGTGTACCGGGTCTAAATGGCGCCTAGAAACCAAAAACGCTCCGGGCGCCCGCCCCGTGGAGCCCCGCTTATTTGTGAGTCACGCGCGCAGCGCCTCAACCCCTCATTCACTCTTTACTTTCCATGCAGGCTCTGAGGCTGGGGTTCAGGGAAGCTGCCCAGTGGTGGGATTCAAATAATTTAACAACCAGTTTCAGTGATGGGGTTCAAATAATTTAACAACTGGTGGCAGCTGCCACCATGTTAGGCTCTGTTACTTCAGTCAATAATTGAGACTCAGGAAAGGTTCAAGAGCTTTATTGAACTGTGTCAGGACCTTAGCTGCAAGAAGCCAGAGCTAAAGGCCCCGGCTTTTGCAGCCTACATATATCTCCAAGTTTCCTGCTTTCTCAGACTCCCCCCTCCCCCCTTTTCCCACAATAGGAGGAATAGAAAAAATACAGTATTTAGATCAGTATTGTTATGTGTTCCAGGACTCAAGGAGGGGCAGAAGCAAGGGAGGCATACTTCACTAGGTTCCAAGCACAGCGATTGAAACAGAATGGCCCATTAACATACAGATAACATACGGTGACCAGACGTCCCACTTTTGGCGGGACAGTCCCGCCTTAAGACAATTTGTCCCGCGTCCCGTGGGTTTTTTGAAGTGTCCCGATTTTTGGAAGGCTGCCGCACTGCCTTCTGGGGTGCAAGGCAGTGCGCTCCTGCGGCTGCGCTCATGCACGCGCGCGTCACCTTAAGATAACAGCAAGTGCAGTTGTGACCTTGGCCTCAGCCAGTTGATGCCAGGCCGGGCGGCAGCTGGGCCTAACATATTACAGCACAAGGGTGCTGAGGGTAAGCTGTGGCATCCATTTTGCAGCTGGTTCCATCTCCTGAGGCAGTCATGGTGGCAGCCATTTTGTGGCTGCACCTAGCATGCTCTGTCAGAATTCTGCAGGTGAACACAGGCAGAAAAGATTTGGAGACCCCAGATCTACACCACCATCCTGCTTTCAGCAGTGGCCGGTCACATGCTTTATTTATTATTTATTTATAAAATTTAATATGCCACCCCTCCCCTTTCAGTCTCATATAAACAGTCTCATATAAACGAACTGAGACATCTGCTAACCATTACAACACTCCTCTACTGTAATTTGCTCTTAGCAATTGGCTTTCAAGGTATACTGCTTCTGAGCATGGAAGTTCTGTTGTGGTCAATGGCCTAGTGGACCCTGTCTCAGGAGCATGTTCAAACTATTAAAGTTCATTTGGGTGGCTGTGTGGTTTCCGGGCTGTATGGCCATGTTCTAGCAGCATTCTCTCCTAAAGTTTTGCTGCCTCTGAAGATGCCAGCCACAGACGCAGGCGAAACGTCAGGAGAGAATGCTGCTAGAACACGGCCATACAGCCCGGAAACCACACAGCACCCCAGTGATTCCGGCCGTGAAAGCCTTCGACAATATGTTAAAGTTCAGTTCGATGCCCACTTGGCACAAAACCCCGTGTCCAAGAAAACATGCACAGAATTGGCCTGTGAGGCTAGCAACTTCAGGTTTTCTTAAGTTTGCCAAATTTGCTCATTACACTATTTGTGAATATTTTATAAGCAAACAACGTTGGGTTTTTTTTATCAGATGCGTTTTCCACCCTGCTCTCTGTTTCCCTTTCTTTGCTGGAAAAAAACCCCTTATTTTTGTTCCCCTGGCTATCAATAATTAATCCCTTTAAACTATTGAAACTGAGGGTACAATCCAATACCTCGTGCCAATGCAACTTAATAGGACTAGAGCCGCTGGGCACCTTGGCAGCTGCCATTTCTATCCCATGCCTTTTAACCCCACCCTAACATGTACTGCAAATCTCTTCCTCCCTTCTGCCCTCTTTTACCTTCTGTGCTGGTTTCGGTCTTGAACAGACACATACAGATGTTGTTTTAATTCCATCCGCTCAGCGGGCGTCTTACCTGCATTTCTTACATATAACATCTGCTATGTGCGGCTGAGGATTTGTAAACGGTGCGTTCAGCGATGACTCCAAGTGTATGCCAAGCTACCTGCCGGCTTTCAACAGCAGCGTCTTAAAAACAAATTGCCGTGATGCTATCCAACACGGAGCTCGTATTTCTCAGCTGTAGCTGAACTGGAGCGTTCTGTTTCCGAATGATGTCATTCTTGTGCCAAAAGATGCCATTGCACTGGAAAGATGAATTATTCAGACTTCCACTTAACTGTTTGTACGGGCTAAGGAGGCATAAAAATAGCCTAATAACCTGTAGACAACTGCAGCTGCTCTGGATATTGAACCCCCTTTGTAACTGTTAGGCTGGAAGATTTCTGTTTTTAAAAAGAGCTGCACTCCTGAGCCAATCAAAAACCAGTTCTTAGCTCAAATGTTCTTTTTGAAAGCTGGTAATACTGTTAAAGTGGATTTCACTGTTTAACTGTCTCACCCCGTACGTCCCGGGTCGCGTCCTTCGCTCAGCGGAGGCGAATTTGCTGGTGGCCCCCTGCCCCTCTATGATGCGGCTGACCTCCACGCGGGCCACAGAGTTTACTGCTCTGGCCCCTGCCTGGTGGAACGCTCTTCCTTCAGCAGTTAAGGCCTTGCGGGACCTTGGAGAGTTCCGCAGGGCCTGTAAAACTGTGCTGTTCCACCGGGCTTTTTGGGGGGGCGGCCGCTGAACCCGTCCCTCTTATTGCCCTGTGCACTGGCTGTGTATTTGACCATCTGCCAACCCCCTCCCAGGGTTTGATCACTGGGGTGTGATGCCAGACGTCTCTTGCTATTAACTATTTATTGAAGGTTACTGCTGCTGTAGTTTTAAGGTCCTGTATTATTTTTAACGGGGATTATTCGATTTGTTTTATTGTGCTTGTTGTTGTTTGTTGTACACCGCCCTGAGCCCTTCGGGGGTAGGGCGGTTTATCAAATCGAATAAATAAATAAATAAATAAATAACTTTTTAAAAGAAGGAGTTATGTTGTAAAGGTTAAAAGTATAAACTGTGCACAAAGAGTTCACAACTCATCTGTTATGGTAAGTTCCATAAGGGGGGGGGGAAGGATTTCCCCCCACAAAATGTTCAACCAGTTATTTTAGCTGGATTGTAAACTGTGGAAATTATATGAAAATAAATGGCAAAAGTAAGTTCTCTGGGTATGAATGTGGGGTATGTATGAATGGATAACTAGTTGTTATATTTATTTTTCTACCCTATTAAAGGATTTTTTGCACTTTGTAATATCGAGGTTTGCTAAGCGCGGTGTAATATTTAATCTCTGTTTGGGATTTTATTTTATCCTCGCAAGGATCTCAGTAGGTTAGGCTGAGGATGTGTAATTGGCTCAAGGTCACCTAGTAAGCTTCCAAAGCAGAGTGGTGTTTCAAACCTGGGTTTCTCTGATCCTATTATGAAACTCTAACCACTATACAGCACTGTCAAACAGCACTAAACAGCTGGTCTTGAGTGAGTTATGCAAGTCACGTGGCAAGTTGCCTGGTAGTTGCTCCTGGACCCTGATGAGTCCTCCCTCAAAGGCCAAAGCAGCCGTGAAAGTGGCCTCTATCTTTTACCAACAGAAACTAAGACTTGAAGGCTGGCAATACTGTCGTAGTTGCCTAGCAACCTCCTCAATGGCCACTGAGAGGGCATTCATTTCTTAAAGATATTCGGGGTTTTTTAAAACCTCCCATCTGTTTATTTTCAGATTTTTCTGCAAACATGGGCTTTCCCCAGGTTTGTGGAAAGATTAGTGTTGTCTGTTCATGGCTCTGTTTTCTGGATTTAGTTATCTCTGAGTTTGGCTGTGAGATATATTGATTTCCCTTGTAATTAATTTCTGATAGGTAGCTATCCATTTTGAACTTTGGGAACAGAATAGTACAGATGACCAGCCAGTTAGAAGAAAATACCCTTAACTGGCAAAGCCTCAAACTCATTCGTAGATTGCATAGTCCCAAGAATACTTTCTTGAGAGTAAATCTTATGGAATAAAATGTTTCCCAGTAGGATTGCTCCATAGTCACTTAACTCCCATCCCTCTTTTCTGATG
Organism: Sphaerodactylus townsendi; assembly: GCF_021028975.2. Classification (NCBI taxonomy): domain Eukaryota; kingdom Metazoa; phylum Chordata; class Lepidosauria; order Squamata; family Sphaerodactylidae; genus Sphaerodactylus; species Sphaerodactylus townsendi. Next base: position 118,793,912 of record NC_059431.1, read on the forward strand.
AGAACACTCTGCTTCTCCACAATTTATAAATCTCAGAGGTAAACATCTCAACATGCCCTGCATATCCCCTCCTGCATCGCTCTGTTTATACGTTCCCGTCGTCGAGCAATTAAAATAATTAATTCTTTACCAAACAACAGGTAAACATTGTGGGGTAAAATTGGCCTTGCTTAAAAGGTGCCTGTCATGCATCTAAATAAGACAGCAATGAAAACATTGTTCTAGGCTTTATGATATGTTCATTTTTATGGGTCGCAGATGGCTGCGGTATCATTTGGTTAATTCACTGGGGCAATGTTCGAATGGCAGAGCAGACCTCTGCCGAAGATGAGGACGGAATTCAATTTCTCCTGGAGACTGAGTGCCTGCTCATCAGCCAGCTGCAGGGAAGAAACCCAGAGATTTTTTAAATTCAATTGCCAGGGGCTCTCTATCTGCAGCTTTGTTATGGTCCCAGGTGGGACGGGATGGATTTGTAGGGTTGCCAGTGCTGGCTTGGGAAATTCCCGGGGCAGAGCCTGGAGGGGGCCTTCAATTCCTTCCAAACTCTGTGTTCTGCCATAGAGTCCACCCCCGAAAGCTGTCATTTTCTCTGGGGGACTGATCTTTGATGCCCTGTAATTCCGGGAGAAGGCCAGGCCCCAGGTGGAGAGTGGAGACCCAGGTGGATATAATTCCTCCTTCCACTTCTGTGTTTTCATCTCCTTTGCTGGAGGAGGTTTTGACACTTTCTTTTTTCCAGGGACCATTTTCTGTGTTTGACGGGTGAATCCTTGTGAGGTTGCCTGGAGATCTCCTGGAATTACAGTAGATTTCTATAGGCTGTAGAAATCAGCCCCCCCCCCCCAAGAAAATGGCAGCTGTGTTGGGTGGACTCTTTGGCATCATTGAGGCCCCACCAGAGGTGGGATCCAGCAGGTTCTCACCAGTTCTCGAGAGTGGGTTACTAATTATTTGTGTGTGCCGAGAGGGGGTTACTAATTGGGTCCGCTTTTCCGTTAGAAATTCCATTAGGTCCAAAAATCATAAAGTCCTGTCGTTTCCTATGTGGCTGGTTAGCGAAGGTAGAAAACGGGATAATTCTCCCGGTTGGGCTGTTTTCAAAACATGTTTTAGAAATACGGTAAAGTTCCTTGTTTAAGGAAAGTATCCTTCTTTTGATTTCTAGAAACAAAATTAAGTATTTGAAAGTATTAAGTATTTGACAGGCAGTCAATTAGGGGAGAAGTAGTTGTTTCTGTTGGCAGTAGACGATAGGACTTGCTATAATGAGTTTAAATTATGGACAGAAAGATACCAGCTGGAAATTAGGAACTTTTTTTTTACAGTAAGAGTTTTTTACAGTAACAGAGAAATTATTAATACCCCGCCCCCGGAATGCCCCGCCCCGCCCCCATCGTGCCCTGCCCAGCCCCATTGGCGCTACGCCACTGTTTGAATCCCACCACCATGGGAACCTGTTGCTAAAATTTTTGGATCCCACCACTGGACCCCACTGAGGGACCTCCTCCATCCTCCAGGGATTTCACCGCTGGAGCTGGCAGCCCGGATCCTGTCTCCAGCCCAACCCAAACAGATTAGCATTCCTATCAAACCCCTGGCCCTTCTGAAGTGATTGTGAAGCTCTTTATATGCGTGCTTAGAAAAACAAAAGCAACCCCCTCCCCCTACACACAAAGTCTCTTCACTCCACTCCAAACACACATGCATCACCCGCTCTTCTAGTTTACGCCTTTCCAGAATAAAAATCACCAGTAAACAGCGGGGTGCGGGGTGTGGGGAGGTAAGCAGGGAAAGGCCCTTGAAGGCAGAGGAGGGATCCAGCAGGTTCTCACAGGTTCCTGAGAGTAGGTTACTAATGATTTGTGTGTGCCGAGAGGGGGCTACTAATTGGTGATTTTGCCATGTGATTTTTGCCTTAGTTACGCCCCTCCTCTCAGCAGTAGCGTGCAGAACTTGAAGCAGTCTAGCAGGAGGTGCACCGGCATGCGTGGCAGCCTGCGCCTGCGTGCATTCGTTTCCCGCCCAAGGACCGGTGCAGCGGCTGTGTCCTTGCCACAGTCCCGCTCAGGAATGCCCTACCCCCGGAATACCTGGCCATGCCCCCATTGTCCCCCACCCAGCCCCATTGGTGCTACGCCACAGTTTGAATCCCACCACCATGGGAACCTGTTACTAAAATGTTTGGATCCCACCACTGCTTGAAGGCATAGATTGACGCTGGCAAAGATTATGGGATTTCTGCATCCTGATTGAACCTGCCCCCACGGAAAGTGTTTCCGGTGAGCCTTTTCTTGCGTTTGTTCTTCTGCTGACTCCAAAGTCAGGTTGCTGCTTTAGGGAAAGGAGCAGGCAGAGAAAAACTGTTAGCTGCAGGGAAGGAGGGGACAGATGCCAACTTCATTTGAAGTTGGGCCTGGACTCAAAATGAGCGGAGGATTTTGGAATGGGGGGGGAGGGTGGCCGTTGCCACTCTGACTAGGTATACGCTTGGCCTCCCTCAAAATCAATTTGCCAAGGAACTCCCATCCAAGCCTGAATCATCCTCTGAACAGGCATCTTTCGAAATAAATAAAACCGAAGAGGATTCTGAGTGCCTGCTAACGCACAGGCCCTTTGAGGAAACCTGACTTTAAAGGAACGTTTAAAAAAATACCATTGCTAAGCTGAGGATTCAGTCAATTTTGAAGAAATAACATTAGGATTTGGAAGTCACCTAAATGAGGCTGATTGGCTTCGGGGTGCCCAATATTTGGTTACCAAATATTGAGCCAACAGGAAGGAGTTCTAAGTAGCTTTATTTGCAAAGAAAGAGGAGCCGTACACACATGGGCAGACTCCACTGGCTCGTTGCGTACCCAGCATATTTATTCCCCAATTCCGCCACACCCTCTCTGTTCTCCCATTGACTAAGGATACTTGGAGTTACAACTTTCCGGACTGCCTATTTACATGTTGCTCCTTGATATGTGCCCCGCACCCTCACCCCTCTCGTACGTGCATTAAAATTAAGGTTGTCCTCAGAGCAGGAGAAGTTAATATGCATTAGCTCATTAAGCATGCTCAGTTAACACTGTTTGCATAACTTTTGCCCTTTAGCCAATATGCTCGACTCTAACTAGCTTCAGCCAGTTCTCATCTCGTCCTGCCACAAACACCCTCCCTTGTGACTCATTCCCTCATTGCTAGTAGAAAACACATTTTTATTTACTACAGCTTGAGACTGAAAAAGACAAAATAGAAGTACTTTTCACGGTGCAGGGGGAAATTAGGGAAATTTGCTGCTCGAAAAATGTCCTGTTGGCTTAGATGCCGTTGCAGGGGATGAAGCGCATTCCTGGAGGGTAGGTCTGTCAAATGCCACAGAGGAGGCAGCATAGACCCTTCAAGTAGGCCCAGCTGTTGTGAGGCAAATGTCAAAGGGAAGCTTTTGCAAGTATTCAGAAGCATCTCGTAGTGCAAGAGTTCCCAGCCTTCTTGATTTATGAGAGAGGGTGGCGAGTGCTGTCCAAAATGGCTGCCGACAGGCAATGCAGCCAAACTCAAAATGGCTGCTCCAGGAGGTGGAGCAAAAATTGAATATCTCCTTCTTTGCATCTTCAGGGAAGAAGGAAAGCCTGAAGGGGGAATCGAACCACACGCTAGCTAAGGAAAGCCCAAGTGCTTACTGATCCTCCTGATTCTCTGGTGGAAAACCCTTTCATTGAGATGAAGGCAGCCCATAACAAGCAATGTCTTACAGGCCTCCATACTCTAACATTCTGAGAAGCTCAGCAAAAGCCCGTGTGTGTGTGTGTGTGTGTGTGCGCGCGCACCACATACAGGGACCCTGATTTTGTTGCCTGTGATCAGAAATTGGGCACAATAGAACCCTGGTCTTTTCCAGCTGGGCTCCTTTTCTGTTTTTAATGCTCACAGTTCCTTTTTCAAACTAACCTTTTGAGAAATTGTACTTGATTCAAAGACAGCATTTGCTCAAAATCAGTGGGCTGATTATTGTGGGATGTGTCACTCGTGAATGCGGAATGCCAAATGCCTGATTCATCATATCCATATTTATCAGAGTCTATGCATAATTGCAAAAAAAAGGAACAGTGACTTTCATCCTTATCAGAAGTGATTATTCAGGGGCCATAGTGTTCTGTTCTAAATTACAATTCACTTATGCTGTAGGGCTGAAACCTTTTTTAGCAGCAGAGCCAGTGATGCTATGTGGGTTTTTATTTTAATGCACAGCCTTGATACAAGTATCTTGAGTTGGAGCATGAAGACAGGCTTACATTCTAAAATTGTTGGAACACATTTTCCGCATTCGAAGACATGTATTTTCAGGGGAGAGAGCATGTTTGTGCCTTCTGTTTTGCAGAGTAGCATGGTTCAAATAGAAGGCAAATCCATGTTTTAACTATGCTCATTTTGTAAAGTGAGGCTCAGTTTACCGATAATCTTGGCAATTCCAAACAAATGCTGTTTTCCCTGTAGCTTCAGAGGGTGCTACTGAGGAACAAACCAAGGTTAAGCAAGGAGGTCGGCATTCATAATCCCACAAAACCATAGTTAAAACTAACTGTAGTTTACAACCCGACTTCATATTGTGGTTTGAGATGCTGCTTCGATGGACCCCAGATAGCCATGGTCCATAAAGTGGTCTGCATTCCATCACGTTTACTATGGTCAGTTTAATTAAACTATGGTTTCTGTGGCATCTGAACTATATATACTGTCAGAACAAATGTCTGATCTACAAAATCTAAATGACAGGTGTCATTTGACCACCTCTGTATGACAGCCTCTTTCTGGAGCTAATTGGAAAGGTTTTCTGATTGGTTGATGAAATGTATATAATGCAGCAGTGTGCTGTGTACTGTGAGACTCTTGTCTTCTCGTCGTCTGGCGAAGCACTTTGTCAGCGAGAGCAACATTGCTGTGAACCTAATAAAGAAGGACCGCTTCTGGGAAGCTGATATAGCTGTGTGCGTCTCAGTTCCTGCTGTGTGTTCCAGTGTGAGTGTTACGCATCCCTGCTATCTAGGGTGTGAACCCTGCTTCAGTTCCGCACCCCTTATGGGCCCAGGTTATGGGCCCAGCCAGTAGGCTTACTCGTGAATAAGGATTGTGTGGTACTGTGTGTGACCGTCCTGACGGCGTGTTGGTGGTCCAGATGGCTTCATCCTCAGCCTATATGCCTGTGACAAGGCTGAATGGGAGGAATTATGCAACATGGAGTGTGCAGATGCAAGCTTATCTCCTGAGAGAGGATTTGTGGATGCCTGTAAATGACCCTCCTGCAAATCCCAGTCCTGAAGAGGTTCGGGCAGAGGAGAAGGCTCGTGGGTCCATTCTTCTGGCTGTGGAGACATCTCAACTCCTGCATCTAAAGAATTTGCCGTCTGCTCATCTACCTTACCACATTAAATGTTTAACTTTACCTTAAGTCTGAAATTGTGGATATGTGTATTAAGATGTAATCAAAGCGGATTTCAGCCATATGAAAGTTTTAATTTTGTAGTTGCATCTTGTTCAGCTATCTCAAAAAAGCTAGTTTTATTTTTTTTAAAAAGGGTTTTTTTAAACCTCTACAACTAGTGTTGCCAACCTCCTGGAAGAGCCTGGAGATCAGTTGGAATTGCAACTCTTATCTCAGGGTAGAAAATGTTGACAGAGAGAAATTTTTCTTTCTTTCTCACAATACTAGAACCAGGGGGCATCCATTGAAAATGCTGGGGGGAAGGATTAGGACTAATAAAAGGAAACACTTCTTCACGCAATGTGTGATTGGTGTTTGGAATATGCTGCCACAGGAGGTGGTGATGGCCACTCACCTGGATAGCTTTAAAAGGGGCTTGGACAGATTTATGGAGGAGAAGTCGATCTATGGCTACCAATCTTGATCCTCTTTGATCTGAGATTGCAAATGCCTTAGCAGCCCAGGTGCTCGGGAGCAACAGCCACAGAAGGCCATTGCTTTCACATCCTGCATGTGAGCTCCCAAAGGCACCTGGTGGGCCACTGCGAGTAGCAGAGGGCTGGAGTAGATGGACTCTGGTCTGATCCAGCTGGCTTGTTCTTATGTTCTTATGGGGTGATAGAGGCCAGATCCACTGTGGAAAAAATAGCAGCTTCGGAGACTGTGGACTCCGTGCCATTATCCAGTGCTCTTCCCAGTCTCCATCCCCAAATATCCAGGAATTTTCCAACCTACAGCTGGCAACCATAAATTTAAGATACAAAGGAGAAGAGTTTGGATTTATACCTCCCCTTTCTCTCCTGTAAGGAGACACAAAGTGGCTTACAAACTCCTTTCCCCACAACATGTATGCATACGGAGAATTCAGGAAATGTAGACTGTTTAAAATATGGAGAATTCGGGGAAATTGCAGGGGACGCCAACATGTGTCGGGAACGGAGGAGTCCAGCCATATTCAAAGTATTGGCCTCCCGCCAAACAGAACAGTCACTTGTTAGTGGAAAGCTCCTTTGAAGGAAGCAAAGCTTCAGTCTTGAGCCAAAAGGAGAGGTGGGGTATACATATTTTAATAAATGTTTTAATAAATAAGTACAGGGAAAAAAAATCTTTGCAAAGCGGAGTGGTAGGATGGCGCAGGATCTCAGCTGTAGGGGCCGTGGTGAGATTCAAATAATTTAACAACTGGTTGTTTACAAGCACCATTTTAACAACCGGTTCTGCTGAAGTGGTGTGAACCTGCTGAATCCCACCACTGTGTAGAGGTGATGTCTAAGGTGAGCTATGCCTGCTTTCTCATAGGCCCATCCTGCACGGGGCCAAAAACAGCGGCCCAGGAACGGAAAAACACCAGTCCCTGGGGAGCTGTTCGCACAGGCAGCGCTGCTGCAACGCCGTCCTGTGTGGCTCCGAGCGGCGTGAAGGCGCCACTTTCCACCTCCCTTCCTGAGGGAGGTTTTTGGAAAGTGCCGCCTTCCCATCCCCCCACTGTAACTCTGCTTAGGATTGCTCAACGTATATGTTTCCAAATAAAGAAAAGCCGTACAGTCTACCGTGGCCCCAGTCCAAAATGAATTGTGCAGTACTTGTGGTGGTGAAATCTAGTGGCGTAGTGTCAATGGGACAGGGGAGGCAACGCCCCGGGCACCACCGCAGCGGGGGTGACGCCAAGTCATGGAGGGGGAGGGGCGGGGGCATTCTAGGGTAGGGGTGGGCGGCTCTGCAGCGGGGGGGCCGGGCACGCGCCTGCCCTGGGTGCAGTGCCCCCTTGCTCCGCCCCCGGTGAAAACTCATAGCTGGTCTAACAGTGTAGAACATTAACAAACATTCCAGCTACTCAGGGAATAAAATACGTCTGCAAACCAGCTTCTGAAAGTGAAGGGAAAGTTGTCAAGTTTGACTGATGCACACACGGTCTATGGCAGAATGATGAGGAAATGATGGGTCCCAGAAAATAGTAAGCTGAAGTATTCAGGGGGACCACAGGCAAAATAGCTGAAGAAAAGCTGCAATTGACAGAGAAATGAGAACCTGGCAGGGCAGCGAAAAAGAGTTTGACAAAGAGGCACGGGGCTGAAAAGCACAGTTATGGGAAAGCTAAGGCTGGTGGACAGACTGGAAGCGAAAAGCAAGACTGTGGCAAAAACCTCGCTCAGGCTCCGATGATCTAAAGGAGATCTGTATTCGAAGCAGGGCATAATGAAGGACCAGTGGGTCCTTTGGATTATTTTTGGATTATCTTTGGATTATCTGGCCATGCTACCATCTAAAGAGACCTTCCAACTTCTGAGGAGAAGGCTGTTTGACCAGGAACATCAGATCCTACTCGAAAAGGCTTCCAGGACTTGCTCTCCTTTAGCTCTAGGTATCACCTACATAGGTAATAAGGGGGCTCAATACCTGCACCAGGTAACCGTGCCCAGGCTCCGTAGAGCAATGATGTTGGCCCGTTGCAATGCCCTTCCATCAGCCGTATCAACAGGGAGATTCACTAAAACCCCTTACCGCCAAAGGCTATGCATATGCAATGGGAATTGTGCTGACTCTATAGACCATATTTACTTTATTGTCCACTTTACACAGGACCCAGAGCCAAATACTTGTCACCCCTGCTACTCAAAAAAGAGTATGCATCTGACTTGCAAAAAGATTACCTTTCTGTTGGACAGCCCCAGTAGCGATGCAAACGATGCAGTCACCAAATTTCTGGATTTGTGTATAAAACAGCGCTTTAGGAGCAAATCCTGAACATCAGCCTTCTCTACCTGTACATTTATTTTAGTTTCCCTCTACTTGGTTAAGTGGATCTGTGTATATAATGTTGTTATTTTATTTATTTATTTATTTATTTATTTATTTATTTATTTATTTATTTATTTATTTATTTATTTATTTATTTATTGTTTCGATTTATAAACCGGCCTGTCCCCTAGGGGCTCAGGGCGGTGTACAACATTCACATATACAGTTAACCGATAACAATAGTATAATACTAAAATCCATTAAAATTACTTAAAAACAGCGGTTAATATCATATAAAGTACCCTATAGTCCAATTCAATTAAGATCACCCCAGTAAAGAAAAGGGGGAGGTCAGGTTCCTCTCTGGGAGGATAATAAGGTGGTAAAGTGCATCAGGTGGTATGTGCAAAAAAGCAGGGGAGGAAGGAGAGGGGGAGGGGAAGGGGGCGCCACTCAGCGACTGGGCACTCCAAAGATTATGCCAATAAAGGTTCTTTGTTTATTGTTTGTTTGTTAATCACCCCCATCTAAAATCCCTCAATAAAATCAGAGAGCGCCACAAGATCTTTGGGCAGAGGTGCAAGAAAGCAGACCAAATGTGATCAGGCAAATGGACCAGTGGGAGGAGGGTGTTTGGATGTGTGCGATTTTACCCAGTAATCTGAACTAAGCAACCAGTTCTCTACTTACAGCATCCCTGTGAATCTTCTGGGCTGTTCATGATTGAAGCACACTGAACTTGGTTTGCTCAGCAGCGCGGCGTCCTTCTAGCAGTGCCCACTGGGCAGAATGTAGACAGCAGTGGCCAGAGGTGACTCACCAGTCAGCTTAGTACTAATAAAATACCCCTCTTTAATTTGCTTCTTTCTCTCTGGTGACTCAGTAAAGGCCCAGCGCTTGCAGACAGAGTGGAGTTCCTTGGATTAATCACACAGGCGGCCCAGGAAAGAGGTGCCCTTGGCAACCCAGCGGCTCTCTGGAGGACTGAATCATAGAATCATAGAGTTGGAAGAGACCACAAGGGCCCTCAAATCCAACACACAATCAAAGCCCTTCTGGCAGATGGCCGTCCAGCCTCTGTTTAAAAACCTCCAAAGAAGGAGAGACCACTACACTCCGAGGCAGAACATTCCACTGTTGAACAGCTCTTACTGTCCTTGTCCTTGTCTCTGGAGTAGCAAAAACAAGCTTGCTTCCTTTTTCAACATGACATCTGTAGAGGATGAGTTACCTACTCTCCTTAAACGTGGGTTTGGATTTTGAACTTTCACACGACTCAGAAAAAAGGCAGTTTCTTTAAAACAAGTTCTTAAAGTTTATTGAACTCGGCATTATTCAACAAACTATAGTCAGGTGGCATATTATGCATACAATTAGCTGAATAAGAGCAAACAGAGATAAAATAACTGAACCTACTAAAATCAAAATGTAAAACTTCTCCATTGCTTAGCAGGCAAAAGAAAAGAATCAAACAGTTCTCATAATTCAATAGACAGCCTCTAGCCAGCATGAGGTTGCATTGCGTATATTGGGAGTGAAAAGGGAGGGGGGAAGCAAGGAAAAAGGGTGCCTCTCTTACAATATGGAAAAGCAGATATAGGGGAATTGCACATCAGGTGATCTTAGTGGACCAATCACAACTTGGTGCTAATTAACTAAAGCAGGTGATGTAAATCTTCATTCTTATCAGGTGTTGTGGCTGAAAGTTTATTGAAGTTCCAACCGTTAGCAAAACTTTGTGCAGCTGGGCCAAGACCTTCAATTGACCGTTACTCGGTACCAGGATGGGAAAGCTGGTGGGAAGCCAAAGATAGGCAATTGTTTTCAAGAACTATTTCTTGGATTCACAACAAAGGGGCCAACAAGGCCGTGGTAGTGATGTTGAACTGTTACAAAGTTCACGAGCAACGGTTACATTAATAGACTGCATACAAAATGGCGATGGTTAAGCTAACACAGACACTTTCTCTACAACATCCCTTCAAATATTTAAACAAACAGCAGAAGAATTGACATCTCTCATTACTACTACTTGTTTCCAGCGGTGGGATCCAAAAATTTTAGTAACAGGTTCCCATGGTGGTGGGATTCAAACTGTGGCGTAGCGCCAATGGGGCTGGGCGGGGCACGACGAGGGCGGGGGATTCCTGGGTGGGGTTGCTCCAGGAAGGCATCATCCAACTCTTCAGTCAGGCTTGGGGGTTTGTAATAGACCCCCACAGTGAGATCACTGTCGTTTCTCTACCCTTTAATTTTTACCGAGATGCTCTCAACTTGGCTTCCAGGATTTAAGTCATGGACCTGCTCACAGGTGTAATCATCCCTGATATATAATGCTATTACTCCTCCTTTCATAATTGGTCTATTTCTCTGAAATAGGTTGTTCCCTTCAGTTATTAAATTCCAGTCACAAGACTCATCCCGCTACGTTTCAGTGATGCCTATTATATCATATTTGCTAGTTTGTCTATTTTGTTTCCCATTCTGTTTGCATCAGTGCATAGACATCTAAGGCCATGGTTTATTCCCCCTGGCTGCTTATTTAGGGTTTTTTCCCTCCCATTGTTGGTTTCCTGAACTATTTGCTGAGAAACCGCAGCAGGTAAGAAGGGAACCTGGCAACTGTAGTATCAAAAATATCTAAAGGGTCTTTCTGACATATGGAGGCCGCTGATGGCTTTTCAAGGCAAGAGACATCTTCAGAGGTGGTTTACCACTGCCTGCCTCTACTCTGGTATTTCTTGGTGGTCTCTATCCAAATACTTGCCATGGTTAGAATCAAAGAGTTGGAAGGGACCCCAAAGGCCATCAAGTCCAACCCCCATGACCATGCTTGGTGTTTGGAATATGCTGCCACAGGAGGTGGTAATGGCCACTAACCTGGATAGCTTTAAAACGGGCTTGGACAGATTCATGGAGGAGAAGTCGATTTATAGCTACCAATCTTGATCCTCTTTGATCTGAGATTGCAAATGCCTTAACGGTCCAGGTGCTCAGGAGCAACAGCCGCAGAAGGCCATTGCTTTCCCATCCTGCATGTGAGCTCCCAAAGGCACCTGGTGGGCCACTGCAAGTAGCAGACAGCTCAACTAGATGAACTCTGGTCTGATCCAGCTGGCTTGTTCTTATGTTCTTATGCTTAGCTTCCGACACTGGATGAGATCAAACTAGCCTGGTGTCATACCTATCAGCCTCATCAATAATTTAGATTTGAGTGTTAGTGTAATTTGTTTATTGATTGAGACTTGTGAATAGTATACATGTCTGGTATTGTTAGAATTGAGAATTTTTTTGGTAAATTAGTGGTGATATTTCACTAGAAGTTCTTTTTTTACAGTTTTGTAAAATTGAAATTGTCTGAGTATAGAATTCATCAGGGTTAGGGAATAAGATCATCAGCATAAGTAGATGTAAAATATGTGTGATAAGTAGATGAATCTGAGGTGTTGTTATTCTCCCATGGAGGCATAGTAAGACCGCGTGGGAACAAATCTTGACATTTTGTTTTTTCCCAACCTTATTATATTTTACACACCAAATAGAGGCTTTTGAAATGTCATGATCTTCCAGTCTCCTCTGGAGACATGTTAAAACCACAGGAGCACCAATCTTGATGCCTGGGCTATCCAAGTCAGGGCTCAGAGTCTCTCTGGCAACCTAAAAACACCACTCGTGCCAAACTTGGGTATGGAGAACACCCAGTGGTGGGATCCAAAAATTTTAGTAACAGGTTCCCTCGCCAGCCCCCCCTCAGCAAAGGGGGCAGAGGCATACCTAGGCAAACCTGAGCCCTGGGCAAAACCTGAGTTGGATGCCCCCCCCATGGGCAGCCACCCCACCACAACCCCGCAAATTTTTTTTGCACCAGGTCATTTCTAAACCATCATCACATTATAGAAAATGCCCCAACTCACAAATCTGAACACAGCAATAGTGAAACACATAGGTTCTTTGATAGAGACTGGTGAGATAAAAGGTACAAAAGGCTGAGAATCCATGAATTGCAGTACCTGGAAGGGATTAACCCAGTTCAGGGAGTTACATTATTAGTCGCAATTGCTATATGGAACCTTCACGTTCAAAGGCAGTATGCCTCTCGGGGAGGCGAGGGCGTGGAGATGGAAAAGCGGACCCAATTAGTAACCCCTTCTTGGCACACACAAATAATTAGTAACCCACTCTCAGGAACTGGTGAGAACCTGCTGGATCCCACCTCTGAGAACACCTACCTATTTGCTGTGCTGGCTAGACCTTTTTTTTAACTGGGGGCTGCTGAAAGGTGCTCATCGCTCTGTTCCTTGTTGCTCAGGCCGCGCCCGTAAGTTATAATGCACACTACGGGTGGAACTGATTGCTAAAAGTACATCTTATACAATATATTTTCAGCAGTGAGTTTCAGCAGGGCACATTTTGGGAGGGTGTGTTTGGTTATGATCTGTTGGAGGAAGCATGGGTCACAGCAGAGTCTTATTTTGATTTAAGAACGGACCCTCCCCCCACACACATTTTTAACTTGAATTGTTGGATTTGTACTTGGACACAATTATTTCAGATTTCATGACTCTTTTTATTTACAAATTTCTGGGGTGGCCATGGGCTCTCCTATAGCGCCCTTCAACGCCTGTTTAGCGGTAACCTGTTTTGAGAACAGCACCATTTGTAACTCTGTTGTTAACCCTTTGTGTATCTCACATAGTCATCTTTAAACGTTCCATTGATAACTTGTTTTTTGTGGTAAAGGACCCCAATATCATTGGGGCTTTTGACAAGTGGCTCAATGGCCTTCATTCATTTTTAAAATTTACTTATCAACAAGAGCAAATGCAAGTATTCCCTTTTTAAATTTGAGTGTTTCCATCACCCTGGATATTTGACTCAGTTTTTCTCTATATAAAAAAAACCAACTGATGTGAATTCTTACTTACATTATAAATCTTGTCACCCTCCACATATCAAGAATATATGGAGGGTGCAAAAATAAGTAGAGTTACAGCTGGGACAGAGTGAGCCCAAGGGGCTTTTTGCAGCATTTCTATTCAATGGTTGACATTAGCTCAGAGGTGAGATCCAGCAGGTTGTCACAGGTTCCCAAGAGTAGGTTACTAATTATTTGTGTGTGCCGAGAGGGGGTTACTAATTGGTGATTTTGCCACGAGATTTTTGCCTTAGTTACGCCCCTCCTCTCAGCAGTAGCGCGCAGAAGTTGAAGCAGTCTAGCAGGAGGTGCACCGGGGTGCGTGGCAGCCTGCACTTGCGTGTATTCGTTTCCTGCCCAAGGACCGGCACAGCGGCTGCGCCCTTGCCACAGCCCCGCCCAGGAATGCCCCGCCATGCCCCTGTCATGCCCTGCCCAGCCCCATTGGCGCTACGCCACAGTTTGAATCCCACCACCATGGAAACCTGTTACTAAAATTTTTGGATCCCACCACTGCATTAGCTGAAAGATCTTTTGGGGGTTCATGTGAAGATGGGTGGTCCTTCCAGTTGGCCGGGTAGCCTGACTCCCCCTCACCCCACCATTGGCCATGTGTTGTGATGACAGTGCTATTTTTATTGGGTTGCTGTTCTAATGGTTCCTGTTTCTTGCCTTTACAGGAGGTCCAGAAGATAACAGCCCCTGTAGAGACCCAAGCTGATGGGGACTTAAAACCCACAGATGAGAAAGACGAAACGGTGGCAGCAGCAGAAGTGGGCTGGATGACCTCTGTTAAAGACTGGGCCGGAGTCATGATTTCAGCCCAGACCTTGACCGGCCGAGTCCTTGTGAGTTATCTTCGTTTTGGCTTAAAACGTCTTCTCTTTTCCCTAAGGATGGATTCAGATGGCCATGCTAGGATGGCCAAATTCCACAGTGATAACCCTTTCTCCCTTTTTGTGGCATACCTGCTAGGAGAAAGTAAGTTCATGGGGTCACATGATACATGGCGGAACTTTCAGACAACCAGACCGCGTTGGATGTTAATAAGAACTGGGTAGAAGATGTGGCCATGTGAACCCACTCTGGGTCTGTCTTTCAGCACATACTCACTTGGGACTAAATTCTAACGCAGAGGCCCCAAACTGATTTTGAGACTTTGGTCACCTGTAGAATTCTGACGCTGTGTGAAAGGCACAGCCACAAATTGGCTGTTGTGGATTGCTTTCTGTCAGTCACACATCTCAAAAAGGATATCGAAGAGATAGAAAAAGTGCAGAGAAGGGCAACGAGGATGATTGAGGGACTGGAGCACTTTCCTTATGAGGAGAGGCTGCAGCGTTTGGGACTCTTTAGTTTGGAGAGGAGACGTCTGAGGGGGGATATGATTGAAGTCTATACAATTATGCACGGGGTAGAAAATGTTGACAGAGAGAAATTTCTCTCTCTTTCTCACAATACTAGAACCAGGGGTCATTCATTGAAAATGCTGGGGGGAAGAATTAGGACTAATAAAAGGAAACACTTCTTCACGCAACGTGTGATTGGTGTTTGGAATATGCTGCCACAGGAGGGGGTGATGGCCACTAACCTGGATAGCTTTAAAAGGGGCTTGGACAGATTTATGGAGGAGAAGTCGATTTATGGCTACCAATCTTGATCCTCTTTGATCTGAGATTGCAAATGCCTTAACAGTCCAGGTGCTCGGGAGCAACAGCCACAGAAGGCCATTGCTTTCACCTCCTGCAGGTGAGCTCCCAAAGGCACCTGGTGGGCCACTGCGAGTAGCAGAGAGCTGGACTAGATGGACTCTGGTCTGATCCAGCTGGCTTGTTCTTATGTTCTTATGTTCTTAGTGAAGACTCTTCTGTTGTGGGGGCAGCTTCTGCCAAAGGAACATTTTTAAAAATCTGCACAGCCAAGTGCAGTGGTCAGTTAGAAGGCCTGCTGGGCAAAAGTTTTTCCCGGCCCCTCATAATTTCCAACAGTGTTTGGTGGATGCTAGGAAAGGGATCGGTGTGTGACATGGGCACTACAATGGGACCCCTTTCTATTGCAATGTTCAGGACTTAAATTCCAAGTTAAGTCAGGGTCAGGATCTCAGGTTATGCAACCCTGTCAAATGCTATTTTAAGAGAATCATTCCCACTGCATTTTGGTTTCCTTCACTGAAAATTAGCATGGCAGGTTCTTTCCCTTTAGAGTGTTGATCCGGAACACCTGACGTTATGAAAATTAACATCTAATTTCAAGGAGGCCATTGGTTTCATATTGATAGCTTTGTATGTACCTCTTTTACTCCTAATTTTGCATTTCTGCCTCCCCTAGGAATTATATTGTGAATGCAAAATTGTGACCATTTTCATAATGGATTGTGTTGGTTTTACAAAAGACCGCTAATATGAAAAGTAGACTACGCTGCAAAACTACATGAATATCGATTGTTTTTGATTCTGAACACCAATAGTCAGTAGCTCAGAGGGAACTACTCAGTGGAGTGATTGCTCTTTGGATGTTAATCAGTGGATTGAAAAAACGGGTTAAGTCACTGCTTTCTTAAAATACATCAGAAATACGGAACGGCTTGATGTTGTTATATTTGAGGCATGGAATCAGATTCTAAACCTTCTGCCTTCAAGGGAAAGCTTGCTCTTGATTTCTGTCTGTTTTGGTTGTAGGATTTATGGCCGCAATGCATTTAGGGAGTATAAGAGAGAAGGAACTGTTGTGACCAATTGTGCTCAATTACCTGGATTTTATGGAGATTTAGGGTTTTATGTTGGCAAGTTTAAATCAAATGTTTTTGTTACGTTACAAGGGACTTTCAGCAAGTTTTCTCCCCGCCCCTCCCCTCCCCTAAATCACGCTACTGCTGTGGGACCATTTACAACATGCAGTGTGTACCTAACAACTTTATAAGATAAGGAATCCATTTGGGCCTGTTATCATTGCTATGTCTATACGCATGCATGTGCGCGCTCGCACACACACCCAAATGCACATAATAAAATCCAGTTAATTTTGTCTGTGTAGCAAATTGCCAGCATATGGTTGGATAGAAGGAATGGTTAAAGCTAAGCAGGGTTTCAAAGGCGGACCAATAAGAAATCTTGGAATTGCTGTCAAAAATTAGAAACCATCCTAACTCTAGCTAGTTTAAAGCCTACCTGCTGACCCGGGTCTTTGCTAAAACCATACCCCATGTTTTGTTTTCTGGAATCACTACAATATACAAATGGAGGAGGATCAGAACTGAAGTGAAAATTCAAAAGTAACTGTCAGTTTACCCTTTAACTTAGAACACACCAAAATACCCCCCCCCCCAATGCCTTTTATTTTGCCACACGTTTACCAATGCATTTTGCCCTCAGTTAGCCTTTCCTGTGACATCAAGGGCTGCTTTGGAAATTTCAGCCATTGACTTTATGTGCTGTGGATCTTCTATGGCACAGGTGTCAAACTTGTGGCCCTCCAGATGTTCATGAACTACAATTCCCATCAGCCCCTGCCAGTATAGCCAATGCTCATGCTGGGAGGGACTGATGGGAATTGTAGTTCATGAACATCTGGAGGGCCGCAATTTTGACACCCCTGTTCTATGGCAACTGGCCCGCCTCCACCAATGCCTTTTATTTTGCCACACATTTACCAATGCATTTTGCCCTCAGTTAGCCTTTCCTGTGACATCAAGGGCTGCTTTGGAAATTTCAGCCATTGACTTTATGTGCTGTGGATCTTCTATGGCACAGGTGTCAAACTTGCGGCCCTCCAGATGTTCATGAACTACAATTCCCATCAGCCCCTGCCAGTATAGCCAATGCTCATGCTGGGAGGGACTGATGGGAATTGTAGTTCATGAACATCTGGAGGGCCGCAATTTTGACACCCCTGTTCTATGGCAACTGGCCCGCCTCCACCAAAAACAGGAAACCAGCAGAAAAGAGAGCATTGCGATAGAGAAACCTTTTAAAGATATTTGGCCTCTGGTTCTTCCTGATTTAGCGCAGCCTCTTCTTAAGAGGTCGGGCCATTTTTCTTTCACCCCCTACCAGTGGCAGAAAATTCTGTTTTATGGAGTAGAAGATTGTGGCTTTTTGTAGGTCAGCTGCAGACCCAAATTAGATTGGGTAGAGTGACAGATGAAGAAATAAGAGTACCTTTTTGTACAGGAAGCTGCGGTTTAAAGTAAAAAAAAAACACTCTTCCACCTCTGCTATTAAATAACCTTTAGGCAGTAGTTTTCCGATCACCTGATGGAGGCGTTGGGGCCAGGGACGAAGCAGCAACGGGGTTTTTCTTTTGGTCACCTGGGTTCACACAAAGAATGCTGCTGGCCCAGAGATTTGTTTGCTAAGCTCAGAAGAAAAGGTGTGGTGTAAACACCAGCGTGAAAGAAAATTTCAATTTGTGTTTGCGTCTCCTGATCCAGATTTTACTTTTTCAGTCTTACGAGGTCAGATCTTTTTCTGTTTTACACGGTGGTGGCTGGACACAGGGATTAGGAAATCCATGGAGATTTGTGGGGGACGGAGTCTGGGGAAGATAGGGTTTGATGAGGGTAGGCTCAGAGGTGGGATCCAGCAGGTTCTCACAGGTTCCCGAGAGTAGGTTACTAATTATTTGTGTGTGCCGAGAGGGGGTTACTGATTGGTGATTTTGCCACGTGATTTTTGCCTTAGTTACGCCCCTCCTCTGCTCCTCAGCAGTAGCGCGCAGAACTTGAAGCAGTCTAGCAGGTGGTGCACCGGCATGCGTGGCAGCCTGCGCCTGTGTGCATTCGTTTCCTGCCCAAGGACCGCTGCAGTGGCTGCATCCTTGCCACAGCCCCGCCCAGCAATGCTCTACCCCTGGAATGCCCAGCCACGCCCCAGCCACGCCCCAGCCATGCCCCCGTCATGCCCCACCCAGCCCCATTGGCGCTACGCCACTGTTTGAATCCCACCACCATGGAAACCTGTTACTAAAATTTTTGGATCCCACCACTGGGTAGGCTGCCCTGGGGCATAACGCCAGAAGCTTCGCCCTCTACAGCAGCCATTTTGTCCTGGGGAATTGATCTGTCTTTTGTAATTCCAGGAATCTTTAGGCCCCACCTGGGAGTTGGAAACCCTAGACTGGGAGGTTATGTGATGGGCCACTCAGAGGGTCCCCTATGGGCTGGAAACTCCAGCTTGGGAAATTTGAGGGCAGTGCTCGGGGAGGGAGCACAGAGGGGTGGGGCTGCCATAGAATTCACCCTCTCGAGCTTCCATTTTTCTAGGGCACTGATCTTTGTGTTCTGGGGTTGCCAATTCTGGGGTTGTGTGCACGGCTGCCAATTCAGGGTGGGGAAATTCCTGCAAATTTGGGGGGCGGGGCCTACAGAGGGTAGGGTGTAGGGATGGGAGCTGTAATGCCATGCAGTTTACCTTCCAAAGCAGCCGTTTTCTCTGGGGAACTCAGGCCCCTGCTTAGACAGGCTTCGCCCCCTCCCACAAACAGTTTCTGCTACTGAGGCAGATTGGAGATTCAGTAGCTGCCTTCAGGGAGAATTCCAGGCCCTACCCAAGGTTTGCAACACCCCCCTCCCCTGACCGGCTTGTAACTATTAAAAGTGCTGTGTTCAAAACGTGAGCAGTGGCCTCAGTGGCTGGGAACCAGCCCACCTCATCACAGCTGTGAATCGGAACCTGTTGCTGTTTCTCCGCTTCCGCCTGGGTGGGTGGTAACCTTGAGCTGACTTACAGGGCTGTTTTCTTTTAGCAGATGTTGGGTTGGACCCTGCTGATCTTGCCCTTTGAGAGATGAAGTTTCCTTGAGCAGAACAGAAAATCTCAAATCTCCCCACTCTCCTTTTGGCAGAGAGAGGTGGGACCGTTCTGTTTTGTGAGCTTTGCTCTACAGTTAGGTCCAGTCTACTAAGGGGCTTTCCCCACTGACAGAGTTGAACTGGTTTCTAGCTAGGTTCGTCTCAGTGAATCCCCACTGCCACCGAGCTCAACATTGTTTTGTCTCAGTTCCCCCCCCCTCAGAACTACGACATCCTTGTCGCAGTTATGAACTACACATTTCTGCCGCAACAAGGTTGATACCGCTTCGAAGCTTCGAAGTGGGGAAGCATCGAAATGACAGCTCATCCGTTCAACCAATAACGAGCCGCTTTTGTGGCATGCGCAGAACGGGAGAGTCATGGCAGGCAGAAAGCGCATGTAACTGTAAACTGTAAAAACTGTAAAAAAAAGAACGCTCCTGTAACACAAGCTCCAATCACGATCGAGGAGCGAAACAGGCACCAAGATGACCCCGGCCACTTAGCTCGGTTCCAGGGGGCCAACTCAGTTGCTGTGGGGACAGCCTGGAATTGCCCTCCACTGAAGGGAACTGAGTCGACCTTAGCTCCCTTCTGTAGTGGGGAAAGCCTCTAAGTTGCCATTGTGTTGTGTGAGTTCCTTCCAGTCCCTTCTGTTCATTCCTAGCAACCACAGCGGACTGGAAGCCACAACTCACTAAAAGGCAACCTGGGTTCCCTCTGTAAGTAGGGAAATGTCATGCAACAAGCAAAGATCAGTCCCCTTGGCCACTGCATGTTCTCATGTGCCATTACATTCTCCAGAATCCAGATATCAGTGGCAGTTCCTTATTTCCTAAAAGGTGGCTTCTGTTAAATTCTTTCTGTAGAGCAGCAGTGGCGTAGGAGGTTAAGAGCTCGTGTATCTAATCTGGAGGAACCGGGTTTGATTCCCAGCTCTGCCGCCTGAGCTGTGGAGGCTTATCTGGGGAATTCAGATTAGCCTGTACACTCCCACACACGCCAGCTGGGTGACCTTGGGCTAGTCACAGCTTCTCGGAGCTCTCTCAGCCCCACCTATCTCACAGGGTGTTTGTTGTGAGGAAAGAAGGGCATGGAGATTGTAAGCCCCTTTGAGTCTCCTGCAGGAGAGAAAGGGGAGATATAAATCCAAACTCCTCCTCCTCCTCCTCCTCCTCCTCCTCCTCCTCCTCCTCCTCCTCCTCCTCCTCCTCCTCCTCCTCTTCTTCTTCTTCTTCTTCTTCTTCTTCTTCTTCTTCTTCTTCTTCTTCTTCTTCTTCTTCTTCTTCTTCTTCTTCTTCTTCTTCTTCTTCTTCTTCTTCTTCTTCTTCTTCTTCTTCTTCAGCAGGCCTGCTTTCGATTGGACTTGTAAAAGTGGCTGCAGATGTGTTTATCTGCTACATCATTTACCCAGTCGACTTGCTCTGTCTAACAGGAGGCCTTGCATGTGCTCCAGTGGAAATAAAATAGACAGCCTGCTCCACAAATGAGTTCATATCGTAAATGGAAGACAGGAGCCAAATGTGGATTGACAGAGAGAGGAGCGCAAAGAAGTACAGATCAAGCATGATAGATGGATTTGTCCCCCTGCCTGCTTAACTCCTCCTGACACTATAATTGCCAGTTTGACTTAACCTCATCTTTCTAAGGTATGGGAGAGTTAAGCCTTCATCTAGCACTTAATTATTACCAAGTTAATGTGCTCCCCAGTGCGCACGCAACAACTCCTCCTAGGTTGTCCCAATTTATTATATTGTCACCTGTGCCCCGATCTGTTAGCCTCATTTCTGTTCAGGATCTCTGTATGCGCATTTCTTTGCCAGATTTTTGGGGTTTGGCCTGGCTGCTGTTAGGTAGCACTGCTGAAGCATTTGTCGTTTGTTGTTCATCCATCTTCAATTTCTGGATTTCGACCAGTTTGCTGGTGTTAGTTTTCTTACATGTATAAAGTAGAAGGGCCGTGTGCAAAACGGGCGTCTTCTGTCAACGCAGTTCCTCTGTGCGAAGAGTTTTAATTAGTGCATATTTGGGCTCACGCGTTCCTGCCTGGGAATTAAGATCACATCGGGGGCCCTTCTGATGCTTTGTCTGGTGGGCACAGAAGAGAAGGACTTTTCATCAACCAGCCCCACAGTTATAAAATGGCCTTTCCGGGGACGTGCACTCGGCCCCGCTCACCTCCCATCTTTACGAGGCCGCTGAAAATCATTTTATTTAGGATCACATTTGATTAATTATTAGCAGTCCTGATTTGTGATTTTAAATTTTGGGGTTTTTTTAATGCATTTTATTTTATCTATGTTGTAAGTCCCCTTGAACTCTGTAAGGAGGAAAGGTGGGTCGAATCCCCACTACCGTCTTAGCCAGAGTTTCAGAACACAAACTAACCAGGTTTGAGGGACGACCTCCCCATTGCTTGCGTGGCAGATTCCATTTCTTGTGCTCGTTCTCCCCGTTAATCTGTGTTCTGGCAGGACCTAGTTGCAAGTGGCATAGATCCCATTAACATGGTTCAGGGCTGATCCAAGGGGAGGGATGAGGGTTGAAACCCTGACTCGTTTCCCGCCCTGGAGTGTGACGTGGAATTCGGGCAACCAATCAGCGCTGCGATGTGCGTACAGCCTTTCCTTGGTTTCATTTCCGCTTTTGCGATCAGCCAGCAGAAGGGAATGCAAACGTTAAACAATCAAACATGTAACTTTGAAGCGTTAATGGTTTACACAGATAACGATTAACTGTTTGCACAGTTAAACAGTTAAACGTTAAACTTTTACACGCTGGTTTTTTTATCACACCCCTACAATGTACGTTTCCGCAGTGGGAAAAGGTCCCGCCCCATCAAGGCATGCCAGCCAATCAGGGGAGTCCGGCGAAGCGAGCTCGCCTGGTAGTGGGGATTGCTAAGAGTTCTGCAACCGGGTGTGTCTGCTGTGTGCTTGCTGCCGTGGGGAGGGAGAAACTCCAATGAAGAGGACATGGTTTCACAACAAACAGGTTTGGATCTGCGTGCAAATTTCAAGTGGGGATTCGACCGTGGACAACATACGTTTTAAATAAATAAATACACATTGGTCATCTGAAAGGGGGAAAAATACACACGCTTGAAACCTGGCTGCAAACGGCACATTTGTTAGTTTCAAAACCAGTATCCTAAATGTTCCAAATCAGGGCTGATCAGCCTACCCACGGATCGATAATGAAACCGGCGGGGGGGGGGGGGTATCCAGTCATCTCCCTAACGTTCCACATTTCTGCCTTTCCAAAAATTAGAAAGCTTGTTAGCAAGCGAATGTGTGAAAACGATTAAGGATCTGCCATCATTTGCCGGGGCAGCTGTCAAAATCAGGAACAGTTTGTAAAAGCTAATTCAGTTCTAAGTTACTTGTGAACACGTCAAAAATAACACTGTTGGATGGAAAACAACATTCTTTTAAAAATAAAGTGATGGTTAGAATGGGGGCATTTTTGGACATGCACGCTCACAGATACACACATTGTAGGCAGAGGTGGGATCCAGCAGGTTCTCACAGGTTCCCGAGAGTAGGTTACTAATTATTTGTGTGTGTCGAGAGGGGGTTGCTAATTGGTGATTTTGCCACGTGATTTTTGCCTTAGTTACGCCCCTCCTCTCAGCAGTAGCGCGCAGAACTTGAAGCAGTCTAGCAGGAGGTGCACTGGCGTGCGTGGCAGCCTGTGCCTGCGTGCATTCGTTTCCCGCCCAAGGACCGATGCAGTGGCTGCATCCTTGCCACAGCCCCGCCCAGGAATGCCCCGCCCCCAGAATGCCTGGCCACTCCCACGTCGTGCCTCACCCAGCCCCATTGGCGCTACGCCACAGTTTGAATCCCACCACCATGGGAACCTGTTACTAAAATTTTTGGATCCCACCACTGGTTTTAGGCCATCTTGAGCTACTTAAGCTCTACCACACAGATAGTTTCAGAGGGTTGCCTTGTTGACCTGCAGCAGAACACAGAGATGGAGCTCTCACGGGGACATTGGGGTCATATGTCCCCGGGCACATGGCAGCTGCTCTCGTGGGGGGCGGAGAATTGGTTCCCACACCCCTCTCCGCGGCCCTGCCCCCAGGCTGCTCCTTTGGCCAGCGGAGCCTCCGCTGACTGAAGGAGCAGCCTGGTGGGGGGGGGGCGAGGGGCACCCAGCGGTAGACCAGCTAGATAAGTGGGCTGCGGGGGGGGGCGTCCGGAGCACATTTAGCCCCGGGTGCCATTTCCCACCCCCCACCCCTCTGGCAGAACAGGAATATTGGAGTCCAGGAACACCTCAAGGTGAACAACATTTTCAGGGTCTCACCTTCCGACAGTCAACTGTGTCCGCTGTTTTACGCAGTGTAACTGTTGGCATCGGGACACAGTTTGGGGCCCTGCTGAGGATTCAGAGTAGCCAGTTCTGAAATGTGGATTTTGGAACACTGAAATGCAAGGAAGAAAAACCTTTCCGACATCACCTGTATAATAGCTGCTACAATCTATCGAAGGGTAAGTCCAGCGGTGAACAAGTTGTCTAGAAATAATGCCTTAATGGTGCATAAGTGACGTAATGTACAGAAAGAGCGTGAAAACGTTATTAAAACTCTGTCAAGAAACCAGTGACTTAGGACAGTGGTGGTGAACCTTTGGCACTCCAGATGTTATGGACTACAATTCCCATCAGCCCCTGCCAGCAGGGCCAATTGGCCATGCTGGCAGGGGCTGATGGGAATTGTAGTTCATAACATATGGAGTGCCAAAGGTTCGCCACCATGGACTTAGGAGCACCCGTGAAGGCAATGGATAAAACAGAAAGGTTCACAGTTCCCAATGAAAAAGGGCTTGTTTGCATAACAGTGATTTGGGTATTGAATCCCAAAATGGCGGCCTCTCTCTGCTGTTCCCCTGTTTATTGGTTAGGAAACATTTACATGGCTCCTCTAAAGATCTTTGGTCTAACAGAGGACCTCCTAGACCAGGGGTCTACAACCTGTGGCTCTCCAGATGTTCATGGACTACAAATCCCATCAGCCCCAGCCAATTTGCCATGCTGGCATGGGCTGATGGGATTTGTAGTCCATGAACATCTGGAGAGCCGCAGGTTGCAGATCCCTGGTCTATCAGAACTGCTGGGCAAAAACTCCACCTGGCCACACCTTTTTTATACAACTACTAGGGCATCAGGACTGGGACCAGTGGGCACTGTGGTGCCCATGTGTAGCATGTTGGGAGCACCTGTTCTAACAAAACTGTGAATCTTCTAGCTCTTCTCATTTGTCTCTCTCTTCTTACTTTCTCACTTCTTTAGCAGCTAATTTCTCCTAAGGATACAGAGCGTTCGGGACAATTAGCTGTTCATTAGAATGAAGATAAGCATAAACAATGGAAAGAGAAAGGTGGCTAGAGGTCCTACACTACAGTCTTCGCCAGGTTTCTCTGCCAAGCTCTAGGGCAGTGGTGACGAACCTATGGCACTCCAGATGTTCATGCACTACAATTCCCATCAGCCCCTGCTAGCATGGCCAATTGACTGGTGGTAATTGTAGTCCATGAACATCTGGAGTGCCATAGGTTCGCCACCACTGCTCTAGGGCAAATCTTCAGAATTCCCAGTGGTCAGATCCTGTCTCACCTGTGGCCACTTCTTATCTGATGTTTGCTGTTCATTCCCAATTTATACCAAAACAATGACACCATCGCTGCTTGCCACGGATCTGAATTTTCCTCCAAACTCCTGTTCAGTATATTGTTTTTCATTGTACAAAATACATGGTACAAAATACAACTATTATGTTGTGCATGCAAAACAGCTGTTGTTCATGTGGTTCCAGAGGCATGTCACATGTGGTTCCAGAGGCATGCCATATGTCCCCAAGCACATGCCAGCTGGTCATGGGGAGGCGGAGATCCCCCCCGTGCCCCACTTACCTTGCCCGTGGAAGCTTGTTGGGGGCCAAGGGATGCCTGGCAGCGGCCCAGCCAGGCAGCTCCTTTGGCCGGCGCTGGCTGAAGGAGCAGCCTGGCTGGGCCGCTGCCGGGCGCCCCTCGGCCCACAGCAGGCTCCCGCTGGCAAGGTAAATAGGGCGTGGGGGTCGGGTGGGGGGTGCCCGCCTCTGTGTGGTTCCATTAGGGAATTCAAACCTGCAGGTACTTTTCCTACCAACATTTGGAAATAGTTGTAGAGGATGTGGTCCCACTGCAGATGGATGCAAGTGCACGAGTTTTGAGCTGTGTCTTGAGCCATGATGCCACATCTTTCAGCAAGCAGAGATCAGAAGTGTCCGCTGCAAAAATCAAACAAGGGGGAGGACGGAAATGCCTCTCTCACACTAGCTCTTCTTCCCTGCTGCCGCCCCACTGGCTTCTCTCCTCACCTGTTTCTCTTCCTGGTACTGGTGACTGCTGCCATTGGATGCCGTTTTGGGTTGCTAAGACAACCGAAAATGCCACATAAACTGTGGGTTATTTTTAGGCGATTCTACATATGTTCAGACATTGCTCAACACCCCTCCCCCCCTTTTTTTTTAAAAAAAACAAATTTGAGCATTTTGCAGAATCTTAAACGGTAGCTGCTGCAGTTTGTTCTATTTCACGCATTTTTACATCTGCACTGAAGAAGAAGAGTTTGGATTTATATCCCCCCTTTCTCTCCTGCAGGAGACTCAAAGGGGCTGACAATCTCCTTGCCCTTCCCCCCTCACAACAAACACCCTGTGAGGTAGGTGGGGCTGAGAGAGCTCCGAGAAGCTGTGACTGGCCCAAGGTCACCCAGCTGAATTCCCCAGATAAGCCTCCACAGCTCAGGTGGCAGAGCTGGGAATCAAACCCGGTTCCTCCAGATTAGAGACACGAGCTCTTAACCTCCTACGCCACTGGGGCCATTCTTTGGCTATCCGATGCAAAGATTACATTAAGCACCGAAAAGTCTTTCTTTATTATTGTTTTCTTTTTTCACTGGGCCTTTCAGTCCTGAAGGATTGCCAAGCTGACTAGCCATTAATTTGGGGCATGGGGGTGTGTGACTCCACCTCCCTTGACAGAAAAATGCCCTGGAGTTGGCATCCCACCCAAATTCCCGTTCCTATTGTGGAGGCGCCAGCTTCAGATTGTTGAAAACCTGGAGATTTTAAGGGCGGATCCAGTTGTCCAGTTTGACTTTCCTGACTGCTGGCCATGGAGTTCTGGACTCCTGGCCATGGAGATTCTTCTCCCCCCCCCCCCCCCCCCCAAGAATTGCTGGTGGATACAATCACACAGCACATAGGGCAGTGGTGGCGAACCTATGGCACGGGTGCTAGAGGTGGCACTCAGAGCCCTCTCTGTGGGCACCTGCAAACAGAGTCGCCCCTACCTCCCCCACACACATCTAGGCTGGCCTGGGCCACTGGGCTCAATTATTGGCATTAAACCTAAGACTTAGTTTTGGGGAAGCAGTGTAGGTAACCCGGTTAAGCGCTGTTAAACCCCATAGATTTTCATGCGAAGAAATAAAGCGCGATCCTTTACCTGGGAGTAAGCTCGGTTGCTGGCAATGGGGCTTGCTTCTGAGTAAACCCGTTAGAAGAGTTGCACGTTTGCTTCAAAGCAAAGCCACCGACTACCACCAAGCTTACTCCCGAGTAACGCACTCCTTGAAGCCAACCTTTTTTAAAAAAACCTAAAACCTCAATACTCAGGTTAAATTGCCCTGATGGCACTTTGCGATAAATAAGTGGGTTTTGGGTTGCAATTTGGGCACTCGGTCTCGAAAAGGTTCACCATCACTGACATAGGGGTTACCAAGTGCCCTCTTCCACTTGGGTTTTAAGAACCACTGGTGTCCTAGACCAGGGATGGCCATCCTATGGCACTCCAGATGTTCATGGACTACAATTCCCATCAGCCCCTGCCAGCATGGCCAATTGGGACTGATGTGAACTGTTGTCCATGAACATTTGGAGTGCCATAGGTTGGCCACCCTTGTCCTAGACAATAGATGGGAGTAACCAATCTGAAGCGGAGGGTGGTCTGCTGCTGACAACACTGGGAAGCAGCAAGATGGTCTTTGAGAAGTAATAGGCAGTTCATAGATCGCAGGTCCGATTCGGGGTTTGCAGGACCTGAGTGGCATCTCAAGTGCAGAAGGAGTGAAAGAGTAGAATAACACCCCCTACCCCCGCCAAAAGCTTTCCAGCTTGATTTGAGAACAGATCTTCCTGTGTCCTGAACGGGCCTTTTTGAACCTTTGGAATTCTGAGACAGGGGTGGTGATTGCACTCAAAATGGCTTCCCAGGAGCGGAGGCCAATCACACAATGGCTGTCATAAGAGGCAGAGGCCACAGAGGTAGGCCAAGAGCAGGGGAGAAGTTGACTAATTTGAAAGCGAATCAAGAGAATACAGCAAACATTATGGTAACATCTGCCACTAAACACCATTTCAGTCTACACAGGCATTGGACTTTTAGCAGTCAACTTGCTGGGTTGGAGCCCTGCTTTGTCTCACTCACCTTCCAAAATATTTGGTGCCAAGAAAGGTATTGGTGGGGGCCATGGTACATGTGGGGACCCCTGGCCTAAGGTGACTAGTGTACCATGGCTGGAATGTGTCACACTTTCTGCACTATTTTGGGTTACTAGAAACCACATTCTTTTAGACCCATCCTGGTCCCATCCCAACTGGCCATGTGTAATAACACAGAGATGTGCAATATGGACATGTGAAATATGGACTTGATTACCTTTCAATCTCGCTTCGCCATCTGCAATATGGAGGCAATACCATCGGACAGCTCGTTTTTATTCTAGAGAGCCAGCGTGGTGTAGTGGTTAAGAGCAGGTGCACTCTAATCTGGAGAACCAGGTTTGTTTCCCGGCTTTGCCACTTGAGCAGTGGAGGCTTATCTGGCGAACTAGATTAGCTTGTGCATTCCAACACATCCTAGCTGGGTGACCTTGGGCTAGTCAACAGTTCTTCAGAGCACTCTGAGTGCCACCCATCTCACAGGGGGTTTGTTGTGGGGGAGTGGGGAGGAAAAGGAGATTGTTAGCCCCTTGGAGTCTCCTTGCAAGAGAGAAAAGGGGGATATAAATCCAAACTCCTCCTCCTCCTCCTCCTCCCCTCCTCCCCTCCTCCTCCTCCTCCTCCTCCTCTTCTTCTTCTCCTCCTCCTCCTCCTCCTCCTCCTCCTCCTCCTCCTCCTCCTCCTCCTCCTCCTCCTCCTCCTCTACCAACGCAACCAGTACCCTCAGAGCAATTTTTGCATTCAATAAATATTTGCTGCCTAAGAAAGCTTTAGGTTCAGAGAGCATTAGCTTTGCTTTTGCTTTAGCCCTTTTGGGCGGGGGGGGGGGGGAGATCTTGCTACCAGATCATTTCAACAATAAAGACTTGTCCTTCAGCATTGTCTCCAGTAAGCCCCTGTCACTTAATGACTCTACCAGAGAGCCGTAGAGCCACAGCTCAAAAGCAACCAGGAAATCCGTTTTGCAGAAAAGGGATCTGTCAATGTTGTACTTTCTTATGTTTATGGAACTTAATCCCCAGCCAGGACTGCCTCTCAAGTAAAGTGGCAAGAACTGAAGCTTTGCCCAGAGCGGAGTTGTGAGGCAAATGTGGAACTTCACAGCAAGAGACAGTGGCCCACTCCGCATGGGCCAAAAACGCTGGTGTGGACCTGGTAAAAACACCGTTTGGGGAAAAATTTTTGCATGGCTGCCACTTCCAAAACGAAGCAGCAACGTGCTTCCCACCCCCCAGTGGGAATACTGTTTTTGAAACTCGCTAAATGAGCGAGTTTTTCTAAAAACACTGCTTTGCGCCCCGTGCCAAGCGAACGGCACTGGGTTGGAGGCTCCACTTTTAGGTGCGTCCTTTTTTCTTTTCAACTTACCTTCTCTTCCCTGCACAGCTCCTCAGGGATGAGGGGACATGCCTCCTGCCCTCCAACCCCGAGGCATTGCCATGGCCATGGGGGGGGGAGTGTCCCCTCGTAGTTACCGGGCAGCCATTTCTGTAGCAATTTCTGCTCTTTTAACTTTTTAAATGTTCCTTTTAATTCAGCGTTGCTGCTCTCGAAGTGGTGCATAGCTTGTTTTTTTCCCCTGATCATTTTCTTGCCCCACACACTTCTTGTGAAGTCCTAAAGACGCGTTCCTAGGAGCAGACTGGATGGATTTCAGTAGGATTCTGAGTAGACCTGCTTACGGTTACTCTCTTGCAGGCGGACTATGTGGTAGCATCGAGCTCTCCAAGAACTAACGCAATATTCAGCTGTCAGGAGTCCCCAACTTTTTCGGGCCTGTAGGCACCTTTGGAATTCTGACACAGTTGCACAAAGTGACTGCCCCAGCTTACCTGCAGCCGCCCAACGAAAATCCTTAGGGTTACGGTGGCAGCTGCTGTCAAAGCAAAACTTTTTTAAAATTTATTTATTTATTTATTTATTTATTTATTTATTTATTTATTTATTTATTTATACTGCCCCTTCCTCTGAGGGCTCTGGGCGGTGAACAACAAAATAGTGCTACATAAACCACAATAGCAATAAATAGATAATATAGGCTCATTGAGCCAGAACATCATTAAAACATGATGATGATGATGATGATGATGATGATGATGATGATGATGATGATGATGATGATGATGATTCACTTGGGAAGCGTCCAACGTGTGATTTAATACAAAATCCAGCATAGTGATCTTGTTTGCTGTGTATTACTGTTTTTGTATCGATAACATAATAATAGGCATTAACAAAATACAAAATCAAACACAAACAGTGCAAAAATCGGGTATACAGGATCAGCATGCTAGGACCTTTCCCGAGAAATCCATCTCCAATATCACGGATGAGCTGTTACTTAACAAAAAGCAAACCCAAAGATGAGGAGTAGAATACTTTAGCAGAGGAGGGATAATACCATGAAAATCAGGACTAACATAAGCATATTTGGGACAGTCAAATAAAATGTCTGCACGAGATATACCAGACTGTTGAGAGCAGGATTAAAACATGATTAAATGTGTCTGGCGTCTGTTCCCAATACTCCTGGTAAGATAGACTTGTCTTACAATAGACGCCCAGGTATCAGTCCGCACTCTGCCTTGAAAACTTGTGGGGTAAGGTTGATTCCATTGATGGGCTAGGAAATTCCTGGACTTTTTTTGGGATGGGGGCGGAGGGTGTTACAACGGAGTAACGAATTAAATAAGCTCAAAGAAGCTTAAGCCGATACAGAACAAAATCAGAGAGATCTTTATTCGGCCAACTGTGGGCAACACAATATCAGGGGAGCCACACCAAAATAGCGGTGTGTTCTCACTTTTATAGTATTAATGACAAGCTATATCAAAATGGCAGCAAAGAATACACCCCAAAATGCCCACATCATCAATGAATCATACAAAAGGTGGAGATTTTCCCTGTTCCCACAGCACTTTGGGGTTGTCCAAAATCCCCATTGGAAGATGTCAGCATTTCACTCTTTGACATTATATGAATCAGAAACCCTTGTTCCTTCTTATCATGTATGTTTCAAGTTGCCCTATTTCTCAAAGAGCCTGAGCTTTCTCATAGGCCTTCCTATTGGGCAACTTCCTAAAGGGCAACTTTTAAGGTATCTCTTGGGTACAACAGGATCTTAAAAACAGTTTAGCTTGCACATTTTGTATAATTGTGAACAATGGGACATTTTTGGAGTTATTAGGCTAAGCTAGTAATAGAAAAGAATAGGTTTAAGGCCTGCATGATTTCTTTGGTCAGCAGTTTTATGGTTGCCATATAGGAAAAATAATGGAAGGAAGAAAGACATAATCTTTCTGGCTGAATCTAAAACCCTCTTTCTCTTACTTTCTACCACTTGCTCTGACTTTCTAATTCTATCTCCTTTCTCTTTCTTCTGCGTCTACAGGGGTGGATCCTGGGGACCGTTTGGTCTGTTGACGGGTGGGATCACCACTGAATTTAATGCCATAGAACCTACACTTTAAAACAGCCCTTTTCTCCAGGGGAAATTATCTGCGTCGTCTGAAGTTGAGTTGTCCTTTTGGGAGCTCTCCACGTCCCACCTTGGGCCAATCACACACTCTCCTCCTAACCGACATCTCAGGGTTGTTATGAGGATAAAACGGAGGGCAGAAAATTGTGGTTTCCGCACAGCCCAAATAAAACAGGCTGAGGAAGCGATTTATCCCGTTTTGTGGAAGAACTTCACACAGGTATCTCCCCCCAAAGTGGGTTCAGCCGGTTCTATTTCCCCTCGATGTGGGTTTTGCAAAAATGACAACACTGCCGATCTTTTCGGAGAACCCAAAGGTGCCACAGCAACCCGGTCTGTTTGCAATCGCTTCCTCTCCAGTGCAAAAGCAAACAGAGGAAACCGGGTTCATTAATAACATGTTAGGAGCGAAAGGGTACGCTCGGGTACGGTGAACGACAAATCGAAACATTGGCACATCAACTGCTTTGCTGCCCTAAATTTGCTAATATCAGATCAAAATATTCCAATATTCTTTCTAGGATACCTAGTGAAATGGGAGAATCAGGTAGACTTCCTTTCCTTCTGGACAATTCTGACAATGAAACTTGTGACTTGGTAGCACGATTTTTTACTGGAGGTGATGCACAATCAATGATTTATATTCTATTTTAAACCTTTGTATTTGTGTACCTTTTATCTCAGGTTTTTTTATTGTGTTATGATTATCGTTATGCCAAATAAAGGCTTATTATTATGATTATTATTAATAACATGTTACACGCATTATTAGTGTGCTGTGTAGAAACCAGCAACGTAAAAGCCACTTCGGGGCCCCACTGGCGAGAACGGTGAGGTAAAAATGAAGGAAAGGAGAAAGATTGGAGCTGGGAGGGGGTGATCGGTGTCAACAGCGTGCGTTGGAAAACAGAACATGCGCAACAGCTGTTGGGAGATCATTAGACCTTGTCATGGGTTCTCTGGGAAAAGGCTACAGTGGCGAATGTGCTCATAAGCAGATTAACTCATGGGAGCACTTCCTCCTGCTTGCATCTAATTCACTGATGGAGCCCTTTTGCTGTTTGGGGCGTGCTGTTGACAAGCACCGTTTCTATGCTTCTCCTCTCCTCCTGTGCTAATCTGCCGCAGCTCTGTGCGCGCGAGATTGCTCGTTGCCAAAGCGAAGGCGCCTGCTCCAGTTTGCTTTCGTCTCCCGTGACTACAGTGT
The DNA here is from genome assembly GCF_021028975.2 of Sphaerodactylus townsendi. Classification (NCBI taxonomy): domain Eukaryota; kingdom Metazoa; phylum Chordata; class Lepidosauria; order Squamata; family Sphaerodactylidae; genus Sphaerodactylus; species Sphaerodactylus townsendi. The sequence goes on from NC_059431.1 coordinate 118,825,997, forward strand.
GGGCTATTTCCTGGGTTTCCATAGGGACACGAACAATGCTTCCCGTTGGGGTTCATCAGCCACGGGATGATGAGGCTACAAAGTACACAGTGTTGAGTTGGTCTCCCTGGTTTCCATGGAAACCGCAGCTTCCTTTAATCCAGCCCCCTCCATTCTCTGTGTGTGCCTTTCCCGCCCCCCCCCCCCACGTTTGGCTCTGCACTGATATTAATGCCAAACCCATGGCGCATTGGTGGCAATTCCTTTTCGGCTTGCGGGGGGCACTCCCAGGCATCGTTCTAGGGAGAATGAAGGACAAGTGTATTTTTGGCACATCTCTCTCTCTCTCTCTCTCTTTCTTTCTCTCCCTCCCTCTCCGTGGTATCTTTCCCCTTACACTCTTGAAATAAAAACCAAACCGCCGTCAGACTGTCAGAGCTGCCATCTGTCCCAAATTTTTAATTGGCCATCGGCATTTTTATCTTCCTGACTTGCGTTTTTTTGATAACGCCGGGCTTTGGAAAGCTCCAAATCAGTTTTGCATTTAACCCCTCCCCCCGAAAGATCGCATACGAATAATCAAAACACAAGTGACAAAAACGATCCACAGTCTTCGCTGGGTGGTATTTCTGTTGTGAAACCGAGAAACAAATCTAGAAGGACACAACGAAACCAGGTTTTCATCCATTCCCTGAATTGTTGTTGCTGGATATTGTGAGGAATTTCGGAGTAAGGGAACGAGATCGGGACTGTGACATTGTGCTGGCCTTCAGAATTAACAATCCAACTATGGCCATGGTGGCGAACCTTTGGCACTCCAGATGTTATGGACTACAATTCCCATCAGCCCCTGCTAGCATGGCCAATTGTCCCTGTCTCCTTCCCAGTTCTAAATGAGATGGGGTTCGGGAAGGGATGAGCAAACCATAGCCTTTGGGCCCTTTCTGACCGCTTCCCAGTGCATTGTGGGCCTGATTTACGCCTCCCATCAGCCCCCTGTGAGGCCTCAGATTGTGCCAGAACAGAGTCGTCACTAGGCTACCTCTGCCTCTTATCTTGGGGAGGTCACCTGCTTTGCTTGTCTCCTTGGTATTTCAGGGAGACCTGGCTTTCAGTGGGCCCTGTGGGCGAAGCCACCTAAAGTGGTCCTGCTGCCATGGCAACAGAGCCACCCTTGCCCATTCGTGCTCATTCTCGTGTCACTGAGCTGTTGTGAAGACTCTTCTTGTTTACAGCAGTCTTGGGTGGATCCAGACCCACCATCGGGTATCTGGCTGTTCTCCACTGCCACCCCATAATGGCACCTTGATGGCGTCCTGTCTCCTTCAGCTCTATCAAGTGCAACAGTGGCATAGGAGGTTAAGAGCTCGTGTATCTAATCTGGGTTTGATTCCCAGCTCTGCCACCTGAGTTGTGGAGGCTTATCTGGGGAATTCAGATTAGCCTGTGCACTCCCACACATGCCAGCTGGGTGACCTTGGGCTAGTCACAGTTTCTTGGAGCTCTCTCAGCCCCACCTACCTCACAGTGTGTTTGTTGTGAGGGGGGAAGGGCAAGGAGATTGTAAGCCCCTTTGAGTCTCCTGCAGGAGAGAAAGGGGGGATATAAATCCAAACTCCTCCTCCTCCTCCTCCTCCTCCTCCTCCTCCTCCTCCTCCTCCTTCTTCTTCTTCTTCAAATGCTGGGCTGAAAATTACTTGCTACTCTTGGGATGTGATTTTAATTCTTTATCTGTGGTATGACAGTACCCAGATCTGGCCTAAAGCCTCCTCAAACAAACCACCCTGGATTCAGGACTCATTCTGTTTGAGGGATACGTAGCTGTAACCACTGAATGTTTTCACTGTTTCCTGAGTCTCCCTGCGGGGCTGCTCAGACCCACCCTTTTAGCATATTTTAAGAGAGCAGACAAGATAAAGTACTTCTTAATGTAACATACAAATAAGTGATGGGATTCACCACCAGAAGACGTGATGAAAGCCTCTGGCTTTAAGAGGAGACTGAAAGGATTTATGTGAATTGGATCTGTCAACAGGGGGAATATGCAAGGACTTGTGGGTGTTGCTTCAGTTCCACCTGTAGCCTTTCCCCCACTCTGTTTGCTTTCTCTTTCCTTCAAGCAACTCTCATATTCTCTCCAGTGGTGGGATCCAAAAATTTTAGTAACGGGTTCCCATGGTGGTGGGATTCAAACAGTGGCATAGCGCCAATGGGGCGTGGCCGGGCATTCCGGGGGCGGGGCATTAATAATTTCTCTGTTACTGTAAAACACTCTTACTGTAAACAAAAAAGTTCCTAATTTCCAGCTGGTATCTTTCTGTCCATAATTTAAACTCATTATAGCAAGTCCTATCGTCTACTGCCAACAGAAACAGCTACTTCTCCTCTAATTGCCTGTCAAATACTTAATACTTTCAAATACTTAATTTTGTTTCTAGAAATCAAAAGAAGGATACTTTCCTTAAACCAGGAACTTTACCATATTTCTAAAACATGTTTTTAAAACAGCCCAACAGGGAGAATTATCCCGTTTTCTACCTTCGCTAACCAGCCACATAGGAAACAACAGGACTTTATGATTTTGGGACCTAATGGAATTTCTAATGGAAAAATAGACCCAATTAGTAACCCCCTCTCGGCACACACAAATAATTAGTAACCCACTCCCGGGAACTGGTGAGAACCTGCTGGATCCCACCTCTGATTCTCTCCCCTTTCCCCTCCTTCCTTGTCTACTTCACATTCACTGACCAGCCTTTCATTGATTCTGGCCCTTCCAGCTTTATGGACTAATTTACTTCTTTCTCGCCCATGGGAATATCAAGGCAGGAAGATTTCATGGCATAGTGGGGATTCTGAACCCAAGTTCCCAGATCCTGGTCTGAAACCACACTGGCTCTCAGCTGTCCTGCCTTCCCCCTCCCCCAGTTGCAAAGTCCTGCCACAGTCGGTCACTGAGTTGTGTGGTGGCCACTGCCCGCTGTGTGGAGGCTACTACTGGGCATGAGCAAGTTGTGCAGCCTTGCGTCTTAGCTGCTGTTGCAATTGATATGGTTGCTGCTAAGCCAGGCCTTGAGAATCTTCTGACCAGGGCAGAACAGAGGGGAGTGGTGGTGGACAAGCAATAAAATAGTCCAGGAAAGAGCCCTGCCCTCTTCCCCCATCCCCTGCCTTTTACTGAGATAAACCAAGGTTTGAAGTTGCGTAATATTATTGTGGTTCCCCACAGTCTCCCCTGAGATCTCAGAGGGCATTCAGTTCTTTAGGGTGCTGTTTCTGCTTCTGTGATGGTTGGTTTAGAGGTCAGGGTTTTGTGGTGAGATTTTTGTGTGTTGTTTATTTGTTTTGGCAATCTGAGGCTTTTATCTGTGGAGCAGCAGTGGCGAAGTGGCGAAGAGCAGGTGCACTCTGATCTGGAGGAACCGGGTTTGATTCCCAGCTCTGCCGCTTGAGCTGCGGAGGCTTATCTGGGGAACCAGATGAGCTTGTGCACTCCCACACACGCCAGCTGGGTGACCTTGGGCTAGTCACAGCTTTTCGGAGCTCTCTCAGCCCCACCCACCTCACAGGGTGTTTGTTGTGAGGGGGGAAGGGCAAGGAGATTGTCAGCCCCTTTGAGTCTCCTTACAGGAGAGAAAGGGGGGGATCTAAATCCAAACTCTTCTTCTTCTTCTCTTCTTCTTATTTATTTTTTGTAGGATTGCAGAAAGATCTGTCAGATCTCTTCATAGCCCCAGCCTCTGGATGTATGCATCCACAGGTGGGGCCATGTTGACAATTAGGTATATTGATAATAGTTAATGGGAACTTCCAGGTTCAGAGGTAATATCAGCACGCGCACACACATACACACACACACTCCTGGTGCGATTCTTAGAAATCTATCTATTCTGGAGCACTAGGTGCTGCACTAAATAATGTTGTGTCTTATCCAGCTGGGTTGCAATAATATTTTTACATTTGCCACAGAAGTGTGTTATTCCAGACACTGTTGGAGTTTTTTTAATGGTTTTCATGTCTTGCCCTTTCTGAACATTTCTTTTAGTTCAGAGCCTGGGTCAGCAGGGCCCAGAGTTAAACACATTCTATCCTTCTTGGACAAGGATTGTCATGTGCAGGAAGGCTAATCTTGCATGATGCAGATTTACATACCAAAAACAAGCAAAGAAATGTTGGCCAAGTTGTTACCGCGAAGGTTTTTTTTTAAAAAAAATACTGTATAACAAGGCAGCAATAAGAATATTTTAAATTGGGGTGACAGCGGAAACAAAACCATCAAGTCTGAATCGTTCTTCTTTAGAAAACCTCTTTAAAAAATAGATTTCACATCCAAAAAGAAGAAAAAGATCTCTCCCTAGGAAGTCTCCATTTCCACTATTATATCTATAGCAAATGACTCCCTCTAGAGTCCAGATCTCAGAATAATGCCATTCTGTTTGAAAGGGATATTGTTCCTGTGACAGTTTCTTTCCGTGATGAAATCAGCACGCCCAGAAGTCTACGAGGCTCAGCATTTGTGCCATAATGTACATCAGGCCTCAGTCAAGACGGTGACTGAGGTGGTCACGGGGTCTAATCCAGCACAGCTCTTCCGAGCGTGGGACAGAACCTTGATGGTTCCAGAAAGCAAATACACTTTCCCACTTGTTCAGTTCCACAGTGCTGCGGAGTACTGCTGAAAATACACAACTGCAGGGTGTTCAAGGTTAAACAAGAGCGACAGTTTCCTGGTTATAAAACATTTTAGGGATGAACTGAGCGGTACACAAAGGCTGTGGAATTCTTTTCCGTTCTTGTACGTTCGTGAGAAAAACATTAACGCCCGTCAATCTTGGGTTATATGAATGAGCATAAGTATCGGGATGTGGTCCTGGGCTCAAGGTTTTGATAAACAAAGTAGGACTCCTATGGCAACTGAACGGGTCGTCCTGGGACTATGTTGTTTTAATCACCAGAAGAAGGATCTAGAAATCAGGCCTTGAAAAAAGGCGCAAGTGTTTCATCAGTACCCTGTTTAAAAATATTACATTTTGCTCCCTCTGAAAAGGTAATCTAGTTATGGTGCTGTTTGAAGCAATGGTTTGGTTTTGATACTCAGGTCAACTTTGCTGAACCTGCGGGAAGCTGGGAATTCAGAGCCGGCAGTGAGATCTACAACAAAATGGCTTCCAAGGGGGCAGAGTCCAGTCACAAAACACTGGGTGGTTCCATAACATTCTGGAGGATTGCAAGCCATGTATCTTCCTCTGACAAAGGCATCTGTACATATACTCTGCTACATGATGTATGGCTACACGACATGAAAAATTGGGGAATAGGTCTGAAACAATTGATATTAGATAAAATAATCGAGGGAGATAACAAGAAACTGATTACCAAACTATATAGATACCTACTGGAACAAAATACAGAAACAGAGCAAATTAAAACAAATATGATAAAGTGGGCACAAAACTTAGACGAATCAATACAAATAGAACACTGGGAAAAATACTTTAAGAATATATATAAATATACACCAAATACAGATCTTTGGGAACACCAGTTGAAAATGTTCTATAGGAGTTATCTGACCCCCTTAACAATCTCAAAATTTAGTAAAGAACAAAAAAATAAATGCTGGAAATTCCAGACAGAAACTGGTACCTTTTCCCATACTTGGTGGACCTACAAAAAAGTAAAGAAATATTGGTCATTAATTCATGCAGAAATACAAACAATAATTGGCAAAAAATTTAAAAAAAACCCTAAGACTTACCTGCTTAGTCCGATGTGGATGGAAAAAGAATTTTAAAAAATACATTTTCATTTGTTATATCATTTGATAACAGCAGCCCGTTTAACCCTAGCGAAGCATTGGAAACTAGACACCTTACCGAACCTCGAAGAATGGAAACAGAAAGTAAATCACTTTTATATCATGGATAAACAAGCACACAAAATTAAGCTCTTGCCAGTGGAAACATACATCCAAAACTGGCAGCCTTGGACAGATTATGTTACAAAGAAGTCAGAAGTCATTAACATTCCTGTGGACTATTAGAACTAATTATTACAAAAATAAAATATTTAGAAAATAAGTATAATGTATAGTAATGATATTTCTCTTGTATGACATACAATTATAAATGACTGTACCAAATGGGTGCTCCTGGTAGACTCAAGGGTGATGTCTCACAAGCACCTACTCCATGGATTGGCTTTCTGAACAAGATGTAAGCGGGCACCATGGGCATCTGGGCACTAACTGCTGGTTTAGGATGGTTGGTCAAAAGAAAATATCTGTATTGTTTCAACAGGAGAAATTTAACTTTTAACTAAATGTAATGTGAATACTTCTAGCACTTCAGAGGCCCTTTAACAAACACTGGTTTGTTGATCAATCAATCTGTGAACAGCAAGTTACAGAACCACTAATCAACTTCTCTCTACTGCCGCTCCAGTTGACAATCAAGAGAGAAACATCTTGACTGAGGCCTCATGTACATTTAGAAAACCTCTTTAAAAAATAGATTTCAAATCCAAAAAGACCCCCTCTGACCCAGCGTGGCGTAGGAGGTTAAGAGCTTGTGTATCTAATCTGGAGGAACCGGGTTTGATTCCCAGCTCTGCCGCCTGAGCTGTGGAGGCTTATCTGGGGAATTCAGGTTGGCCTGTACACTCCCACACACGCCAGCTGGGTGACCTTGGGCTAGTCACAGTTCTTCGGAGCTCTTTCAGCCCCACCCACCTCACAGGGTATTTGTTGTGAGGGGGGAAGGAGATTGTCAGCCCCTTTGAGTCTCCTGCAGGAGAGAAAGGGGGGGATATAAATCCAAACTCTTCTTCTTCTTCTCCTCCCATTTTAAATATTTGGCGCACCTTCCGTCCACAGGTGCAGAACAAGACTTCCATTTGGCACGCTCTGTTTTTTTCCCCATGAGGACAAAACAGAGGAGAGAAAGGAAGAAGCCGAAGCTTCCCACGTAAATTACTGCACAAAACTCCTGAAACGGAAGTAAAAAGACCAATAAATAGGAAAGCAAGGATGATTGATGAAGCGTGCTCCTGGTTTGCCTCAAAACGATAACAGCGGAACTGTTAATTTTGAAAGGAAGCCTTTCTTGACAGATAAATGTGTGCACGCTCCAGTCAAACCACCCCGAGGAAGATATTTTTAGAGGTGATCCTTGGGACACTCTGGATAAATCAGTCCTCACATGAAAGCAACAAAGTTCCCACAAAGTTCCTTAACAATTCTGGCATGAAATTAACGGGATATGCTGACTGGCCTCTTGATCCAGGTCTCAATAAGAGTTGCCAGCTCTTGGGTTGGGAGATACCTGGAGATTTTGAATGAATAAAATTCTCTTGCGCTGGAGGTGTTAGATTTAGTTTGGAGTCATGGATCTGTCCAGCAGTGTGTGTCAGTGGCGTAACTAGGCAAACTGTAGCCCTGGGCAAAACCTGAGTTTGATGCCCCCCCAGGCGCGTGCCCAATGCTACGCGCACCCCCCCTTGTAGCTACGCCCAGTGGCGTATCTAGGCAAACTGGAGTTTGGCGCCCCCCATGGGCAGCCACCCTCCCCCACTGTGACCAAGCAATGATTTTTTATACCAGGTTGTTTCAAAGTCACCATCACATTATAGAACATGCCCCAACTCACAAATCGGAGCACAGCAATAAGCCATGCCACACAGCATAAATAATTTTTTGAAAACATTTTCAAAATGCTTTCAAAATGTTTTATTACTGCTATGAAAACATTTTATGGTGTTGTATCCAGTACCCCCAATTTGGGAGGTGCCTGCTGGCAGGGGTGCAATGGTTAAGCTAGCAGCACCAAACTTTCAGGGTATCTTTAGGAGACTCCCCTAATTATACCACCCAGGTTTGGTGAAGTTTGGTTCAGGGGGTCCAAAGTTATGGACCCTCAAATGTGTAGCCCCCATCTTCTGTTATCTCCCATTGGAAACAATGGATGATGGGGCACCCCCTTTGGGAGTCCATAACTTTGGACCCCCTGGACCAAACTTCACAAAACCTGGGTGGTATCAGTAAAAGATTCTCCTGATGATACCTCCCAGGTTTGGTGAAATTTGGTTCAGGGGGTCCAAAGTTATCTACCCTCAAAGGTGTAGCCTCATCTCCTATTAGCTCTCATTGGAAACAATGGGGGATGGGGCACCCCCTTTGGGAGTCCATAACTTTGGACTCCCTCAACCAAACCTCACCAAACCTGGGTGATAGCATCAGGAGAGTCTCCCAAAACATCCCTGAAATTTTGGTGCTGCTAGCCTAAAAACTGCGCCCTCTGCAGGCCAAAAATGGAAAAACACTGGAAATACAAAAAAATCCCACAAACAAACCTGCGCCCTCCACAGGGCTGCGCCCAGGGCAACTGCCCACTTTAGCCCAATGGGAGGAACGTCTCTGGTGTATGTGAGTGCAGTTTATAGAAACTTCCCAAGAGATAAATGTAAAAGGTAAAACTTACATTTACTCAAGCATCTCCAGTTCACAGCTTTGTTCCAGGAAAAAGGTAGATAGAAAGAAACCCTAGACTAAAGAGATTACTTTCCCTACAACAAGTGGGCACAACTAACGCGCCATCACGTGTGTGCAGGTGAGAGGATGCTACAGTGGGAAAGCCCCACTGAGCAGGCTGCCATTGACCATGCGCTCAGGTCAAAGGCTAGGACAGAAGTGAAACCAGCATGGGGAAGAAAGGAAGTTAGTGGGCAGTCTCCTGGCCCAGACAAGAGGGCAAACAAGAGAGGCAACATCACAGTTAGAGTGAGATACACAGCACCCCCCAGTGTCCGGGCATGCAGAAGTCGCTTATTCCAACAGGAGGAAGGTTCTCCATCATGGAAAGTCTTGGTGGAAGGGAGTACATGGATCCAACTTGATGAAAGGGGTCACTGGATCTAATCCATACTCCTACAATAAGAAAGTTGACGAATGTCCCCAGAAAAGGAAGAAGAGATCTGAGGTAATCTGTGGCTACACCTGCTGATGTCATAAAGCGACTGCTTTCCTCCACTATTGACACACCCAGTCACCATGACGTCAAGTCTCTAATAGGAGCAAAGAGTTGGGATACAGTTCAGTGGGGGCAAAGACTGGAGGGAAGTCCTGGGATGGAGAAAGAAAACCAAGGTAAGTTCCATCCACTATGTAGAGTGTAGGAATGGCCTAAAACGGTTGCTTCCTTTTCTCAAAATGATTCTTTTTTAAAACAAAGCCTCACAGATGGCTTTCCCTTGAGGCAGAGTGGCCTTCTCATGCAGAGAAAGAAGAAGGGTTTGGATTTATATTCCCCCCCCCTTTCTCTCCTGTAAGGAGACTCAAAGGGGCTTGCAATCTCCTTTGCCTTCCCCCCTCATAACAAACATCCTGCGAGGTAGGTGGGGCTGAGAGAGCTCCGAAGACCTGTGACTAGCCCAAGATCACCCAGCTGGCATGCATTGGAGTGCACAAGCTGATATGGTTCACCACATAAGCCTCCACAGCTCAAGTGGCAGAGTGGGGAATCAAACTCAGTTCTCCACATTAGAGTGCACTTGCTCTTAACCACTACACCACTGCTGGAGAGAAAGAGAAGGAAGGAAGGAAGGAAGGAAGGAAGGAAGGAAGGAAGGAAGGAAGGAAGGAAGGAAGGAAGGACGGACGGACGGACGGACGGACGGACGGACGGACGGACGGACGGAAGGAAGGAAGGAAGGAAGGAAGGAAGGAAGGAAGGAAGGATGGATGGATGGATGGATGGATGGATGGATGGATGGATGGATGGATGGATGGACGGACCTTTCAGGAGCAACACTTTGCTTAATACAACACCGTGATGACCAATGTCAGATGTGATTCTGTAGCCTCCATAGCACTGGCTGTTGGGTAAGCAAAAGCGAACGAACTGCAGAACTCTTGTGCTTTAGGTAACAAATCAGGTAGCAGGTAACAAATCAGGCAAGATTGGATTAAGATCATGCAAATGGCGAAAGAAGGCCTTTGGGAGGTTGGACTGATCTGCAAAGATGGTCAGGCGGCTTTTCCAAAAGGGAACTTTGTAACGGGATCAGTGGGATGTGACTGTAATTTGCACAAATAGTGTAAGCTGCTGCAACAAACATGAACTTTTCCCTTTGCACGTGCGTGTGTGTGAATGTATGAGCATGCTTTGTAGCTCAGAATTGCATTCCGATGCATTTAGAAGCCTACGTGGAGTGGGAGAATGTCCTCTGTGCTGGGAATTTGACAACCCTCATGCAGACGAGCAGTGGCGGGATTCTGATAATTTAATGACTGGTCACCCCCACCGTGCGCCCCCCTTCCCCCCCCCCCACTTACCTGCTGCAGAGGAATTTCTTGGGAGAGGGAACGACAGGGCTTTTAGTGCCTTGGAGCAGCCGGGTGGGAACGCGCCTGGCTGCTCCGGGCTCTGAAAGCCGCTTTTAACAACCAGTTCGCTGGAATCAACAAAAAATTAGGTACCGGTTCTACCAAACCAATCCGAACCGGCTGAATCCCACCACTGCAGACGAGTGTTATTTCCCTTCTGTTGGTTAGGGTACGGGGCTCTAGAGGAGCTTGGCTACTTATTTAACATCACTTTTCACATTATTATCACTCGCTTGAGCGTGCATGAAGGTCTCCAGCTGGGGTGCCATCCTCCAGGTGTCAGCTGGAGATCTCCTGCAATTACAACCGAGATCAGAGAGCAGCAGTGGCGTAGGAGGTTAAGAGCTCGTGTATCTAATCTGGAGGAACCGGGTTTGATTCCCCGCTCTGCCGCCTGAGCTGTGGAGGCTTATCTGGGGAATTCAGATTAGCCTGTGCACTCCCACACATGCCAGCTGGGTGACCTTGGGCTAGTCACAGCTTCTCGGAGCTCTCTCAGCCCCACTTACCTCACAGGGTGTTTGTTGTGAGGGGGGAAGGGCAAGGAGATTATAAGCCCCTTTGAGTCTCCTGCAGGAGAGAAAGGGGGGATATAAATCCAAACTCCTCCTCCTCCTCCTCCTCCTCCTCCTCCTCTTCTTCTTCTTCTTCTCCTTCTCCTTCTCCTTCTCCTTCTCCTTCTCCTTCTCCTTCTCCTTCTCCTTCTCCTTCTCCTCCTCCTCCCCTGGATCCCCCATGTCCTTTGCAAATGGGAGACTGAGCCCGGGACCTTCCTCGGGCAAAGCGGGGGCTCTCCTACTGAGCCGTGGCCCCCTCTGTGCTTTTTTACATTAGCTAACAAGACAACAGCTTTTACATTCTGAATTTTGGAAGGCCCCTTTCCCTGCATGTGTTGGGTCAGTTTGTGCATTGACAAACCCGGGATTGTGACATCTCCAGAAGACGGCGAGAACAGAATTGGGCCGCAGAGTTGACGCAGACGGCACAGTCCTCACTCGTACAAGCTAGTAGATGAGCAAGCTGGCCCTGAACACCGTGGAAGCCTCCTACCGAATCCCAGATGTGTGTTTGGTGGCTCTGGTGACTCAGCCGTGTGGAAACTACGATCCATTTTTAGAAGCGCTCTGGCCTTCATGGGCACTTGACATGTACTGGAGATCTGTCTTGGCAGTGAAGGCCGGCTCTGGGGCTGAGCCCAGATTTCTCATTAAGCTGTAGATAAACAAGGCTTCACTTGAGAAGTCTCCATATCCCTAGAAGGCCGCCCAGGGCCCTGCCTGCATCCCTCACCACACACAGCCTTCTTGTTCCTTTTGAGATCCGATGCTTGCCAGAAAGAGTTTAAGCTCTCTGGAAGCTCCCCTGGGCAGTGGTGTTCCTCAGCAGAGCCTCGAGTCTGAGAGCAGTTTACCCCACAGGTCTTTATTTTCAACAATAGCCCCTCCCTTTTTTGCATGCTGCCTTCTGGACATGTGAGGGCAGGAAACCTTGGTGCTGGGCAGCAAAACCAGGATTGACACATAACTCTGTCATGAAGCCAGATCGGAGTGAGGTCAATACTTCCTGTCCTCGCTCTGGTGTCGAGTTGGCAAGAAAAAAGTTGGTAAGATTGTTGAATAGTTAGCTCCATCTGGAGGATTCTTCCAAGCGTTTCCTCCAAAGGATGGCCCGTGTGGGGAAATGGCTCCTTCCTTCTCCCCCCCCTTTCCGTCCCCTTCTCCAAGCAGGTATCATAGATTTAGAGGACTTTAAAAATGCCAGAGGGACATCAGGAAGAGCTACCTGACCTAGGGGGAAAAGATCTCTTAAACCAGACTGACCCTGAAAGAGGGGTGGGACAAAGGGGTGAGGGCTCTTCTTCTGGGTCACTGAAGGGAGCCGACCTCTTGCTTGTGCTCTGGAGAGAGCAGCCATTTTTGGACCTTGTGCTCACCCAGGAAGCTCAGCCTTCCAAGTAAGGGGAATTCTGGGAGAATTGTAACCTTCTAAGCTTTAAGGGCCTACCCTATTATAACAACTGCTAGGGGATGTTTAGATTGAGGGATAGAGGATTTGCATTTATATCTCATTTGTTGTGGGACCCTTGCTCAATCTGGTGCTGTGCTAAAATATACTTGTAACCATTTTATTTTTAATAAATTCTGTTAAACCGTAGATGTGGGGAACAGTTCTCTGTACCATGAATGTCTCCATTCTCTGTACCATGAATGTCTCCATTGTGATGGCCACTAACCTGGATAGCTTTAAAAGGGGCTTGGACAGATTTATGGAGGAGAAGTCGATCTATGGCTACCAATCTTGATCCTCTTTGATCTGAGATTGCAAATGCCTTAACAGTCCAGGTGCTCAAGAGCAACAGCCGCAGAAGGCTGTGGAGGCTTATCTGGGGAATTCAGATTAGCCTGTGCACTCCCACACATGCCAGCTGGGTGACCTTGGGCTAGTCACAGCTTCTCGGAGCTCTCTCAGCCCCACCCACCTCACAGGGTGTTTGTTGTGAGGGGGGAAGGGCAAGGAGATTGTAAGCCCCTTTGAGTCTCCTGCAGGAGAGAAAGGGGGGATATAAATCCAAACTCTTCTTCTTCTTCTAAAATTTTTGGATTCCACCACTGCCCTTCGGCCTTTAATAGCTGCCTAATGAGTCGAGATATTAAGCAAGTGACTCTCTTCTTATCACCTTTCCTTCAGGCCAGGGAAAGTATCCCCTAACAAAATTATATTATTCTGGCTTTTAAATGCAAAGGGGCTGAACTGATAAACAAAGCTGACTTATCATGCTATAAAAATGTTTAATTGCACTTCTTTCCGGGCCGAGGTGAATCAGAGAGAGGCCTAGACAGGAATAGCTATTTCCACTTTACTTAGAACCTGCATCAATGTAGAAGAATGCCTTCTTCTGTACGTAATTAGCCATTAAAGTTATTTTGGGTGTCTGTGAGAAGTGCTTCAGAGAGTGGAATAATTCAGTGTAATGAATGTCTGTAGTCGAGAGCCACACCTGATAAAGTATTGAGCTTACAGGAGATTTAGTTCTGTTCACATGTCAGCCGTTGTGCGAGAGTTCCTGTTGGTGATAATTGGTAAAAGTGACTGATACAAAGAGCAGGGAGGGTCTGTTGAACTAAGAGACTAGAAATAATTTCAGGTGTGACCCAGGGTTTTATTAATGTATTTGCACCATTTCTCACTGGCCTTTCTAACTGGGACTCAGAGCTGTGCAGGACAATTTAATAAATATACAGAAATGGGACATCTGATGAGCAATACAGCAGAAGCTTAAATAGCAAAAATCTGCAGCTGAGCAGAAATTTGAACACAGAGCTGAAATCAAGCGTAAGCAGTAACATGACATGTGAAATGGAATCGAAGAAAAATAAGAGCTTGGGTTTATATCCCGCCTTTCTCTCCTGTAAGGAGACTCAAAGGGGCTTGCAATCTCCTTCGCCCTACAACAAATACCCTGTGAGGTGGGTGGGGCTGAGAGAGCTGTGAAGAGCTGTGACTAGACCAAGGCTATCCAGCTGGCGTGTATTGGAGTGCACAGGCTAATCTAGTTCCCCAAATAAGCCTCCACAGCTCAAGTGGCAGAGCGGGGAATCAAACCTGGTTCTACAGATTAGAGTGCACCTGGTCTTAACCACTGCACCACTACTGCACCATTACTGCTCCTTAATGTTATAGGAATAACATAATAGGATCATACTTATAGCAATAGACGGTACATGCAGTATATCACACTACAGAATGCAATCCCAATCTCTTTACTAAAACATCGTCCTATAAAGCATTCCTTGCAGTGTAGTCCTATCACATGTGTGCCTGAATAATTTTTCATAAAAAGGTGAGCAAAATATTTTCTTAGGAGGCAGCTGCGATATTACAGGGAGGGAACCAGGCTCAGATGAGCAAAAGTAAATCAAGAACATCTGAAAGGTTGGGGTGAGATGAAAATTCCTTATGAAGACGCTCGCGTGGCTTGCTTTTGCCCATAAGGTACCCCTTTTCATAGTGAAACGGACTTTATTATTCAAATAGACTGCATGACGTTTCACCCCTCCCTCTTTCTGATGGATTTGCAATTCGGGAACATGATACTACCACGGATCTACAGATGTTTGGTTGTTGTGGGTTTTCCAGGATGTGTGGCAGTCTGGTAGATCTTGTTCCTAACATTTCCTTCATCTGTGGCCGGCATCTTCAGAGGTGTATCACAGAAAGAAACTTTAAATCTGTTTTCTGTTTCATAAACAATAGTGTGCAGCATAACAATGCAATATGGCAAACCAATACAGAAACAATAATCAACATATAATAGTTCTGGCCTGCTATTGCAAGGTTGTAGTTCGACCTTGGAGAGGTTCTCGCCGGAGGTTTTGGCTTAACGCCTGGGAAGGGGAATTTTACTGTTTTGGTTATCTTTCACTTGCTTTCTTGCCTGCGTGAAACTCTGTGTGAAAAACTGCCTTGTTTAATATTCTTTTGGCGGGAGCCTGTCTGATGTCCTGTATAAGCGGTTGCTTGAGATCTGGGTGTCAGTTCTCGCATTGCCTGTTGCTGACTAAGAATGCCAGCTCAATAAAGAACTTAACACGGTTGCTTTTGACTGGACTTTACTGGTTCGTTACAGCTATGTGCTGAAAAAGTCGACTTATACACGAGTATATACGACATTCTTATTTTAAAGTGGCGCACAAAGCTACATTCTGCTTGTTACTCTGCTAACAGGATCATATGCAAATATACCTGTTGCCCTTCATTGACAACCCTGCTAGCACAGGATCGGGTACTCGCACGAAGGTCCCATTTCAGACCGAGGTTTTATGCCCTCAGAACGTTTTCCCCTGTGCACGATTCCACAAAGGTTCATCGTCATTAAGATGGCTCGGAGACAACGGAATCGGATTCGTTTGTAGCTGCGTTTCATTGAATTGTGCCCCCTGCTGTGACGTCCTCCTCTAGTTTATGGCTTTTTAAAACTCTTCCCTGTTTCTCTCCGTAATTGTCTGACTCCCACAGCTCTGCATGTGGAAATCTTGAAAGCTAATTGGGGTTGGTCCTGGCTGGTATCTGGCTGGGAGACTTCCAAGGACTACCAGTGGTGTGACAGAGAGGCGGGCCAGCTTGCCGTGAAAACCATAGGCGGTTACCATGAATTGGCTTGTGACTTTCCGCCACCGCAACTGGATAGAAATGCTTAAAAAGGCATCGATTTGACATTTTAAAAAATAGTCTTTTTCTTGGCTGATTCTTATTGTCACTATTCGGTACCTTCAGATTATGTAGGGCAACAGGACTCTCCTATTGAAGGAGTCGGTGGCTCCTGTGTTACGCCAAAGAATGAATTGCTAACACAGAGACATACAGCAGGGTGAACATAATGAGGACGAAACACCTAGGAAAGGTTTGGGATTCATGTTAAGTCTTGCGATTCAGTAGCTTTCTGACATTTGTTCTTGCTCAGCCCAATGTCTTGACAACTTACTATCTGTCCAGGGAGGGTGTGTGTGTGTGTGTGTGTGTGTGTGAGAGAGAGAGAGAGAGAGAGAGAGAGAGAGAGAGAGTTGACTACAAACTATTCTACTTGACTGATAATCAGTGGGGTAAATCCTACCCCATCCAATTTCTCCACTGAGCAAAACGTATCCATTTATTTACTCAATATCTCCCACCTTTCCTTTTACCTCAAGTTTGAAATCTTTGAGAAGGCTTCCTACAAAATCTGGTGAAAGCTTACTGGGATGTCACCATACACCATACTCCCACCTCACAGGGTGTTTGTTGCAGGGGGGGGGGGGAAGGGAAAGGAGATTGTAAGCCCCTTTGAGTCTCCTTGCAAGGAGGGTATCTAGAATTGCCAAGCAGAGACAGGTATTGGCAAACCACCTCGGTTCCTCTCTTGGCCCTACCTGGCTGCCAGTAAGTCGGCTGTGACTTGATGGCATTTTGCACTACCACCATTTCTAAATATGGAGTGCTTTAACCATCACTGAAGAACTTTTAAGCTGACCATAAATGGTGAGCTTTAAATCTGGCCAAATTAATACAAGTCGAACAATACAAGGGACCAGAGAAGCTTGGTGAATCAATCGTACATGAGGCTTTCACAAGCTGAGATCACAGGTATATGAAATATCTGCTCCACTGAAAAAGCCTGT
Source organism: Sphaerodactylus townsendi (assembly GCF_021028975.2). NCBI lineage: Eukaryota > Metazoa > Chordata > Lepidosauria > Squamata > Sphaerodactylidae > Sphaerodactylus > Sphaerodactylus townsendi. The sequence continues at coordinate 118,842,512 of NC_059431.1, forward strand.
TAAAACTGCCCAGCAATGGGGGGGAACGGCCTGTGATTTATAGCTCAGAAACATTTGTTATTCTTTCCCAATTAACTGGGTCCAGGGAAGAACAGAGACAGAAAAGCCATTTAAGGGCATTTAAGCAGTAGGGGTTGTTTTCAAAGGCTGATCTCTGAGCTACTCAACTTAATGTTCTCTCCTGAGCTGCAGCGGGAGGACTCACGCAGGGCTGGAGAGGTTCGGTTGAAGCCCTCGGCTTCAGGGCGGAATTGAGATTGCCAACAGTGCAGTCCTAAGCACAGTTATACCCTTCGAATTGTGTTGAAATGAGCGGGCTCAGGAGGGCGCGACTCTGCTTCACTGAACGCTTCCTTTAGTGCTGTAACCGAGAGACACCAAAGGCACCTCCGTTGGTTTTCGCCTGATCAGGGTCAAAATCGTCAGAATTAAAGGCATTTTTAACACACAAACGTGCATGAAGTTGCGTTATACTGAATCGGATTGCTTGACCCTAAGTGCCACCATGCCTCTCCAGGGTGTCAGGACTTCTCCATCTGCTACCTCTTGGTCCTTGTTAACTGGAGATGCGAAGGATTGAACCAAGGACTTTCTGCATCCCAAGTTGAGGCTCTTCCACTGAGCCTCAGGCCCTCCCAAGTTGGCTTTTAACATTGATTGAGGAGTGAATGCCTCTTCATATTGATGCCTCTTTAAAGAAGGCCTCTTTGGAGCAGCAGTGGGAGCAGCAGTGGGAGCAGTGGGAGCAGCAGTGGCGTAGGAGGTTAAGAGCTCATGTATCTAATCTGGAGGAACCGGGTTTGATTCCCAGCTCTGCCGCCTGAGCTGTGGAGGCTTATCTGGGGAACTCAGATTAGCCTGTGCACTCCCACACACGCCAGCTGGGTGACCTTGGGCTAGTCACAGCTTCTCGGAGCTCTCTCAGCCCCACCTACCTCACAGGGTGTTTGTTGTGAGGGGGGAAGGGCAAGGAGATTGTAAGCACCTTTGAGTCTTCTGCAGGAGAGAAAGGGAGGATATAAATCCAAACTCCTCCTCCTCCTCCTCCTCCTCCTCCTCCTCCTCCTCCTCCTCCTCCTCCTCCTCCTCCTCTTGTTCTTGTTCTTGTTCTTGTTTTTGTTCTTGTTCTTGTTCTTCTTCTTCTTCTTCTTCTTCTTCTTCTTCTTCTTCTTCTTCTTCTTCTTCTTCTTCTTCTTCTTCTTCTTCTTCTTCTTCTTCTTCTTCCTCTTCTTCTTCCTCTTCTTCTTCCTCTTCTTCTTCGAACTCATGCCCCAAAAAACTGTTTGGGATTTTTTGCTCTTGCACACTTTGTTGGTCCTGACCTTTGTTGATCCAGGCAAGAGTGATCTTGCGGGTAGACAGGTGCTGGATTAATTCAATATAACCTTTTAATTGGATAGCACTTTCAGTAGAATAAAGTAGCTAATTTGCAGGCAATCCCCCCCCCCAAAAAAAAGTGGATAAAAGTGCTTTTTGCAACTTTGCACTGTTTATCTAGCATTCTTACGAACTAGGATGTTGTGGGTTTTGCAGGTTGTATGGCTGTGTTCCGGTAGCATTTTTTCCTTAATTCCATGTTGTGACACGTTTGCAGCTCCAAGGTACGTATATTCCACTTGCTTTACTACCATCAGGTCCTCTGAAGATGCCAGCTACAGATGCAGGTGAAACGTCAGGAGAAAATGCTATTGGAACACGGCCATATAACCCATATAACTAGTGCGACCAGACGTCCCACTTCTGGCGGGACAGTCCTGCTTTTGACTAATTTGTCCCGCGGGGTTTTTAAAATGTCCCAATTTTTGGAAGGCTGCCGCACTGCCTTCTGGGGCACTCCCCTTTTCCCACCCTGTTACAGGTCGAGAAATGGGAGTGCCCCAGAAGGCAGTGCGGCAGCGCGAGAGGCTGCTGCACTGCCTTCTGGGGCGCTCTCCTGTGACAGGGGGGAAACAGGTTTTGGCAGTGTGGCTGCCGCACAGAAGGCTGCTGCACTGCCTTCTGGGGCACTCCCGCTCCCCTGTGACAGGGCAGGAAACGGGAGCACCCCAGAAGGCAGTGCGCTCCTGCGGCTGCGTGCGCGCATGCGCGCGCACCCCCTTAATAGTGTCCCACTTTAAAAAGGTGAAAATCTGGTCACCTTACATATCACTCACAACACCCCAGTGATTCTGGCTGTGAAAGCCTTCAACAATACATTCTTACAAACTAACACACAGCTACCCTGGCATCAAATAATAAACTAGGTGTTTTTTCCCTGAAACGAACACACAGTTCATTCAACCAGGGTTTATTTTTTCTCAAGACATACTTCTCCAAACTGCAAAATCCCATCCCTATACTTGAATTCCTTGGTGAAATGCATGTGAAGTTGAGACCAGGAGCGGAGTCTGTTCCGGGGCTGACCTTTGGTGGTGTCTGTTCCCTCTGCACTTTGAAGATCTTCGAGCAGTTTCCCCCACCGTGCTGCGCTTCCACACTGGGTAGCTCCAAGAGGAATTCGGGCTGCATGTAAACAGCGCAAGGATGTGAAGGGGTTTTTAAACACTTCCTCATGACCTTGGAGGAGAACGACTGCAAGGTTACGGTTGCAGCTGATGTGAGCAGCCATCTCCAAATCAAAGATTTAGCAAAGCCGTGCAAAAATCCAATTGCATAATGCACATTCGTATTATATATAGTGTTTCTGAATTCACTGATTACGTGGCGTGATTGGAGGGTGGCCCACCTTTGTTACAGCTCAGCGATTTTCTTCCAGACTTCCCCTAAATATGATGGTGAGAAGAGGCCAAAGTAGTTACATTCTTTATAACATACTAAATGGGGAGGGGGGAGATTGGGTATGTGCGGGAAGGGAAATCTTTCCTTCTCAGCCGCTGCATCCGTCCCTTTCCCCAGATTCTGAAAGAGTGGCTTTTGGTTGTCAAGGAAACTCCAAATGACGACTGAGATCTCGTTGCTTTCAAGCTTTTTAATTTGTCAGATCTCTCCCCCCCCCCACAAAATAAACTGGGCTACAACCTCAGTTTTATAGACACTAATCCAGGGATGTCCAACTCTGGTGCTTCAGATGTTCATGGACTACAATTCCCAATTGACCATGCCAGCAGGGGCTGATGGGAATTGTAGTCTATAAACATCTGAAGCGCCTGACACCCCTGTACTAATCTTTTAGTCCTGGATTCCCCCCCCCCCACTCCCCAGATATTTTTTTAAAAAAATCTGTCTCCATAGGTGATGGCAAACCTTTTCAAGACCGAGTGCCCAAATTGCAACCCAAAACCCACTGATTTATCGTAAAGTGCCAACATGGCAATTTAACCTGCATAATGAGGTTTTAGTTTAGGAAAAAACGGCTGGCTCCGAGGCGTGTGTTACTCGGGAGTAAGCTTGGTGGTAGTTGGTGGCTTTGCTTTGAAGCAACTGTGTAACTCTTCCAACGGCTGAATCACAACCCTCGGAGCGTTTACTCAGAACAAGCCCCGTTGCCAGCAACCGAGCTTACTCCCAGGTAAAGGATCGTGCTTTAGTTCTTCCCATGAAAATCAGTGGGGTTTAACAGTGCTTAACAGGGTTACCTACACTGCTTCCCCAAAACTAGGTCTTAGGTTTAATGCTAATAATCGAGCCCAGTGGCCCAGGTCAGCCTAGATGTGTGGGGTGCAACTCTGTTTGTGCGTGCCCACAGAGAGGGCTCTGAGTGCCACCTCTGGCACCCATGCCATAGGTTCGCCACCACTGCCATAGGTATTAGGTATATGATATGAAATGACATGGCTTCGGACCAATGTTATTGGATTGAGGAGGGGTCCTGTCAGGTTTGCTTTTCAGGCCGTCCCGTTTTCCTGGCCTGGTAGCCGCTGTGTAGGAGAAGATTGGAACCCTTCGCTGTTCCTGTCGACAGGGCCAGATGGCTTTCAGTGAAAATGCTAAATTATATATTGGAAAGTGGGTTGACTTGTCAGTGTATGATGCAGACAGCAAAGAAACAAATGGCTCTTCAACAACAGGAATAATTTCCTTATGGCCTCAGTGGAATAAGGCTGCCAGCATGGGCTGGGGAGGGGGGGGAGGGGAGGGTGGCCAGCTTCAGGTTGAGAAATTTGGGGGCATTTGAGGATGGAATCCGGGGAGGACAGGGACCTCGAAGGGGTGCCTCACCACAGAGCCCACCCACCAAAAACATCCACTTTCTCCAGGAGAACTGATCCAACTAAGAGCAAGCGTGGTGTAGTGGTTGAGAGCAGGTGCATTCTAATCTGGAGAACTAGGTTTGATTCCCCGCTCTGTCACTTATGCTGTGGAGTCTTATCTGGTTAGCCAGATTAGCTCGTGCACTCCAACACATGCCAGCTGGATGACCTTGAGCTACTCACAGTTCTTCAGAGCTCTCTCAGGCCCACCCATCTCACAGGGTGTTTGTTTTGGGGGGTGGGGAGAGGAGAAGGGAAAGGAGATTGTAAGCCCCTTGGAGTGTCCTTTCAGGAGAGAATGCGAGGATATAAATCCAACTCTCCTCCTCCTCCTCCTCCTCCTCCTCCTCCTCCTCCTCCTCCTCCTCTGTCATCTGGAGATGATCCATAATTCCAGGAGATCCCTAGGCCTCACTTAAAGAACAGCTCTGGTACCCTTTGTAACATGGAATTAACTGATTTGTCCAAATCTATCATGGGTGGGTGCGGGGTTTGGCAGTACAGTTATTCAAACTGACATAAAATACCAGCGCACAACCGTTTAATGGCTGAATCATATTGGGAAGAAGAGAGATTGCGGGGGCGGGGGGAATGCAGAAGAGGGGGCATCGATGTTATGATGGCATTATATCACCTTGAAGGAAAACCTGGAAGTGGTATCCGTCTCCTCTAGCAGTCACTGGAAACAGACAGTAGAGTTTCTGCCGATTCCTAGAGCCAACTGCCATCCCTTTCAGGTTTTCCCTGGACGTAATGGTCGAATCCCCACTGGCAATTAATTACGTGGCACTCACACGAAATAACCAGGTTTCAGGAATACCTCCCCACTGCTTGAGTGACGAAGAGGGATTCTTCCAGTTTCTGGCGCTCATTCCCCCCCTTATCCCATGTCCTGGCAAAACCTGCTTGAAAGTACAACTTTTTCTCAGCGTTTTCTATCCAGTTTTGAGGGAACGTGTGTGTGTGTGTGTGTGTGTGTGTGTCTAATCTTTCTTTAAAATTCCCACTGGGGAGCGTGACGCAAGTGCCAACAACCAATCAGCGATTGGCAGGTGCTGAGCGATGTGCGCGCAACCTCGCCTGGGTTTCGATTTCGTCTTTGGTCTCAGCGAGCGCATGTGCAAGGAGACGTGAACCGTTCAACCATTGCCATAGGAGATTGAGAAACCACTTAAACGATTAATTGTTCACCCTTTAAAAAACTTTAAAAAAACTAGCCGCTAGTGAAAACACGAGAACACGAGAAAACATGCGGTATCATGAGAACATGAAAACATGCGAACCCGAGAAAATGATAACCAACCAGAAAGAGGGGGAGATGTGTTACCATTCTAACGTCATCACGTCATCGCGTCGTGATGTGATCACGGTTTTTGCGGGGAAAAAGGTCCCGCCCCAACATGGCACACCAGCCAATCAGGAGAGACACACAAAGGGGATCCCTTGGTAGTGGGGATTGCTGCATTTCTGGAACCCGAGATAGGCCTACATGTCTTTGCTAAATACATGCTGCGGTGGAGAGGCACCTGGTGGGCCACTGCGAGTAGCAGAGTGATGGACTAGATGGACTCTGGTCTGATCCAGCTGGCTTGTTCTTATGTTCTTAATTTGTCTCTGTAGCCTGGGAATAAGGTGGAATTCTATCTCTCTGTTCTGTACCTCTGTTGTACCTCTCTATTCTGCAATGGTTAGACCTCATCTGGAATATGGTGTACAGTTCTGGGCACCGCAGTTCAAGAAGGATATTGACAAGCTGGAATTTCAGAGGAGGGCGACCAAAATGGTAAAAGGTCTGGAGTCCATGCCCTATAACAGTGATTCTCAACCTTCCTAATGCCGCGACTCTTTAAAACAGTTCCTCATGTTGTGATGACCCCCAACCCTAACATTTATCCATTTTACAGATGGAGAACACTGATGCAGAGAGTCTTAGGCAACCCCTGTGAAAGGGCCTTTTGACTCCCAAAGAGGTCGCGACCCCCAGGTTAAGAACCACTGCCCTATAAGGAGAGACTTAGGGAACTGGAGATGTTTCGTTTGGTGAAGAGAAGGTTAAGAGGTGCCATGTTTAGATATTTGAAGGGCTGTCATGTTGGTGAGGGAGCAAGCGTGTTTTCTGCTGCTCCAGAGACTAGGACCCGGAGGAATGGACTCAAGGTGCAGGAAAAGAGATTCCACCTAAACATCAGGAAAAACTTCCTGACGGTAAAGGCTGTTTGACAGTGCACTGCCTTGGACTGTGGTAGAATCTCTAACTTTGGAGGTTTTTGAAGAGTGGCTGGATGGCCCTCTGTCAGGAGTCCTTTGATTGTGTGTTCCTGCATTGCAGGGGGTTGGACTTGATGGCCCTTTGTGGTCTCTTCCAACTCTACGATTCTAGGCTCTACCTGGAAGTTGGCAACCCTACATTTTAACGTCCTGATGATTTCATAAAGCAGGTTTGGGTGTTCATATCTGAGAGGAAACATTAAATCCTTTTTTTGGTTAAATACTGTTTTGAGCCATACAGTCTACAATGGTTGTCAGTTTCTTGCCTGCCTCTCCAATGATTACAAGGAGGAGTTTTCTTTACTGTCTGCAACTTTTGCATCTGTAATAAAATACATACAGAGATGTTTCGTTTCACAAACTATAGCACACACACACGCACCGTTTTCAGTTCTTTACATTTCAAAGCTGCTTTCCTAACTTTGTTGGAAGCCAAAAGCCACCCTCGGTGTTTGAATCTTTTTGTCAGGTGGTTTGGGCTGATAGAGATCTATTGAATGCTTCTGAACCTACACAAGTGGGGGTGTCTTTGGCCATTCAGCAGTTCTAATGGGATCTCAAAGGGCAGCTTGACGTGCCCAATCAGAATCTACGGAAGATTCTGCATTTAAGGAGCTGCATTTAAGGAACGGGGTGTGAAACACCGTGAAGAAATGTCAGTGATTCTATTGATGCCTCTCTTGATGTCCCCTGAAACTCCTCCTGTATTTCATTCTCTTGAGGAACTTTCAGGTTTGATTCTGGTTCCACCTTAGTCAAAATCTGAGGGCTACAGGGATACCATAGACAAATGCCTGATTTGATTTCCCACCCTGATGCCCCTGTGAAGAGGATGTGGGGAATTATTCCAAACCTTTCCTCATGTCTGATTCAATCTGCTTCACTTTCTGTTGGGAGAAAACCCTCAGTGGCTGGATGCAGAGGTGGGATCCAGCAGGTTCTCACAGGTTCCCGAGAGTAGGTTACTAATTATTTGTGTGTGCCGAGAGGGGGTTACTAATGGGTGATTTTGCCACGTGATTTTTGCCTTAGTTACGCCCCTCCTCTCAGCAGTAGCGCGCAGAACCTGAAGCAGTCTAACAGCCTGCGCCTGCGTGCATTCGTTTCCCACCCAAGGACCGGCGCAGCAGCTGCGTCCTTGCCACAGCCCTGCCCAGGAATGCCCCGCCCCCGGAATGCCCGGCCACGCCCCCGGAATGCCCCGCTCAGCCCCATTGGCCCTACGCCACAATTTGAATCCCACCACCATGGGAACCTGTTACTAAAATTTTTGGATCTCACCACTGTCTGGATGTGCAAGTTCTTGAGCAAGCCAGGATGTGAGGAAGAAAGCAAAGGTTGATTTCACATCTGAGCACAGATGTCAGCAGCACATTGTCCACAATGAATCCAGCCAACCCACAGAGCTGTCTTGCTAGCCCAGGGGTCTGCAACCTGCGGCTCTTCAGATGTTCGTGGACTGCAAATCCCATCAGCCCCTGCCAGCATGGCCAATTGGAGAGTCGCAGTTTGCAGACCCCTGTGCCAGCCCATATGGGGAGACCTGCTAGTAGGTCGTCGCTAAGGACCACTGATAAAGGCGAGAGACTGTAGCTCGGGGGAGGACCTCTGCTTTACATGCACTGAGCCCCAGGATCAACCCCCAGCATCTCCGGCTAACAAGGACCACGTGGTAGGGAATGAAAAGGCCTCTCTCTGCCTGAGACCCCACAGAGCAGCTGAGTGGACAATACTGACCTGGATGGACCGAGAGGCTCTGACTCAATAGGAGGCAGGTTCACAGACGCCTTCCCGGAGGACAGTCTTGTCCTTCCAATGGCGTCATGCTGCACCGAGATTCCTTTGTTGCCTGCCTCCTCCTCCTCCTCCTCCTCTCCCAGTCTTCCAGGATTGGGCAGGTGTTCAGCTTCCTCCGACTGGGCGTTCAGTGTAAATAGGTAAATGTTTGCATGAGGTGTTTGCTTTGCTGCAGGGGTGTTTACCCGGCTTTGTCAGGCGGTTCCTTCTGTTTGAGGGAGAGCGTTGTATATTTCCGGCATTTCAAAGTCTGGCGAGGCTCAAATTAAAAGATTTCTTTTTAACTTCTTTCTGAGCTGCTGCTTCTGTTTTGTACTTTCCCACAAAAAAGACAGCCCCGTTTCAGGTTTTCTGGATAGGGGAGTGTAGGAGAGCCTGCAGAATTACAGGTCAAGGTGGGATTTATTTTTGACTGTGTTTCCCCCCTGCCCCAGTGGTGGGATCCAAAAATTTTAGTAACAGGTTCCCATGGTGGTGGGATTCAAACAGTGGCGTAGCACCAATGGGGCTGGGCGGGGCACGACGGGGGTGTGGCCGGGCATTCCAGGGGCGGGGCATTAATAATTTCTCTGTTACTGTAAAAAACTCTTACTGTAAAAAAAAGTCCCTAATTTCCAGCTGGTATCTTTCTGTCCATAATTTAAACTCATTATAGCAAGTCCTATCATCTACTGCCAACAGGAGCAACTACTTCTCCTCTAATTGACTGCCTGTCCAATACTTAATACTTTCAAACACTTAATTTTGTTTCTAGAAATCAAAAGAAGGATACTTTCCTTAAACAAGGAACTTTACCATATTTTTAAAACATGTTTTTAAAACAGCCCAACAGGGAGAGTTATCCCGTTTTCTACCTTCGCTAACCAGCCACATAGGAAACGACAGGACTTCATGATTTTTGGACCTAATGGAATTTCTAACGGAAAAGCGAACCCAATTAGTAACTCCCTCTCGGCACACACAAATAATTAGTAACCCGCTCTCGGGAACTGGTGAGAACCTGCTGGATCCCACCTCTGCCCCCCTCCAAACCCCAACATTTGGTCCAGTGGGGAACACGTGAGACCACCCTCTGTGCTGTTTGTGTGCTCCACAAAGCAAATAATATTCCAGCAGGGCTGTTTCAGATTGGGAGAGTCACCCTTCCCGTTATTCGCAACAAGGACGTGCCCTGAGGTGGGGCAGGTGGTAGGACATGCAAGCAGGTGGGAGGCATTTGGGTGGGGGAAGGGAAGGAGGTCATGTGTGAGGTCCTGGCAATGGGTAGAAGAGCTGAGGAGGGCCCTGGGGCCCTGAAAAACATGAACCTTCTCTGTTTGCAATGCCTGGAAGAAGAAGACAAAGAAGAGTTAGATTTATATCCCCCCTTTCTCTCCTGTGGAAGACTCAAAGGGGCTTACAATCTCCTTGCCCTTCCCCCCTCACCACAAACACCCTGTGAGGTGGGCGGGGCTGAGAGAGCTCAGAAGAACTGTGACTAGCCCAAGGTCACCTAGAAGGAATGTAGGAGTGAAGAAACAAATCCAGTTCACCAGATAAGCCTCCATCGTTCAGGCGGCAGAGTGGGGAATCAAGCCCGGTTCCTCCAGATTAGAGTGCACCTGCTCTTAACCACTACGCCACTGCACTGGAGGCAGTGGTGTACTGCTAATGGGGACATGGGGCATGCCGTTTTGTCACGTGTGTGTGGGGGTGCCCCTGTGCTTGGGGTACAGAAGCAGGAGATCAACAAAAAGAGACCGATGATCCTGTCAGCCGCCTCGCAACTGTGCAGCTCTCTGGTATTAGGTGGCACCTGGACTAATCTCAGGTATATGTGCAAAAGTTGAGGGTTTGTGTCCATGCACAGTTGCCTCAGGATATGGCCTGCTGGCCTTCCAGCACGTTCCGTGCTCTCCGTCCACCAGGGTACAAATCAGACAGTGTCCCATCTCCCGCCGTGCTTTTTTAGCATTCCTGAGTTGGGTCTTACCCAGTGGTGGGATCCAAAAATTTTAGTAACAGGTTCCCATGGTGGTGGGATTCAAACTGTGGCATAGCACCAGTGGGGCTGGGCGGGGCATGACAGGGGCGTGGCCGGGCATTCCGGGGGGCGGGGCATTCCTGGGCGGGGCTGTGGCAAGGACGCAGCCGCTGCGCCGTTCCTTGGGTGGGAAACGAATGCACGCAGGCGCAGGCTGCCACGCACGCCGGTGCACCTCCTGCTAGACTGCTTCAAGTTCTGCACACTATTGCTGAGGAGCGGAGGAGGGGCGTAACTAAGGCAAAAATCACGTGGCAAAATCACCAATTAGTAACCCCCTCACGGCACACACAAATAATTAGTAACCTACTCTCGGGAACCTGTGAGAACCTGCTGGATCCCACCTCTGGTCTTCTCCAACACATTAGTGGGCCTTGTCCTTCGCTATGGAAACCTGCAAGAAAAATGACGGTTGTTGGAGTTTGTCGTGAGCTTTCCAATGTTGGTACCGTATGAAAATCATAAAGGCTCCTGTGCTGGAACGGGGCTCTTTGTTGTGCTGATCGAAGACCAGACCTTTAGATTTCTCAGCCCCCAGCCCATACAAACGTGTTAGGACTGAGAAGGGTGCTGCCAGTCTCTCTGGTGGGTCAAGTCGGAGAGTCTGCATCAGCTAAGCCTAAATGCCGATTGCCTTCTGTGCATCGGAGAGATAAGAACAGACTGAAGAAACATGACATGGAGCTGCCTCAAGATCTGTTTGAACTCATAATTATCTTTCAGGGTTTGCCATTGATATTTTGATTAGATTGCCGAGCAGCCCAACATATAATGAGGGGAACAAGCAAGTCATTTATTGGGGAATAAAAGAGCGGCGGTAGGAAAATGGGCTCACAGTCGCCTACTGGGAGTAAAGCCTCTCCAAGCTGCAAATGTAGCTCACTTGGCACGATTGTGCTTGCCGTTAACAAAGCACGCACGTTTAAAGGGTGGCTTTGTGGAATCCTTATTGATTCTGCCCGAATCCTTTCAGGGCTGAATGTTAATTTTCTTCTCTATATGAACTTGTGTTTATTGTAAGTGTAACCTCAGCTTGTGGGTTCTGTGGGGCAGAACTTGGAATGAGTTTGCAACAACACATTTTTAAAACAATATGGTTTACTTTCCTAACATATAACATATAACGTCAACATTTAACATCACATTTCAAGGTCCTGTTCAGGTTGCATTTTCAAGTCCGTATATTTACAGTCTACTGATATTGCCAAGTCCAGTTCTTCTTTGCAAGTGGGTTGGCTCCTGAAGACTCCAAGGGCTTGGTGAACAGGATTCAACATGATGAAGGTTTCCAGGAGAACTCTCACCCATTACAACCACAAAAAGAAGCCCTGAAACAATAAACTCCAAAATTTACAACATAGCAAAAATAAACAACTACCTTCCCAGTGGTTCCCAACAATATTGCAGTTTACCTTAACAAGGTATTAAGGGCTTATACAACCAAGGTCCGAGTCTGGTAGCCTTGTCTCCTCCAACTACATGAGCTCTGCAGCCTTCTGCTGCTTTGAGTCTCCACTCCTTTCTGGGTCAACCCATTCTGAGCATGGGGGTTACATAAGCTCTCTCTCTCCCCCTCCCCCGTTTTGTGTTCCAACCCTGAGCGGGCAATCCTACATATACCCTTCAGTCCTGATTTTCCCCATTTCCTATAGGTTATAAACTGTTGGAGATTCTAGGGTGTTGTGAGTTTTTCCGTTTGTATGGCCTCGTTCCAGTAGAATTTTCTCCTGACGTTTCGCCTTCAGGCAAAACCTGCAGGCAAAACCTAACCCAACCAGTGTATTTCCGAAGACCAAGAGCAAAACAGAATCAAAAAGTCTTGGGATATTCCTGAAACCCTCCCCAACAGAGCAAGTATGGAGGGATGGGAATTTATCAGCCAGCAACTGGGGCTTGTTTGGAGACACAAGAGGAAGTTGCTGTGGCAGCAGAGAGGGGGTGGAAGTGCCAGGGCCTCCAAGAGCTGGGCAGCAGTTGCTTGGGATGGGCATGAGATGCTCAGAAACTGGACAACACTGTGGCAGGGACAGAAAGGCCCTTGGACTTCGTAAGAAATGGCCTTTGCTTCTGGAACACCTTGGGCGATTCCGCACACGAGTAAAATAGGTGTGACCCAGTTCCCCGAGAAGGGTACTAACCTAGGTCGAAGCCATTGTTGTTCCCCACTGCAACCAGCTTGATCCCAGCTCAGAGGGCGGAATCATCCTGTGCCTCTTAGCCGCTCCGTTCCGATTGGCTACTGTTCTATGGCCATGTTCCATCTATCCCCACACATGTTATTAAAAAAACTGCCACAGGAATGGAGGGCCGAAGGTGGCATTTTATGATTGGCCAGCTGTACGCATGCCCGAAACACTCAGCTGTGATTGGCTGAATGGGGGACTCCTGGCACCAGAGATTCCACACTTTACTGGAATCGAGCTGAGTTCGAGCGTGGTTCCCTGAAAAAGTAGTAGTTCCCAACTGGAGTCGGAAATTTGACCGTTACACAGGGCGAAGCTGGTACAAAGCCACGTCAATCCCAGTGGTAGTGCGGAGCACTTAGGTCGAACGCAGCTCGAACTTAGGTCGATAACGCAAGTGCGGAATCGACCTTAGAATCCTGTGCTGGGATCGGTACTGACTTTTCCACAAGCTCCAGACATTCCGCCCTTGGAGTGTGACTTTCCTTCTTCTTCCCCTCCCTAGGTAGCTAAAAATGCCCCTTCCCCAAAAATCCTGTGTCTGGCAGGAGAGGGGACCCTTTGGAACACAATCTTGGGGGCATTTGTGGCTGCCATGATGGGGGAGGTCAGAAAATGACATTCTGCAAGACCAACTGGAGGGCTGGGGAGCAGCATCCCAGGAGAAGAAATTAGAAAGGACAATAAGTTATCTGGTGACAGGAAATTTGACCCCAGAGCTTCTGGTGATGTCTAGAGCTACCCTTGTCCCTTCCAGATAGTTTTAGGGAACCGTCAGGAATGCTGCGGCCAAAACTTCCTGAAAGTAGACGAGGCCTTATTTTTCTTTAAACGTTTTCTCCCCTGGAAGATTGTGTCCTGCTTTTGGACCTAGTTTTTACCTGCCGACCAGGTGAGCATCAGCAGGCAAAGGCCCCAGTTACCTGACCTAAGCAGGAAATTCTTGCACCTGTGGAAGCATCTTGTCCACATTCACGGCTTTGTGTTCTCCTTGAAGAGATGCAGGAGCGCCTCTGTCAGCTGCTTGTGTAACCCCTATGTTCAGAATGGGTTGACCCAGAAAGGGGTGGAGACTCAAAGCAGCAGAAGGCTGCAAAAACTGGTGAAGTTGGAGGGAGCAAGGCTACCAGGCTGGGACCTTAATTTAATTCTTTACAAGCTCTTAACACCTTGTGTAAGGTAACTGCAAAGTTGTTGGGAACTAGTGGGAAGGGAGTTGTTTATTTTTGCTATATTGTAAATGTTAGAATTTATTGTTTCAGGGCTTGCTATGTATGTAGTTGATGGGAGTTCTTTTGGGGACCTTCATCATCTTGGATCCCGTTCACCAAACCTCTGAAGTCTTCATAAGCCAACCACCGGCAGGAAGAATTGGACTTGGCATTTATCAGTAGATTGTCAAGATAAGGACTTGAAATGCAACCCAGAAGGACTGTAAATAAAAAGTTAAATGTTAACGTTATAAGTGTTATTTGTTAAGGAAGGAAACCATTTTGTTTTAAAATTTAGTTCTTTGCAACTCCTTCCAAGTTCTGCCCCACAGAACCCACAGATTAGAGGTTACACTTGCAGGCAGCCTAACTCTTGCTCGGAGCGTGGCATCCCCTCCTTTGCCAGCCCAGCAATCCGCCCGTGCTTCCCTCTTTCTCATAAGAAGGGAGGTCTATTTATTCAGCTCCCGGAGTGTTGTGCACACCGGCCACGTGCCTCCGGAGCCATTCATCAATTTGTTCACTTGGCTGTTACTGAAAGATGGCTGCCCAGTCTGTGGGTTTCATTTTACAGGCAAACCCCAGGGATGACATCTCCTATCGATTGCTGGCAATGCTATACACACTGGCAGAAGAGACTCTGGGGCCGAGGAAAAGAGGACTCGGCGTGCCGCAGAAACCCCGGCTTCCAAAACCTCGCTGAGAAACGCTATGACCCGGTGGAGTTTTTAGGTTTTAATCAACATGAAGTTGCCAAGGACGTAGATGGAATGGAACATTAGGCAAAATATTGATTCCTGCGGGCCCGCTAATTGGAATGCTTTTGTTCCGGGGACAAACGCTGCGACGTTTGCCCGAGCGCCCTGGAAAAAACGGCTCAGAACTAATGAGCCCCAGCCTGCTTTTTAGCTGAGGAGTTCCTTAAGTCAGAAAGAGCAAATGCCTAATTTACAGTAAGCTGGAATAGCCCCTCCCGCCCCCCCGTTTTTATGCCTCTGAGCAATTGGCCGCTTCTGCGGCAGCTTGTCAAAAATAACCGTTTCCATTATCAGATGATATTGCGATAATAAAGGAAAATAAGTAGCATTAACATAGGATTGCCAGGTTCCCTCCCCCCCCCCCGGCCACTGGTGGAAGAGGAAGGGGCAGTGGGGCTGGCAGATCCATTTGGGAAACACCTGGAGGTTTGGGGTGGAGCCAGGGAAGGGCAGGGACTTCAGTGGGGTACGAGGCCACAAAGTCCACCTGCCAAACCCCCCATTTTCTCCAGGAGAGGGTTCAGAGGTGGGATCCAGCAGGTTCTCACCAGTTCCCGAGAGTGGGTTACTAATTATTTGTGTGTGCCGAGAGTGGGTTACTAATTGGGTTTGCTTTTCTGTTAGAAATTCCATTAGGTCCAAAAATCATAAAGTCCTGTTGTTTCCCATGTGGCTGGTTAGCGAAGGTAGAAAACGGGATAATTCTCCCTGTTGGGCTGTTTTAAAAACATGTTTTAGAAATATGGTAAAGTTCCTGGTTTAAGGAAAGTATCCTTCTTTTGAGTTCTAGAAACAAAATTAAGTATTTGAAAATATTAAGTATTCGACAGGCAGTCAATTAGAGGAGAAGTAGTTGTTTCTGTTGGCAGTAGACGATAGGACTTGCTATAATAAGTTTAAATTATGGACAGAAAGATACCAGCTGGAAATTAGGAACTTTTTTTTACAGTAAGAGTTTTTTACAGTAACAGAGAAATTATTAATGCCCTGCCCCCGGAATGCCTGGCCACGCCCCCATCGTGCCCCGCCCAGCCCCATTGGTACTACGCCACTGTTTGAATCCCACCATCATGGGAACCTGTTACTAAAATTTTTGGATCCCACCACTGGCAGGGGTCTGCAACCTGCGGCTCTCCAGATGTTCATGGACTACAATTCCCATCAGCCCCTGCCAGCATGGCCACTTGGCCATGCTGGCAGGGGCTGATGGGAATTGTAGTCCATGAACATCTGGAGAGCCGCAGGTTGCAGACCCCTGCTCCAGGGGAACAGAACTCCCTAGTCTGGAAATGAGCTATAATTTCAAGGACCCACCAGGAGGTTGGCATCCCTGTATTATCCTTATCGAATAGACTTGGGATACAGTTTATATATGTGACTTTTCCTACATATGTTTGAAAAACATCCCGTTTGCTTTTTAAGATCCCTAGAGAACAACTGACGCCGAAGGAGGATGAAAATATTATTCACCTTTGTTTTCCTATTCTTGTTCTCATCCGTTCTTTTCCTTCCAGAATTAATCTGGTTTCTTATTTGAACCCTCCTGTTCAACTGCGCAATAACCGAATCCTTGCTGCAGTCCCCCCCCCCTCCGCGGCTGCACAAAGCGAGCCCGGATGCCTGTTTCCGTGAACTCTGCGGCTGCCCTCCTGCAGAGATGCATCCAGCCCTTTCCCCCCTGAGCTTTTGACAGCAGCCACACATGCAGCAATTGAGCGGAGATCTAATGATGAGAAGAATTTAACCTTACTGGGGAGAAAAGCCAACTGGCTGAATACTGTTTGCGATGAGACAAATCTATTTTTAGGTATCTGGAGAAGGGTTTCGTAGGCCAGACTGTGCAAGGTATATAAGGGTGGGGTAAGGGAATGATAATAATAGTTCCAGCTTCAATGAAATTCAGATTCCAGGGCTGAAAGGTTGGCTCAAAGGTCGGGGATGCAGTCAGAGGCCTAATGGAGGGGGCAGTTGGAGAAAATGGCCGATTACCCACAGCCAACTCTCCCCTGCCCCTGCTCCACTCTGGCACAAAAGTCGTACCAGATGTGCTCTCCCTTTCCACAGGTGTGCAGCAAGACAGGAAGTATGCCAGGTAGGGTTGGTCGATACTAAAAAAAATCAGTAAAAATCGGATTTGGGTATTTTGGGGCATAAAATGATTTGTATGCCCGAATCCGAATCATAGCCAATTCAAATAAGCCCGAAAATTCGGGTCTGTTTTATTACTTTTTTGATTTTTTTGGTGTTTTTACACGTTTTGGCCTGCAGGGGGTGCAATTTTAAATCTAGCGGCACTGAACTTTCAGGATATCATCCTGACACTGTTTTGATGATTCCCCCCAGGTTTGATGCAGTTTGGTTCAGGGGGGGCAAAGTTATTGACCCTCAAATGGGGTGCCTCCACCCCCATTGTTTCCAATGGGAGCTAACTGGAGATGGGAGCTACACTTTGAGGGTCCATAACTTTGGACCCCCTGAACCAAACTTCACCAAACTTGGGGAGTATCATAAGGACCGTACTTGTATGATACCCTGACATTTTGGTGACAGTAGCTCTAAACCTGCGCCTCTCACAGTCACCCAAAGAAATTTCCCCAGATTCTGTGCTCTGTAGTGGCTGGCTGGCTCCATTGCAGCCAATGGGAAATTTCTGTGTATGAGGGCTGTGGAGTGCACATTTCTCATGGTAAACCCACAAAACTTTCAGGGTGTCTTCAGGAGAGTCTCTTCATGACACCATCCAGGTTTGGTGACCGTTGCTTCAGGAGGTTCAATGTTATGGGTAGGGTCCATCTCCTACTGCCCCCATAAGCAAAGTTCCTCAAAGCTGGATGGTGTCATCCAGAGATTCTCCTGAAGATACCCTGAATGTTTTGTGACTGTACCCTGAGAAATGTGCACCCCACAGCCCTCCACCAGAAATTCCCCATTGACAGCAATGCAGAAGTCACTTCAGAAAAAAGAATCTTGGGCAAATGTTGGGGGGTGCCTGCAGGGGCGCATTTTTAGACATATCAGCACCAAAATATCAGGGTATCATCAGGAGACTGTTCTGATGACACCCCCCACGTTTGGTGCAGTTTGATTTAGGGGAGCCAAAGTTATGGACTTTCAAAGGTGTAGCCCCCATCCTCTATCAGCTCCCATTGGAAACAATGGGGGATAGGGGCACCCCTTTTGAGGGTCCATACCTGAACCAAACTGCACAAAACTTGGTGGGTATCATCAGGACAGTCACCGGATGATACCCTGATAATTTGGTGCCGATACATCTAAAAATGTGTCCCCTGCAGGCATCCCCAGAAATTTGCCCAAGATTCTTTGTTCTCAAGTGACTTAGCTGCATTGCTGTCAATGGGGAATTTCTGGTAGAGGGCTGTGAGGTGCACATTTCTGAAGGTATGATCACAAAACTTTCAGGGTATCTTCAGGAGAGTCTCTGGATGACACCATCCAGGTTTGGGGAACTTTGCTTTAGGGGGTTCAATTCTATGGGACCCAAAAAGGGTAGGGCCCATCTCCCACTGCCCCCTGAAGCAAAGTTCCCCAAACCTGGATGATGTCATCTAGAGACTTTCCTGAAGATACCCTGAAAGTTTTGTGGGTTTACCATGAGAAATGTGCACTCCACAGCCCTCTATCAGAAATTCCTCATTGACAGCAATGCAGCTAAGTCACTTGCAGTTAAGTCACAATGCAGCTAACCCTCAAAAGGGTAGCCCTAATCTCCTTAGCTCCCATTGGAAAGAATGGGGGATAGGGGCACCCCTTTTGGGGGTCCATAACTTTGGCTCCTCTGAACCAAACTGCACCAAACGTGGGGGGTATCATCAGGACAGTCTCCTGATGATACCCTGAAAATTTGGTGCTGATATGTTTAAAAATGCACCCCTGCAGGCCAAAACGTGAAAAAACACCAAAAAAATAAAAACGCAATTCGGCTGGTGATCCGAATCCCATGGATTCAGATTTGATGGGATTCGGACAGCTCAGATTCGGACCCTGCTCGTCTGAATCTGTCCGAATCAGTTCAGATTTGGTCAAAATCCGGATTCGGACTGTCCGAATCTCCAACCCTAATGCCAGGGCAAGAGCTCTTCTCGAGAAGCACAGGCAGGGCAAGAGAAAGCAAGTCGGAAGAAGAAATCTTGCCCTGACACACTTCCTCTCTTGGTGAGTGCCAGGGAGGAAGCACGTGGGGACAAGATTTCTTGCTGTGACATGCTCCAGCTGCCAGCGCACGGCAGCTGCCCTGTGGGTAATTGGTCGATGTCATCTTGCCCTGTGGGTAATTGGTCGATGGCTGGCCAGCAGAGAACTATCAGTTTTGGGTGCTGATTTTAGAATACCTTGTAGTACTAATCTGTTTTTTATTCAGTTTAATATGCTGGCATTTGGAATAAAGGTGGCTTCTACTGTACTCAGACAACTCCCTTTTGAACTTCTGTCATTCCTAGTCTCGTTACATTGCTTATTAGATAGAGTTCTATGGATTGCATTGCCTTAAGTCTCAGTGAAAAAGCCAGGCTATAAATAAGAGAAACCTTTTTGAGCCCGTGGCCACCTCTGGAATGCTGACTCAAGATGGTGGCCGCAGCCACCAAAACAACAACAATAATAACAAACAAACAAAAGGCTGGCTTGCAATGACTGCTGCAGGAGATGGAGTCAGCCACAAAAAAAATGCTTCTGCCGCATCTCACCTCAAGTCACGCGGTAAAAATCTGTGTGCTGTGGTGGCAGCTGCTCCCGAAGCAATCTTGTTTTAAAAAATCTGTATGTCCAATCAAATCTCCAGTGAGCAATTAAAAGTCATGTTTGTCAAAAGCCCTTTCTGTGCCTTCCTGTTGTCTGAAAACCCTTGGTGGGCTCGAGGGAAGGTGTCAGCAGGCCCCATGGTAACTCCAGGCACCAAGTTGGCGACTCCTGATGTAAATAAATAAATAAAATAAACTTCTGAAACTCCACACTAGACCAGGTCTCATCTGTGACTATGGTCAGTTCCGCACGACTTAATAATACTGGGTTACATTTGGTAGTTAAAAATCTGGGTCTATTTTATCCCGGTTTCTCCCTTCGCATGAGTGCCTGTTCCCGTGAAGGAATCGAGTTAAAACGGGGAGGAAATACTCCCAATTTCTTTTGCACGACCCCCTTTTTTTAATAAGGCAGATGCAGCCCACATTCTTGAACATTTCCAATGGTGCTGCATTCTGATTGGCTCTTCCCCCCACAAAGGCAATGCTTCTGATTTGCAGGTCCACAGCAGCCACAGGAAAACCAAGCAGGGCACTCACAATCCTTTTCTGCAGCTTTGGAAAGGAGATGGTGCAGTGAGCAACACGGCAAGCACGTTGTGCTATACAAAGTAAAAACTTTTGAGCGATATTGTGCAGAGCATCCCATCCACATTTTTAAAGCAAGCCTTTATTGGCATAGACAACAGTACAACAATAATAAAAAACGGATTAAAAAGCACATACAATACAGGAAATAAATGTTAGGTCGAAGGAAATCTATAAATGTTAGGTTGAAGGAAATCTATAGGCGTTTAGTAATTTCCAGGAGAAGGTCTGCCACTACCATACAGAGAGAAGGATCAGGATTGTCCAACAAGTAGTGTAATCTAATTAAATCGGGGAGATCGGGTAAATGTAAAGGAGTAACATTCACATACTTGGATCTGATTTCCTTGAATCTGAGACAGTGTAGTAATTGGTGGGCCAGAGATTCAACTGAGCAATCGTTACATGGGCACAATCTTTTAGCCTTTTCTTGCTTATTGAATCTGCCATGTAACAAGGCAGAAGGTATAACATTAAACCTGGCGAGCATTATGGCTCTCCTTTGAGCAGGGTTTATTAAGCAATACAGGTAGTGTGCCAAATGGGAGAGAAAAATACAGGGGGGAGCACGTTTTCTTGGCTGCGGTGATTAGGGTAGAGAACTCTCTATTCAATAGTTGACCTTTTAATTTTCTATACCCATCCACATTTAAAGGTGTACAAGAAACCACAGCACGAGACACTTCCCCCCCCCCGATATACCAAATAACATTTGACTGGTCTTTGGGGCTGCCATGGGATGAGAGTGTTCTGCCAGGCAGGTGCTTCCCTATCCTTCCCCCCACCCCAGGACCTCATTGGGAACGTGAGTCTGGAGCTGCAGGGCTGGACTCCCCGAACTGTGGCTTGGCTAGTAAGTGGCGTTGGTGAGGTGAGCAGGAACAGGACGAGCGCTCCTGCTTGCCCGCATGGGCTCTCTTGCCTGTCTCCGGGAAGAGCTGTCAAAGGGCAGAAAACTTGCTTGGGGAGTGTTTCGGAATGGGCGTGCTGCAACTCAGCAGAAATGAAACCTGACATGATGTAAGACGGGGAGATGAGGCGGTGGGGCGGGGAAAATAAATTAGTTTTGGTCCCAAGATGTTCCCACGGAAGCGGATTCAGCGTGGGATTTTGGAAAAAGATCCCAATTTTAGTGGTTTTTGAAATATTGCGGGACCAACCCCGCTTGAAGACCGGGAACCGTGCAAACTTCTTGGCCAAAGTGGGATATTTCCCTTGCTCAACCTGGGATATTTGGACAGTGCGGAATCGACCTATATGTGTACAAGCCTCCCTTCGTGGGCCTTTGAGCTACATTCAGGGCTGTTACAGAACAAGCCAAAGGGCAATTTGACACCAGCTTGTTTCAAACTGTTTGTTTCAAATGCCTACCATGAGGGTGGTGGACATTCTGTAGCACTCATGAATGTTTGAAAGTCTCAGCACTGATATATATTCTTCCCCCACTTAGAACCGTGCTATAAGTAGAAGTCCTTGAGAGACTGATCGCACCAAAAAAGTCAAGTGAGTGGCCTCCTGGTTTCCTTTGAGAGGATAATTTCCCAACGTTCAGGCATAATTTTATCAGAAGTCGCTGTTATTGGATGCTCTCATTTAATTCTGTTTCAGCTTTGCCTCTGCAGAGCTGGTCTTTTGATCAGAATGACATTTTTTTTTCTCAAGGAAAAAAAAGTTGTTGTTGAGCTGTTCTTTCCTGCCTGGAGTGACATTGTTTTCTTCCTGCCAGGGTATCACGTCCCTTTAACAACATGCCTCTGCGAAGCATCTCCTGCTTGGGGAACATAAGACGAGAGTCATCATTTTCAATAATAAGTGACTCACACGAAGGGAAAAGGAAAGCCGCACTTATACTAATGAGAAATTTCATCTTTTGCTTCATCTATTTGCATCTTTGCAATATCGTCTGAAGATAACCTCTCTTATATTTGGTTGCTCTTTTTTCTGGCTACATAAAAAAGCATGTCTAAGGACTTCTCTGTGTTGGGTCTTGGAACCTTAAGCCAATAAATGGGCGGGGGAAGGGCGCAATGCATCCGGTGTGTTGGTGCGGGGACGTGGCAGGGGCTTGGCGGGGGTGCAGGGCGCACGTGTGCCCTGGGCGCCATTCCCCCCTTGCTCCGGACCTGCTCTGAAGTATCAATCAGTAGCGTTTATTGATGAGTTATCGTAGCACCACACTTGGCAAAACCAGTTCAAAAGAAACTGGCATTTGCAGACCCATATATCCCCTGACAAATCCCCCCTCCCCACTTCCCAGAGGCAGCCGCTGGAACCCAGACTACCCCAAGGTCAGCAACAGATAGCGAAGGAGGCACCTGATCTTCTGCCTACAACAGAATAACGGTTGCAACTCTTTTCTCACGGGACAGGAGACACAGGGGAGGCCTACTTCACTACAAAGCATGCAGAGCCATAAAACATAGGTCAAGGAATATGCACAGATGGCAGAGGTAACATATAGCATGCTGGTTACATATATCAAAAAAGGCATTGATTGGTTATATCCGGTGATTACAGAGTTTTAAGAATGCATTTCGTTTACTCAGGTACACATTCCGCTGACACTCTGCTCACCAGAAGGCACAGTCCACACGTGTAGCTGTGTTTTCTTCTTCCTTCACTGACATTGCTCCAGACATTGCTCCAGAGCTGACATTGCTCCAGACAGACAATGTGGTATAGTGGTTAAGAGCGGTGGACTCTAATCTGGAGAACTGGGTTCGATTCCTGCACAGGAAGCCTGCTGGGTGACCTTGGGCTAGTCATAATCCTCTCAGAACTCTCTCAGCCCCACCTCCCCCGCAAGGTGTCTAAAGGTGGACCCAGAGAAACAGGATGCAGACAGTTAATGGTTCAGTCAAACCCCTTTTGCATTTTGACATAGCCCCAAGCAGAGGTGGGCTCCAACAGGTTCTCATCAGTTCCCGAGAGTGGGTTACTAATTCTTTGTGTGTGCCGAGAGGGGGTTACTAATTGGGTCCGCTTTTCCGTTAGAAATTCAATTAGGTCCAAAAATCATGAAGTCCTGTTGTTTCCTATGTGGCTGGTTAGCGAAGGTAGAAAACGGGATCATTCTCCTTGTTGGGCTGTTTTTAAAACATGTTTAAAAAATATGGTAAAGTTCCTTGTTTAAGGAAAGGATCCTTCTTTTGATTTCTAGAAACAAAATTAAGTATTTGAAAGTATTAAGTATTTGACAGGCAGTCAATTAGAGGAGAAGTAGTTGTTTCTGTTGGCAGTAGACGATAGGACTCGCTATAATAAGTTTAAATTATGGACAGAAAGACACCAGCTGGAAATTAGGAACTTTTTTTTTACAGTAAGAGTTTTTTACAGTAACAGAGAAATTATTAATACCCCGCCCTTGGAATGCCCGGCCACGCCCCCCGTTGTGCCCCGCCCAGCCCCATTGGCGCTACGCCACTGTTTGAATCCCACCACCAAGGGAACCTGTTACTAAAATTTTTTGATCCCACCACTGGCCCCAAGTAATTGTCACACACACTCAGGATGCATAAGAGCCAGCAGGCAAACATCTGCATTTTCACAAGGACAACTATCCAGAGGTTTTTCCTCACCAAAGATAAGATCTGGACGTCTCGGAGGAAGACGCTTGATGGCCCCTGATGGCCCTGTATTGTCATTGGCTAATTCAATCTGTGATGTCACCTCTAAAATGTACTATAAGAAGTCTGTATTTTGCTGTGTTCAGAGTGCTTTTCCCAGGCTTGGCCGTGCGCCTTGCCTGGTGCTGACCGAGCTGCTGAATTCACTCCTTTCTGAATGAAACTCTGCCTCCTTCCGCACATGCAGAATAATGCACTTTCAAACTGCTTTCAGTGCTCTTTGAAGCTGTGCGGAATAGCAAAATCCACTTGCAAACAGTTGTGAAAGTGGTTTGAAAACGCATTATTTTGCGTGTGCGGAAGGGGCCTCAATTTGACCGCATTAAAACTTTATTTTATTTTTCAATTTGAATTTTGCGGCTTCAATTTTATTTTCTGCCAAGCTGAAATCACTATTAAAGTTGCCCCTTGCCAGTGGGTAACAATATAAACCGTGGTGGTGGAGGAGAGTGGTCTGTCTCAAGACTAATGCTGCTGACCCTGAAGGGTTTTCAAGACCAGAGAGGTGCAGAGGTGGTTTGCCACTGCCTGTCTCTACTTTTTGATCGTGGTATTCCTTGGTGGTCTCCCTTTCCAATACTAACCAGGACTGACCCTGCTCAGATGCTAGGATTCGACGAGATCAGGCTAGCCTGGGCTATCCAGGGGCCCTTCCGCATTGTCAGTCGACCTTAGATTGACTTGAGTCTGACCCGAGTCCTCCGCACAGACGTAGCGTCGGACTCTTGTCTGACTCGACTCACCTCCCTCTCACCATTGAATTTCTTGACTCTACTGGGGAGTTGAGTCGACTGGCGGACTTGGGTTGCGCTCGAGCCAAAGCCGACGGAGCGCGGAATCTCCGTCGACTCGACTCTGCCATGTAGCCAATCACAGCTAAGTATTTCGTCCATGCGCAGAAGGGGAGACTCGTGGTGGCGCGAAAAGCTTTGGGCATGCGCAGAACGGGGGACTCAGCAACCAATCGGAACGCAGCGCAGGGAGGTGGTCCCACCCTCTGAGCTCGGCTCCGGAGACACGAGTCGGCTGCTGTGTGGAGGAACGGGAGGACTCGAGTTGAGGTACGACTCCGCCGACACGAGTCGAACCTGAGTCGTCTCGTGTGTCCGGAAGGGGCCCAGGTGAGGGCATGTAAACTGGACCTCTGAATTGCAAGTCATCCGTGGCAGCTCCGTGGCAGTCAGATCATCATCAGTGCTGCTGCCAAGTACGAGCCAGCTCAGTCCAGGGGCAAAGAGTGTTTTCATTTGCACGGGGAACCGTGAAGGTGCAGAGTCCGAACAAGAGGGGCTGTTGTATTCGTTTCTGCCCTGTTTTTTCCCACTCCTCTCTTCTGCTCCAATTAATCTCCCCCTTGAAACAATATCTTTCTTCTGCTGGAATGATATAGACAGGAAATTAGAGCTGCAATTACCTTCAATTCTATATATTATCTGTCAAACGGGTCGAGCTTGGAAATGACAGCTCTGTGAATACGTCGCAGAAATTCTGTATTATTAAAAGCGTTCTAAATTTTAATCTCGGGCAGGGACTTTTTAATAGCTCTGACTTTTCGCTGCAAATTGTGGATCGTGCTTGCTGAGATTCAATTTAAATAGTGTCAGGCAAGACTGATTTCCAGTATTACTTTGCAATACCTCCCCTCCCTTTCCCCAATACGAAGATAAGTTTTTATTTGAATACCCCGGACTGAAAAGGATTTCACTGAGGGAGACAGAGACAGATGTCTTCCCCATTCCTGCCGCATTGATAGGGTTTCCCCTCTTCGAAACATTGGTGGAAGTTATAGATGTTTTATTTGGATTATTAACAGTGTCTTAGGCTGTTGCATGGTGTATGGTTAAGAGCAGGGGGACTCTAATCTGGAGAGCCGGGTTTGATTCCCCGCTCCTCCACGTGAGTGGCGGACTCTGATCTGGTGAGCTGGGTTTGTTTCCTTGCTCCTTTACATGAAGCCTGCCGGGTGACCTTGGGCCAGCCACAGTTCTCTCAGAACTCTCTCAGCCTCACCTGCCTCACAAGGTGTCTGTTGTGGGGAGAGGAAATGAAAGGAGTTTGTAAGCCACTTTGAGACTTCTCAGTCAGTCATCATCATAGTTTATTTATGGTCATTGACCAGCAAGATCCAAAAGAATTAAAATCATAAAATTTACAGATATTACAAATTTCCAAATTTGAGACTTCTCACCGTTGAAAAAAGTAGGGTGTAAAAACCAACTCTTCAAACTCTTCTAAATTTTACAGGAGAATCTCCAACTTTGGTGAGGGAGGAATTGTAGTCCATGAACATCTGGAGAAACGCAGGTTGCAGACTCCTGTTGTAGATTGTTTATAGCATAGGTGTCAAACTCGCGGCCCTCCAGATGTTATGGACTACAGTTTCCTTCATCCCCTGACAGCGTCATGCTGGCAGGGGATGACGGGAACTGTAGTCCATAACATCTAGAGCGCCGCGAGTTTGACACCTGTGGTTTATAGCGATGGTTTTAATGTGCGTTTTTAAATCTTCCACTTTTGAGTGTGTTCAGTACAAAAGTAACCTTGACACTAGGTAAACAGTTAAAAAGTGGCAACTTCAGTCACTTCCTTGACTCCTCTTGACTTTGCCCTCCAAATAATTCCAGCTCTGGGTTGGGAAATCCCTGGAGGTTTGGAGGCGGAGCCTTGGGGGGGCGGGCCTTCGTGGGGTATCCTACCCTGGATGCCGTTTCCTCAAGGGGAAGTGATCTCTGTTTTCTGGAGATCAGTTGTAAGTCCAGGAGATCTCTAGGCTGCAACAGGGGACTGGCAAACTTTCTTTACATTGATACCCACGGGTGAAAAGACTGACATGTTGTTGGCTCAGTGGGGAAGACAGCCGCAGAAGAGAGACGTGGTTAGGCTCCTAAAGAAACATACATTGATCTGGACTTTGGCTGCTTTTAGCAGTGTTTGAGTTAGACCTGACCGAGTTCTGTTCCCTAGCTTGGGACTGAGTCGTGCAAATAACTTTTACTTGGATTGTGCCCAAGGGCTGCCCCGTGACGCCATCTGCTTGAACGGACCATTTGTTTAAAGGTGCCATCTGGCTAATGTACCACTTTAAAAAACTAATTACTATATACGGAAGCCCACAAGGCAAAAAGAAGAACCCTCCTGCTCACATAGCAAACTTTCGCAGCGCTGATGTTTATTCCCATTCCTTCACCCTTTGGTGGGTGGTGGAAAATGCCGTCAATATCATAGCTGACGTGTGGCGACCCGGTTCGTTGTTTTTAAACAGTAATAATTCCAATCTTATATTCTTTAACTTACCATTTTAAATGTAAAATTCTATAAATTAATAATAACATTAATATGTTATATCTAGTTATTACAATTATACCTATACTTAATAACAGCATAACAAAACTACTGATTAACAAATAAGTATGTATTTTCATCTTTGTAATGTTAATTTTGTATCTGTTGGAATAAATTCTATGTGTAGTGTGTCATCCAAAGGTCTGTCTTAGTTCATATACTTTACAAGTAAACGCCATGTTTTGTCAACTTTTTCTGGGTTTCCTTTCAAATTCCATGTTAATTTATCTCAGGGGTCTTCAAACTATGGCCCTCCAGATGTTCAGAGACTACAATTCCCATGAGCCCTACCACTTGACCATGCTGGCAGGGGCTGATGGGAATTGTAGTCCATGAACATCTGGAGGGCCATAGTTTGAAGACCCCTGATTTATCTATTGTCATGATATCTGTTACGTTCCTTTCCCAATTTTCTAACGTTGGTAAATCTTTTGTTTTCCAAAGTTTGGCTATTTCAATTTTGGCTATTGTTGTTAAGTACTTGAATAAATTGATATCACTAATGACCCTGTTAGGTTTTCAAGGCCAGGGAGGTTGGGTTAGTCACAGCTTCTCGGAGCTCTCTCAGCCCCACCTATAAATCCAAACTCCTCCTCCTCCTCCTCCTCCTCCTCCTCCCCCTCTTCTTCTTCTTCTTCTTCTTCTTCTTCTTCTTCTTCTTCTTCTTCTTCTTCTTCTTCTTCTTCTTCTTCTTCTTCTTCTTCTTCTTCTTCCTCTCTCTTAGCTCTGCCTTCAACCAAGATTCTAGTAAACGGAGTCCTTTGCCCTGAAAGCCTAGAAGTAAATAGAACAAAAGAGAACTCCGAATTACGAGAGAAAGCACAGGAAGGGGCTGTCAGGTGAAATTTGCCCAGGTGGAAGAATTCTGAGCAAAGCGCTAGCTGTTGCATAACCACTGCGAGGGAATTCCTAGGAACTGACCTCAAGGGAGTATTTTGAAAAGGCAGGGAAATTGCTGCAGTCCACTGTGTTCTAAAGATAACCGTATTTTTTCACTGCTAGAGCCAGAAAGGAAAGACTGGCATGCAGATGTTAATTGGAATTTGGGGTTTCTGATGGTTTTCTCAGCCAAGCTTTTCACTTATTTGCCTTCAGTGATGTTGTTCCTTTTGTGAATTAATCGAGGTGAGCTCCCCAAATCTTTTAATCTGCTCGTCCTGGTCGAACAGACTGGCATTCTCCCTGGAGTCTTCAAGGCTCATACAGGGAAGAGGGTCCTTTGCATGTCAAGAGGATTCCAGAAACTGTTTTTGTTAAGCTTGTTAAATGTTCAAACACATTTTCTGTTTTTGAAAACACAGCAACTGCCACGCATGGGAAATGCATCTGTCTGGGTTGTATCTGGGTTGCGCTGCACCGGGAGGCAGTGAGGGGGCCCGTTGTTCCCTCGTAGCAAAGACCTCCCCTCATCTGTGATATGGGGATAATATTTATTTATTTATTTATTTTATTTATTACATTTAATATACCGCCCTATCCCCGAAGGGCTCAGGGCGGTGAACAATATAAGATTATATATAAAAACATACATACAATTTAAAACAGTTACATTCTAAAACCACGTCCCACGAAACCCATATACGACCCTCCCCAGAAAAATATATATAATAATGGGTCATGATGATATTAAGGAGCCCTGTAATCGGGGGGGGGGGGGGGCAAAGGTACCGTCAGCATCAGCGGCTGGTCTCTCCAAAGGCCCGGCGGAACAACTTGGTCTTACAGGCCCTGCGGAACACTCCAAGGTCCTGCAGGGCCCGGACAGCTGGTGGTAGAGTGTTCCACCAGGCCGGAGCCAGAGCCGTAAAGGCTCTGTTGTAATGCTGTGGGACTGTTGTAAGGATTGGATCTGAAGCATTTTGAACACTCAGCATGGTGTATCAATGCAAGTCATTTTTACCATTATTAAAACCCTATTCGTTCAAACCCTGATTTATAAAATGGTGAGTTTTCCAGGAAGAGAAAAAAAAAATATGTCAAGCAAGCCTTTGTAGCTGTATGGTGAACTGAGCTCTGTATTTGCATATGACAAGCCAAATGGATTTTCTTCAGCAGCTTAGGCCAGTGGTGGCAAACCTATGGCACGGGTGCCAGAGGTGGCACTCAGAGCCCTCTCTGTGGGCACGCGCAAACAGAGTCCCCCCCCGACACATCTAGGCTGGCCTGGGCCGCTGGGCTCGATTATTAGCATTAAACCTAACACCTAGTTTTGGGGAAGCAGTGTAGGTAACCCTGTTAAACCCCACTGATTTTCATGCTCGGTTGCTGGCAATGGGACTTGCTTCTGAGTAAACCCTCCTAGGGTCCTGATTAACCCGTTGGACAGGCTGACCAGACGTCCCGCTTTTGGCGGGACAGTCCCACCTTCAAACAATTATTTAAATTGTCCCGATTTTTGGGAGGCTGCCGCAATGCCTTCTGGGGCGCAAGGCAGTGCGGCAGCCTCCTGTGCGTGCGGCCACAGCAGCATGGCCTTCTGGGGCTTGCCGTTTCCTGCCCTGTCCCAGGGCGGGAAACGGCAAGCCCCAGAAGGCAGTGCACTCCTGCGGCTGCTTGTGCGTGGCCGTCTACCCCCCCCCCGGTTCACAAATGGTCACCTTACCGTTGGAAGAGTTGCACTGTTGCTTCAAAGCGAAGCCACCAACTACCATTAAGCTTTGGTTGGCTCCTGAGTAACGCATGCCTCGGAGCCAACTGTTTTTTCTAAACCAAAACCTCAGCATTCAGGTTAAATTGCCGTGTTGGCACTTTGCAATAAATAAGTGGGTTTTGGGTTGCAGTTTGGGCACTCGGTCTCGAAAAGGTTCGCCATCGCTGGCTTAGGCGATCGATATGTGGACTCACAGCTAGTGAGGGCTGAGAGCCCTTCTTTGAACAGAGAGGCGAGGTCTCTTTCTGCTGGGCCATTGAAGGGAGCAGAGTTCTCGCCTGTGCTCTGGAGAGAGCAGCCATTTTTGGACCATGTGCTTGCCCAGGAAGTTGACCCAGTCTTTCATGTAATGGGAACTCTGTGAGGATTGTAACCTTCTCAGCTTAAAAGCTTACCCTGTTTGTAAAAACTGCTAGGGGATGTTCAGAGAGAGGGATGGAGGAATTGCGTTTGTATCTCCTTTGTTTTGGAAACCCTTGCTCAATCTGGTGCAGTGTTAAAACATATTTGTAACCATTCTGGGTTCCCCCTGATGTGGGGACAGTTCTCTGTCCACCTAGACCTCCACAGTTGTGGGTGTGCTATCAGAATAGGGCGGCACCAGGAGGAAGGGTGACCTGTGGAACCCAGGAGAGGCGAAACAGGGGAAACAAAGGCTAGGCCTCAGAGTTGGAAAGAAGGCTGGGGAGCCCTGACCCTCCTCAGCGGGGGGAAGAAGAAGAAGAAGAAGAGTTTGGATTTATATCCCCCCTTTCTCTCCTGCAGGAGACTCAAAGGGGTTGACAATCTCCTTGCCCTTCCCCCCTCACAACAAACACCCTGTGAGGTGGGTGGGGCTGAGAGAGCTCCGAAGAGCTGTGACTAGCCCAAGGTCACCCAGCTGGCCTCGCAGCCGGTAGCCATTCCAGGAGACCTCTTGGCCCTCCTAGAGGTCGGCAACCCAGCTGTTCCTGCCTTGAGCAGCAGTGGCATAGTGGGTAAGAGCAGTGGCTAAGAGCAGGTGCACTCTGATCTGGAGGAACCGGGTTTGATTCCCAGCTCTGCCACTTGAGCTGTGGAGGCTTATCTGGGGAATTCAGATTAGCCTGTGCACTCCCACACACGCCAGCTGGGTGATCTTGGGCTAGTCACAGCTTTTCGGAGCTCTCTCAGCCCCACCCACCTCACAGGGTGTTTGTTGTGAGCGGGAAAGGGCAAGGAGATTGTAAGCCCCTTTGAGTCTCCTGCAGGAGAGAAAGGGGGGATATAAATCCAAACTCCTCCTCCTCCTCCTCCTCGTTCTCCTCCTCCTCCTCGTCGGTCTCCTCGTTCTCCTCGTTCTCCTCCTCGTTCTCCTCGTTCTCCTCATTCTCCTCCTCGTTCTCCTCCTTGTTCTCCTCCTCGTTCTCCTCCTCGTTCTCCTCCTCCTCTTCTTCCTCTCCTCCTCCTCCTCCTCCTCCTCCTCCTCCTCCTCCTCCTCCTCCTCTTCTTCCTCCTCCTCTTCCTCTTCTTCCTCTTCCTCTTCCTCTTCCACTTCCTCTTCCTCTTCCTCTTCCTCTTCTTCTTGATGCCTGGGCAGAGAGAAACGCAGACCTGTGCTGGGAGCCTCCCTGTTCTGTCGTCCTGAGGCCCTTCCACCTGACATTTCCCCTGCTCCTTCAGGGCTCCACCCGACGCTCCCCCTCCCTCATAAACTGCTCGGCCTGTGGCCTGCTGTCGGCAGACTCCCTGCAATCGGATCCTCCGTGAGCCAGGCAAACATCGGCGCCTGATTGTGGGCAGAGGAAGTCAGAGGATGTGAGCAACGGAGCAGTAAATTGTCTCTGCCGCTGCCTGCCGTTTAATCAGCACCTTGAAGAGCGATTGCTTTATGAAAGGCACATCTGTCGCAAAAGCCACGTCTGCTTCGGGAGGGAGAGAAATGGCGAACGAGGCACATGAATGAAGGCAGATGACGTTGCTGAGAAAGGGGAATTAGGGCTGTGTTGACTTCCTGGTTTCTTGAAACTCGTGTCTGTATCGTTTTGTCCCTCTCCCTCTCTCTGTGATACAGATGCCTTAGACCAAGATCTCTTTCCACACAGAGCAATAAAGGAAGCTTGCCAAACATATGCCTCAGCTGTCCCATCTTGATAGCATCACTCACGGTGCTGAATATGTTCCCATTGACCCTTTGTATTAAGCTGTTGCCTTTCAGTTGGATTGGGCTTATGGCTTTCTGAACCCAGGACCTTGTTCCAAGTAAAAAATGGCGCCCACTGTTTCCAGTGTGTTGGAGCACCCCTCTCAACTCATTGGCAGAGGAGGGACCCAGCAGGTTCTCACAGGTTCCCGAGAGTAGGTTACTAATTTTGTGTGTGTGCCGAGAGGGGGCTACTAATTGGTGATTTTGCCACGTGATTTTTGCCTTAGTTACGCCCCTCCTCTTCAGCAGTAGCGCGCAGAACTTGAAGCAGTCTAGCAGGAGGTGCACCGGCGTGCGTGGCAGCCTGCGCCTGCATGCATTCGTTTCCCGCCCAAGGACCAGCACAGTGGCTGCGTCCTTGCCACAGCCCGCCCAGGAATGCCCCCGCCCCCGGAATGTCCGGCCACACCCCCGTGCCCCGCACAGCTACACCACAGTTTGAATCCCACCACCATGGGAACCTGTTACTAAAATTTTTGGATCCCACCACTGCTCCTAACCCCCTCTTCCAGCTGGTAACTCCAGGTTTGACTCTCCTGACCCCCAAGAGTAGCATTCCAGGGAGATCTTTGGGCCAGAACTGGAGGGGGGAAGCAGCCCACAGCTGGAGTGGCTCCGCCCCTTGGGTCTCGAGACCCTAGAATCTGGAGGAGCAGAAAACGTGACACCCCTTCAAATATTTCAACACAGCTATCATGTCACCTCTTAACCTTCATGGCTATCATGTCACCAGAGGTGGGATCCAGCAGGTTCTCACAGGTTCCCGAGAGTAGGTTACTAATTATTTGTGTGTGCCGAGAGGGGGTGACTAATTGGTGGTTTTGCCGCATGATTTTTGCCTTAGTTACGCCCCTCCTCTCAGCAGTAGCGCGCAGAACCTGAAGCAGTCTAACAGGAGGGGCCTGCGCCTGCGTGCATTTGTTTCCTGCCCAAGGACTGGCGCAGCGGCTGCGTCCTTGCCACAGCCCCACCCAGGAATGCTCCGCCCCATCATGCCCGGCCACGCCCCCATCATGCCCCACCCAGCCCCATTGGCGCTACGCCACAGTTTGAATCCCACCACCATGGGAACCTGTTACTAAAATGTTTGGATCCCACCACTGCATGTCACCTCTTAACCTTCTCTTAACCAAACTAAGCATCCCCAGCTCCCTAAGTCTCTCCTCGTAGGGCATGGATTCCAGACCTTTGACCATTTTGGCCCCCTTCCTCTGGACCCATTTCAATTTCCAGCTTGTCAATATCCTTCTTGAATTGCAGCGCCCAGAAGTGGACACAGTATTCCAGGTGAGGTCTGACCAATGCAGGACAGAGAGGTACTGTTATGTCCCTCCTAGACACTATACACCTATTGATACAGTCCAGAATTGCATTGGCTTTCTTGGCTGTTGCATCACACTGCTGACTCATGTTCAGTTTGTGGTGCTGCTGTCTCCCAGGTCCCTTTCACGTGTACTATTGTCCAGTTAGGTGTCCATTTTTTCCAGTAAAGCCAGGTGTCACCCTGATTTACCAGTCAGGACCTCAAAAGTTAAAGGCAGTAGAAAAAGAGAAAGACCCAACATGAGATTGCCTTGGCAGAAGCCTCGGCACCCACTGGTGCCACATTGAGGACCTCTGATTGTCTGTGGCTCATTCCGCACATGCAGAATAATGCACTTTCAAACTGCTTTCAGTGCTCTTTGAAGCTGTGCGGAATAGCAAAGTCCACTTGCAAACAGTTGTGAAAGTGGTTTGAAAACGCATTATTTTGCGTGTGCGGAAGGGGCCTGTGATTCTGAACGGAGGTTGCCTTGCTCAAGAGCTTGAAAGAGGGAACCATTCAACGGGGCGTGCATTGCGAGATCACGTGGGATCTTACTCGGGCTGTCTCCGTTCAGTTCTGCCTTTGTCCCTTCCTTGGTTGCCTGAGTCACTTAGCTGACAGCAGCCCTTTGCCCAGACATCTTGCGCATTAGGTTGGCCTGGTTAGCTGCCTCTGCTGCACAGCCGATCTGCAGTGCTTGGCTGGTGGACAGAGTTTGGCTTGATGGATCACCCTCTCGGCAGGCTCGATCGGAGGGGGAGCGGAGCCCTTCTTTGCTCCTCGGCTTGTGTGACGGATAAATTAAACGTTGACATCATCCACTCTCCATTTTCTTGTGAGCTATCTCACCAGGCGAATTAATTAATAGCGTATATTGAGCTTCTGGGTATGTTTTGCATAATAAATTCGTCTCAGATTTGGGCCTGCTGAGCCCTCCGGGCTTCATCGGGCGGCTTTGTCAATTCTTTTACAGGAGGAGCATTCCCTTTCTTTTCATAGCAGTTCAGAAATAATATCTTCTCCCGTAACTGCATCGGAACGATTGAGGTATTTGTTGGTTTGAAAGATATCTGCCCGGCCTTCCCAGATTTTTTGAGTCTGTGGGCACATTTGGAATTCTGATATAGCACAACGGGTGCAGCAGCATAACGGCTGCCCCAAAATGGCTGCTGCAGGAGGCGGAGCCAGCCACAAAATGGTTGCCACAGCTTAACTTCAGTAACAAAGTGTAGATCCATGTGCTGTGCTTGCCGCTGCTGCCAAAGCAACATCCTCACAAATCTGCATAACCAATTAGAGGCCTTGCTGGTCAACAGGCCTTCCTGGCCAGACCCACTTTCTAAAAACTCTTGGCTGGTGCAAGAAAGGTGCCAATGGGTTCACAGAGACCCACGGGCAACTTGTTGGGAACCCCGACCATACTATAGCATTGTTGCTTTTGCATTCAGCTTCAGAAAATGAGGACACAGGCGCATGCAACAGGTCGATCCTGCACAGCAAACATGTTACGGGTTGCAGTCATTATACAGGAGCCCGGATTCCTTTTTCTCGTTCACATGCGTACCACGCAGGCAGTGGTGGGATCCAAAAATTTTAGTAACAGGTTCCCATGGTGGTGGGATTCAAACAGTGGCGTAGGAAAAGCAGACCCAATTAGTAACCCCCTCTCGGCATACACAAATAATTAGTAATCCACTCTTGGGGACTGGTGAGAACCTGCTGGATCCCACCTCTGCTCTAGCCACTGTTTTATGTTGTTATGTTATGTTATGTTATGTTACTCAGCCCAGGGGGATAGGAAACTCTGGGAATACGTAGCCTGCCTTTGAATATCTATGGCAGGGGTCTGCAACCTGTGGCTCTCCAGATGTTCATGGACTACAATTCCCATCAGTCCCAATTGGCCATGCTGACAGGGGCTGATGGGAACTGTAGTCCATGAACATCTGGAGAGCCACAGGTTGCAGACCCCTGATCTATGGAGTGAAATTCTGAAACTATGCAGAACCTTCCCCCCCTCCTCATTTTGCCTTTCTCTTTCATCAGCATGGCTTTGATTATGAAACACGACTCCTAGGATTGCCCCCTCTGGGTCGGGAAATTCCTGGAGATTTGGGGATGGGGCCTGGGGCGAATGGGGACCTCAGTTGGGTACCCTGCCATAAAGTCCACCATCCAAAGCCGCCATTTTCTCCAAGGGAACTGGTCTCTGTAGTCTTGAGACGATCCCCGAGTTCTACCTCTGAATCCCTAAAAAGAAGGAAATAAAACAGATGGTTGAATTTCAGGCCCGTTCCGCACGGGCCCTCGTAGCGGCTGCACGCCGGCATACATCATGCCAGTGTGGCCCCAGGCCTGTTTGCACGCTGAGGTGTGAACGACCCCAGAGTGGCTGCGGTCTGTGGAGATACCTCTGCATGGAGGCACCTCTGTTTTGTTTCCGCACATTTACTTTCTCTCCCTGCAGAGTTTCGCAGAAATGAGGAGACATGCCCACACTGCCCTCCAACCCCCGGGGTTTGAAAGGCAGTGTGGGCATGTCTCCTCGTCTCTGCAGAGCTCCGCTGGGAGAGAAGACAAGTGTGGAGAAAGCAGGAGGCACCTAAAAGTGGCGCCTCCAACTCGGTACCGTTTGCATGACGCCGGCTGGGAAACACCGTTTCCCAAAAGCCTTGCTCATTGAGCGAGTTAGGGAAACAGTGTTGCCTTGCTGGTTTCAGAGGGAAAGCATGGTTGCCGTGGTGTTTTTACCATTCCAGGGGTGCAGTTTTTGGCCCGTGCGAGTGGGCCTCAGGCAGAAATGGGGTAAAGAGGAGTTAAAAGAATTTCTCTCAGTCCCCGAAAAGGGCTAGCTCCAGAAATCTGCCAGTTTGATCTGGGCACCTGTGCTCAACTATCTGGCAACTCACTCCGCTACAAAGAGATAATTTTTGCCTCCGTTAGAAAAAAGGAGCCGTTGACGGTTCCTTCCTGCTCCTCATTTTAATAAAAAAGGGGGCTGCTGTGAAATTTACTTTTGCTTCATTCTGGATTCCTGCGAGTAAAGAAATACTACAATGGCTGCCTTGATTGCTTATCTTCCTAGACTTAATGAAGATGCCCGACGCCTGTCGTGAAAGGGTTTGTGAATATCCTTAGATTGAAAGGTGAAAAGAAACTTTTTTCCCCCTTCCTCAAGAATGTATGTATTTTGAGCAGCAGAAATTAAGCCGTCAAAATGAGTCATAACAATTGGGTTGCGGGGACGCCGAATAAGGTGGAGGTGGATAATTCGGGGACTTGACAGGGCTCAATCGCATGGAAATGCTGGGTCTTCCGCAGGGGCGTGTTACCGCGCTGCCTGGTAACTTTTAATAGCTCCAGACCAACCAGCTCTCGGCAGCGCAGGGGAACAGAAACGGGACCCGACACAGCGAGTATAGTGAAATAATAAAAAGGTTTTATTGAGATGCTGACCTATGCGTCAGCACCTCCGCACCACGGCAACTGCGCTGCCTAGCAGCTTTACAACATCTTAAAAATACTTTCTCCCGCCGGGAGTCCGGGAGAATACAGGACAGCCTACAACCATTCATTCACAAAGTACATGACAACCAATCATACATCTACAGGTACGTAGGAACCAATTAGAATCCAGTGGGCAGTCCCTTCTTGAATTTCGCGGCAAAGGCAGGGCGAGGCGATGACGTAGGCACTGGCGGGAAGAACACAAAAGAGTCCTTTGGGTGCTTGGGGTCAGGAAACGAAACTTAACGATGATGGCACCCTTATCTGCCTGCTGGTGGGATTAGGCAGATTGAGGCGCTTCTTCCGGGGTCCTTTTATCAGCATCCATTCAGGGTTTTTACAAATGAAAGGGACATGCCCAGGTGGAGCAGGGGTGGATTCCTGCCTTGAGCCAAGGAGGTTCCATGCAGACGCAAATACAAAAGATAGCTATAATTCCTACTTTCTATCTAATACAGTTTGTTCCTACCTAACTTATACAGAAATAAAGCATTGTTCCATCTGTATTCAAAATAAGACCAGAAGTGGAATAAAATTACTTATGGCTCCGCTATCAAGTGCATTTGAGTCATTTCCCAGATATTTACCCTGTCAGGTTTTGAGAGGCAATTTGATCCCTTCTGCTAGTGAAATGTTTTTGATTTGTTTAATTTGGTACATGAAGCCCTGCATATTAGAAACTTTAGAGATTAACAAAGGTGTAGGGGCTTGACAGGCATCTTGTATTTCCTGAGGAACAAACATTCAAAACTACACAGAAGGCATGCTATTGTCTGTCCCCCTGGGGTGGGCTTAGCTATGTTTCGTTGCAAAAATAATAATTAAATTAAATTAAATTAAAACGTTGGAAGCCCTACATGCAGTGGTGGGATTCAGCAGGTTCGCACTACTTCGGCAGAACTGGTTTGTCAAAATGATGCTTGTAAACAACCAGTTGTTAAATTATTTGAATCCCACCACTGCCTACACGCAGAGGTGGGATCCAGCAAGTTCTCACCGTTTCCCGAGAGTAGGTGACTAATTATTCGTGTGTGCCGAGAGGGGGTTACTAATGGGTGATTTGGCCACGTGATTTTTGCCTTAGTTGCGCCCCTCCTCTCAGCAGTAGCGCGCAGAACTTGAAGGAGTCTAGCAGGAGGTGCACCGGCGTGCGTGGCAGCCTGCGCCTGCGTGCATTCGTTTCCCACTCAAGGACCGGCGCAGCGGCTGTGTCCTTGCCACAGCCCCGCCCAGGAATGCCCTACCCCTGGAATGCCCGGCCACGCCCCTGTCGTGCCCCGCCCAGCCCCATTGGCGCTACGCAACAGTTTGAATCCCACCACCATGGGAACCTGTTACTAAAATTTTTGGATCCCACCACTGCCTACATGGCTTGGGTATGCGAAGGATCGTCTTCTCCCATATGTTTCTGCCTGGGAATTGAGACCTCAGGGAAAGGCCCTCTTGACTCTCCCTTCAATCCAAGAAGCTCATTTCACAGGCACTTGAGAAAGGGCCTTTTTGGTGATGGTCCCACCATTCCCGAACCACCTCCCTAGCGAGATGCGCCTGGTTCTCTCACTGACAAGCTTCAGGAGGCAGCTGAAGATAGTTTTATTTATGACTGCCTTTGATTGATTTAGTTTGTATTTATTGGCAGTACCAATTGGGGTTTTTAAATCGTGACCTTTTATGTGTTTGCATAACTGTTGTTTATTCAGATTGTTTTATATCAATCCATCTTTATTACGGTCATCGACCAGCATAAAATAGAGTCTGCTGGCAGAAGAAAATTGGGAACACAAAAAAGCTATGGAGGATGGGATAAGAGTTGAAATATTAGAAGGAAACAAAGCATAAGGGAACAATACAATTGACAGATAAAAGACAGTAGATCTCTAGTAAGACAACCTTAGTATTCATGAAACCTGTTTTATAACACAGACCATCCTGTGAGGTACTTAAAGCGCTGTTGCACAAAACCTGGCAACACTGTATGTTATGTGACCTGGAAGCAGTGATGAAATAAAACTACAGTTATCCCACCCCCACTGTGGGGGTTAGGGGGCAGCGCCTCCCACAATCTGGAAATTAGCATACATTTTTGGGCAGAGGTGTACCTGGGGTAAATGGCGCCCGGATATAAATTGTCTCCAGGATGCCCCCCAGGCTCTGCCCCCCTGCCCCGCCCCAGGCTCTGCCCCACCCCACCCCGGTTCCGCCCCCACTGCCCTCGACCCATCCATGTCACCATCGACATGGGCAAGGTCTAGGGTGCCCACCTCCCCACCAGACTCCCCCTGCCAGCTGGGCTCCCAGCCGGCAGCCTGCAGTCTCTTCTGACCTCTCCTCCGGGCAGGCCAGAAGAGACTGCAGTCCCAGCCTCGGAGACATTCTTTTATAAGCACTGAGGCTGGGGGGTGGGGCTTGGGGAGCAGGAAGGGGTGGGAGCCCAGCTGGCAGGGGGGGAAGGAAGGGAGGGGGGAGTCCAGAGCAGGGTTGAGGGTGCTTGGAGGCAGCAGGAAGTCCTGCTGTCTCGTCGTTTTTGCATGCCTCAGATAGGGTCGAGGCACACGAAAATGAGGAGACAGCAGGACTTCCTGGTCATGTGGGGGGCTGATTTTGCGCCCCCCCATGTGACCAGAAGAGTGGCGCCCGGATACGCCACAGTTTTTTGTTTTTTTTGGATTTTTTTCTTTTTCTTTTATTGTAACTTTAAAAAGAAATCGTGTATATTTATGGTATTAAACGATAAAATATGACGATATTATATAGTAGCGTACATATATTTTATGCATTTCTGAGTTGCCAAACGTTTTTTGTTCTTGTTGTCTGCTGGCGTTTGCATGTTGTCTGTGGCTTCTGCAAAAAATCCCCCAAAGTTCCCATTTAATTTCTTATGCTGACCCAAGGTATAGCAAAACTGCATTGGGGAAAGTTGTGATGTGGAAGAAATAACTGTAGTTCATATATTTTTATAGTAGTGACATTGGAGAAGTGCATGTTCTATTGTTTCTACGTGCTGATCTTAAACATTTAGATTGCGTCCGTTCCAGTGGTGTAAAATTGGTGAAGGGACTTAGCAGGGCACCATACAGGAGTTGTGCTATTGCAAGGGTCTGCAACCTGAGGCTCCGGAACCGCATGCGGCTCTTTTGTCCTTGCACTGCAGTTCCATGTGGCTTGGGTCCTCTCAGCCTCCTTCGGAGAGTCGCCCTAAAGGTTAATGGAAAAGAGCCCCTGTTCCTAGAGAGGCACAGCTCGATACAGCTACTCCCTGTCTCAGCTGCCTGGTTGGCTGATGCCGGTGATGCTGGTGCGGGGCGGGGGTGGGGGCGGAGCACCACTGGTGGATCCTCTTGAACAGGTGAGCGGCAAAGGGCGGGAAATGGGAGGGAGTTGCAGGAGCACAGATTTTCAGCGCAATCCTAACCTGAGTCCGCCCCCCTTGAATGGGGGGGGGACAGGAGTTGACCTTGCTTTGGGTGGCCTCATTTCCCCCTCCCCCAGGTCCTTCTTGGGGGGCGGGACCACATGGGGGACCCCAGAAGCACCACCTTGGGTTGCAGACCCCCCCAGCAACCCTACTGAGCTCCAGGTGCTTTCCTGGTGGATGGCAGCCTGGCTGAGTCCAGGTGAGAAAGATGATGTCAGATTTTAAAGGAGTTATTACTTGCAGCCCTGCAAGGTTGCACTCGTCGAAGCTGTTTGATGGGGAGGCGGGAATGGGTGGGAATTGTTTGCTTCTGCATTCCCAAGGGGGGCAGGAGCACATGGGGAAAGCCTGGCATGTGGATCTTGGAAGGTTTACTTCAGAGTAAGCCAGTGGAGGGTAAGCTTGTAGATTGTGGAAGGGAGGAAGGCCGGGATCATCCTCAGCCATGGTTGTCACGAGTTGCCAACTCCCGGCGGGCAAATCCTAGGACATTTGGGGTAGTTCTCAGAAGCTGTGGCTTTTGGGACCAGGGCAGGGGCCATGCTCAGTGAGGAATATGGCTGTCGAGTCCACCCTCCATGGCAGACATTTTCTCAGAGGGGGGAGAAGTTCAGCCCCCCTTGGAAATTGACAACCCCATTAAAGGCACCCATTTTGATCCACCATCCAAGTGGGATTTGAGGGGGTTCTTTTTTGGGGGGCATAATCAGTGCCTTTCAACACAAGAAAAGAGAAATGTGTGAAATGGCGGTTCTATTGCTGGTCATTTGAATCATGTACAAAACAGACTCCCCCCCCTTTCCTTTGGTGGGTAAAAATGGGCCCCAAAGAAGGGAACTTCTCCATGCATAAGAATAAAGACAGTGTTATCTTCATTTTAGAAGTCAAAAAGTATTTACGGCTCCAAGTGTTTTCTTTTCCGTGGAAAATAGGTCCAAATGGCTCTTTGGGTGTGAAAGGTTGCCTACCCCTGTGCTATTGACTTGGCTTCAAACCATTTAAGTGCTGTGGGAATATTATGGCCACCTTTTGTAGATTGTTTTATATTTTTATAGTACTTTATTTGATTTTTCAGGCTTGCAAGATAATAACCATCATTTCAGTGGGAGCCAGGTGCAAGGAAAAATAACGTTACCATTAGAAGTTACTCTGAAGGCAAATGGACTTCGTTCCCATAACGAGTGTTTTACACTGATGTTCCATATAGAGTTGTTCAAGCATGGATGTCGCAATTTCAATACGGTTTGGCAAGGGGAGCTATGCATAGGACCAGGGGCATAACGAGGCAGCCCTGGGCAAACTGTAGCCCTGGGCAAAACCTGAGTTGGATCCCCCCCCCATGGGCGGCCACTCCACCACGACCAAATTTTTTTTTGCACCAAGACATTGGTGCCTGCAGGGGGTGCATTTTTAGACATATCAGCACCAAAATTTCAGTATATCATCAGGAGACTGTCCTTATGCTACTCCCCAAGTTTGGTGCAGTTTGGTTCAAGGAGTCCAAAGTTATGGACTCCCAAAGGGGGTGCCCCATCCCCCATTGTTTCCAATGGGAGCTAATAGGAGATGGGGGCTACAGTTTTGAGGGTCCATAACTTTGGCCCCCCCTGAACCAAACTGCACCAAACTTGGGGGGTGCCATCATCTCTAGATGATACCCTGAAATTTTTGTGCCGATACATCCAAAAATGCACCCCCTGCAGGAACATCCTAGAAATGTGCCCAAGAATCTTTGTTCTGC
Organism: Sphaerodactylus townsendi; assembly: GCF_021028975.2. Lineage (NCBI taxonomy): Eukaryota > Metazoa > Chordata > Lepidosauria > Squamata > Sphaerodactylidae > Sphaerodactylus > Sphaerodactylus townsendi. Next base: position 118,884,038 of record NC_059431.1, read on the forward strand.
ATTGAGTTTTCTGCATTGCTGTCAATGGGGGTTGCAGGCTGTGGGGGGCACATTTCTGAAGGCACAGTCTCAAAACTTTCGGGGTCTCATCAGGAGACTTCCCTAATGATACCCCCCAAGTTTGGTGCAGTTTGGTTCAGGGGGGCCAAAGTTATGGACCCTCAAAACTGTAGCCCCCATCTCCTATTAGCTCCCATTGGAAACAATGGGGGATAGGGGCACCCTCTTTGGGAGTCCATAACTTTGGACTCCCTGAACCAAACCTCACCAAACTTGGGGGGTAGCATAAGGACAGTTTCCTGATGATACGCTGAAATTGTGGTGCCGCTAGCCTAAAAACTGTGCCCCTGCAGGCTGAAAATGGAAAACCACTAAAATATCCAAAAACGAACCCAGCATTTTGATGCCCCCCCACAAGGTGATGCCCTGGGCAGCTGCCCACCTTGCCCAGTGGGCATTACGCCAGTGCATAGGACTGTGCTGTCTAAAATAAATTGTGCCAAGATGCAGTTCATACTCTCTACAGCTAAACTAGAGAGCAGCCTGATAAAGAGGCGAATTTTCTATGTCCTGTTGAAGTTTCTGGAGTTGTTCGGACTATTCTGAACAAGTCACCAAATGTTATTCTGAATAGTGAGGTTCCTTGGACTTGTTTTCTGTGCTGGCCCATCAGGACTTTGGGTGGGGCATCTCAACAGCCGTTCCGGTGCAAGTGTTGAGAATCCGAATGTAAGGCCCAAGGGCAGCTTTAGAGAAAGCAGCGGGGTGAGCAGAATGCAAAGAGCAGACAGGGGTCACACTGAATTATGTATTTATGTGCTCAGAAGAGAACGCTGCCCCTTCGACAAGCTGAAAAGCCCTGTAACATGCAGAACTCAGGTCCATTCTGCATAGCACAGACAAGACGTCCTGAGGGTACTAAACAGGAAATCTGGGGGAGGGATTCCACACTGCTTTTCCCCCAAGATGTCCACAGGATGCCTTATTTCAGCTCAAGGGATCTTTTTCGGAGAACACTTTAAAGTGCGCCTTGCCCCCCCCCCCCCAAACTGCCTGCAAGACGTCTGCACAGACAACATCCTCGCTACAGTAGATAGGTAAATGTATTGATTTGGGATACCATCTCCCAATAGTAGTAGTAGTAGAAGAAGAAGAGTTTGGATTTATATCCCCCCTTTCTCTCCTGCAGGAGACTCAAAGGGGCTTACAATCTCCTTGCTCTTCCCCCCTCACAACAAACACCCTGTGAGGTGGGTGGGGCTGAGAGAGCTTCGAGAAGCTGTGACTAGCCCAAGGTCGCCCAGCTGGCGTGTGTGGGAGTGCACAGGCTCCCCAGATAATTCCCCAGATAAGCCTCCACAGCTCAGGCGGCAGAGCTGGGAATCAAACCCGGTTCCTCCAGATTAGATACACCAGCTCTTAACCTCCTACGCCACTGCTGCTCCAGTCCCAATAAAAAACTTCAGTTTTTTTCACAATTGTTATTTTCAAAATGTTTTATATTTCTTTTAGTATCACATCCCAAAAGGATTTGGCCTCTGTACATGATTACCACATATGAAAAAACGATCTCTCATGATTTTGACATTTCCAGCATCTATTAGATATACCTTTATACATTTTTACCATTTTTTTGGCGTCAGATACCATCTACAGTAGACATCATATTATTGCAATTTTCTTTCAGATTATATCATGCTGTGAACTCCAAATCACTCTTCCATAGTTTCTCCCTCTGCTCCGTTTGTATATTTCTGCCAACATTTCTGGTCCGTTTAATCATTATAGTCTTTAGAAGAAGAAGAAGAGTTGGATTTATATCCCCCCCTTTCTCTCTTGTAAGGAGACTCAAAGGGGCTTATAAACTCCTTCTCCCTCCCATACAACAAACACCCTGTGAGGTAATTGGGACTGAGAGAACTCTGAAGAACTGTGACTTGCCCAAGGTCACCCAGCTGGCGTGTGTTGGAGAGCACAAGCTAATCTAGTTCACCAGATAAGCCCCCACAGCTCAAGAGGCAGATTGTGGAATCAAACCCAGTTCTTCAGATTAGAGCGCACCTGCTCTTAACCACTACACTACACTGGCTCTTTCCGACCCATCTTCTGTATTCCATTTCAATAACACCTTATAAATTTTGGGCAAATCAGTTTCTCATCATTTGTACATACAGTACTTTCAAACTGTGTCAAATACATCTCCAGTAATTGGTAATGATGGAACCAGTTTTTAACAATAATATTTATCTCTGGGGTGCTGTGTGGTTTCCGGGCTGTGTGGCCGTGTTCTAGCAGCATTCTAGAACATTCTAGCAGTGTTCTAGCAGCATTCTAGAATGCTGCTAGAACACGGCCATATAGCCCGGAAACCACACAGCACCCCAGTGATTCCCGCCGTGGAAGCCTTCGACAATATTTATCTCATCCAGATTTGCCATTCCAAAATTCTCTATATGTAGGCTATTTTCCCTGCATATTAACTTCTTTCCTAGAAAAAAGCTTCAACTGGGAACAACTATAGCGGCATTGCACTTGCTATCAATATTTTATATTTCAACCAGACCCAGAGAGAAACTGCCTCTTTTTAAGATGTCCCCCGGGTGTCTTCAGTTGGGTGTGCGAAGTGAAAAGAGGCAGTTGCCTCTGATTAAGACATCCCATAGATGTCTTTTTTTGTGCTGTGTGGAATGGACCTCAGTCTCCCTCAGGTCCACAGCAACTCCAATGTTTTGACGTACGTTGATATTTTATTTTAAATAAAAAGTCTTAAGTGGAAATAGAAACAGATTTTATTTGGCAAACAGACTTACTAGAGACCCCCCCCCCGCTCCAGTGCTGTATCGAGGCTAAACTGTGCCTGGGGGCATGACCGCCTCCCTGACACCCCCCTCCGCCCAGCTTCCCGACCCCTCCCCTTGCCCAGCTCCTCATGCCCCACTTATGGGAGCCAGGGAGCCAGTAGGGAGGCTGAGGGCTCGGGGGAGGGGCGGGGCTCGAGGGAGGGGAGGGGCAGGGCTTGGACAGGCGCCGCAGCAACAGGCCACCTTCTGGGACACGCGCTGCTGAGCCCCACCCCCCCGCCTTCCCTCAGGCTGGCTTCTGCCCTCCCCATGCCCTGGGGAGGGCAAAAGCCAACCTGCAGGGAGGGTGAGGGGCGGGACTTGGCAGTGTGTGGCTCGGGCGCACGCCATTTTGTCACGTGGAGGAGCACCTTGCATCCCCCCACGTAATGAAATGGTGTGCGCCAGGAGACATAGGATGCCCCATTTCCCCATTAGCGGTATGCCACTGCCCCCCCCCCATGTTTTTTTTACTGCAAGCTTACTGTGATAGTGTTGAATGCATGCCATTTTGATCAGTGGTGGGATCCAAAAATTTTAGTAACAGGTTCCCATGGTGGTGGGATTCAAACTGTGGCGTAGCACCAATGGGGCTGGGTGGGGCACACCGAGGGTGTGGCCGGGCATTCCGGGGGCGGGGCATTCCTGGGAACAGGGCTATGGCAAAGTACTCATGGCCGCTGGATGCTGTCCTTAGGTGGGAAGCATAAAGATGCCTTGCAGGCACAGGCTGCCATGCATGCTGGTGCACCTCCTGCTAGACTGCTTCAAGTTCTGCACGCTACTGCTGAGAGGAGGGGCGTAACTAAGGCAAAAATCACGTGGCAAAATCACCAATTAGTTACCCCCTCTCGGCACACACAAATAATTAGTACCCTACTCTCGGGAACCTGTGAGAACCTGCTGGATCCCACCTCTGCCCCTTTCTCTCCTGTAAGGAGACTCAAAGGGGCTTACAATCTCCTTTCCCTCCCCCCTCATAATAAACACCCTGTGAGGTAGGTGGGGCTGAGAGAGCTCCGAAGAACTGTGACTAGCCCAAGGTCACCCAGCTGGCATGTGTGGGAGTGCACAGGCTAATCTGAATTCCCCAGATAAGCCTCAACAGCTCAAGTGACAAAGCTGAGAATCAAACCCGGTTCCTCCAGATCAGAGTGCATCTACTCTTAACCACTACGCCACTGCTGCTCCTGTAAAGTTATATATATAGCTATAAAGTTAGCAGCTTTATAGAAACTTCTCTCATGTCGAGCTGAAGTATGACCTCCTTTCTGTCTCCTGCCATAGGCATAGCCTGAGTGCCTTTTGGCTCCCTTGGCTGAGTCAGGAATTTTCTTTTGGATCGGTTTTGTTTATTTGGTGGGAAGCAAGATGTCGTTCCCTTAGACTTTTGCAGATGTGTTTTGCCAGTCTATTTAACTTGCTGTGTAATTAGAAAAAGGAATAAGAATGCTGATAATCTTTTTTTTCCGTTTAGAGGAAATATAAATATGCATGGGGAGGATTGCGGTTGATTTCTTCACTTCCGTAATGCAGCCTTGAGAAAAGATTTGGGGGAGGGGGGAATGAACCCAACCGTGAGGAACCCAAATCCTCAAAATGTATATATCAAGGAATAAGGGTCAGGGGTGAGTAGAAGAAAACTACCAAATGGAAGAGTACTCTACTTGAAAGAAAGATAAAACCAGAGGTGGGATCCAGCAGGTTCTCACAGGTTCCCGAGAGTAGGTTGCTAATTATTTGTGTGTGCCGAGAGGGGGTTACTAATGGGTGATTTTGCCACGTGATTTTTGCCTTAGTTACGCCCCTCCTCTCAGCAGTAGCGCGCAGAACTTGAAGCAGTCTAGCAGGAGGTGCACCGGCGTGCGTGGCAGCCTGCGCCTGCGTGCATTCGTTTCCCACCCAAGGACCGGCGCAGCGGCTGCGTCCTTGCCACAGCCCCGCCCAGGAATGCCCGGCCACGCCTCCGTTGTGCCCCGCCGTGCCCCATTGGTATTACACCACTGTTTGAATCCCACCACCATGGGAACCTGTTACTAAAATTTTTGGATCCCACCACTGGATAAAACATTATACCCTTTTAAATGCTATACAAGCAAAAAAAAATATTACTGGACAGAACTGTAGCTTGTTTGCAAATATATGTCCCCCTTTTTGCCACCCGAGGGTGGGACTGGCCTCGCTCAGAGTGCCCAACTAAAACTAACGACACAACACTCTTGTCTGTGGGTTAAAATTTTGACTAAAGCCAAACTGCTTTATTGCCAAAGAATGAAAAGAAGCATGAGGCGCAGCATGGGATCTGATCTGAACACGGGGCAGTCCGAGTGCTGCCCCTGAGTGAAACCTTCCGCCAACCTGCCTGTTGGAGGAAACCAGTGGTGGGATCCAAAAATTTTAGTAACAGGTTCCCATGGTGGTGGGATTCAAACAGTGGCGTAGCGCCAATGGGGATGGGCGGGGCACAGCTGCTTGAGCGTGGCGAGGCATTCTGGAAATGAGGCATTAATAATTTCTCTGTTACTGTAAAAAACTCTTACTGTAAAAAAAAGTTCCTAATTTCCAGCTGGTATCTTTCTGTCCATAATTCAAACTCATTATAGCAAGTCCTGTCGTCTACTGCCAACAGAAACAACTACTTCTCCTCTAATTGACTGCCTGTCAAATACTTAATACTTTCAAATACTTAATTCTGTTTCTAGAAATCAAAAGAAGGAGACTTTCCTTAAACCAGGAACTTTACCACATTTCTAAAACATGTTTTTAAAACAGCCCAACAGGGAGAATTATCCCGTTTTCTACCTTCGCTAACCAGCCACATAGGAAACAACAGGACTTTGTGATTTTTGGACCTAATGGAATTTCTAACGGAAAAGCAGACCCAATTAGTAACCCCCTCTCAGCACACACAAATAATTAGTAACCCACTCTCGGGAACTGGTGAGAACCTGCTGGATCCCACCTCTGGAGGAAACCATTAACCTTGCACAGCAACAGTGGATCCCAGCTGGGCGGAGGGCCACTTTCTGGGGATCCGTTTTGCACAGCAACGGCAGAACTCACGTGGGTGGCAGGCCCCTGTCTGTGATCATTTACCTCAAGAGCAAACCTCAGTGGCTTTGACTGGTATCCCTGTTGACTTGCTCCACCTCAAACCTTTTAAGGAGGTTCTGCCAAAGAGGGTTAGCTCCGCAGCTCCCCTCACCATCAGATCAGTTCCCATGCCCTAAATGTTTATCAAAAACGAACACAATTAATTCTGCGGCAACCAGCCCTGCAAAGCCACATTCGTTAAGCCCTGAAATTCTCTTACTATCCGACATTTTTATGATCAACGGGAAATGCCTTGCCCCTTGAGTTTGGGCCTCAAAGAACTGCATCTTCATGAACTGACCATTGGGAACAGGAATGCTCTTTCAGCCACATATTTGGTTTGTGGCATGCGAGCATCTCAATGAAATGTATCCAAACGGTCTGAGCATGATCAGTCTTGAAATAGAACTGTGCATGCACAAGGGCACGGTTGTGATTTCTTGTTGTTCAGTTTTCTGCACAGCAACAGTTCACATTACTTTAAGCAAACAAAAAATGCTGGTGATTGTTCTGTCTTTTCATGGCTGTGTTGTTATAAAGACTCTCAGTCACTCGATCTATCATGCTCTCAAGAGACTTTCTGCAACCTGCCCTTTCAGGTTCAGGAGAAATAAATCATTGAACCCACTGGTCACAATTCAAAGCAGCGTTATTAATAAAGGGGGCTGGTGTTTCCTGTCCTACTAGATGCAGCGTAGAGATTACAGCAGTTTATATTTCCCTTATCTCCCATGACGCAGTGGTCTCGTTCCCTCTTTCTATTTGCCAAGGAAATCAGGAGGTACAACTTTCTGGAACACCTATTTCTGGAACCCTAACCCTAACCCTATCAAGGCCCCTACCCCACATGTAACAAGCCCCCTCCCCACTTACATACATTCCCATGATCACTATCAATGCCCCTTATTCAAACCGGGGCGTAAAAGTTAATATGCATTAGCTAATTATGCATGCCTCTTTTACATGAACTCCTGCCCTCTGCTTGCGGTTTATGACTATTCAGCTTTGTGGCTTTCATTACAACTCACACTCTTGTTTTTAGCCTATGCTTCTTTTTATTGTTTTTGTCTTGTGGTTGATAAACACTGAACAAACATTAGTCTAGAGCAGGGGTAGGGAACCTGCGGCTCTCCAGATGTTCAGGAACTACAATTCCCATCAGCCTCTGTCAGCATGGCCAATTGGCCATGCTGGTGAAATTTCTTTGGAAAACGCTGAGTTTTCGGTTGTATGGCTGTGTTCCAGTAGCATTTTCTCCTGATATTTCGCCTGCATCTGTGGCTGGCATCTTCAAAGGATCTGATGTAAAGCAAGTGGAGTAGGTATACCTGTGGAATGTCCAGGGTGGGAGAAAGAAACATTTGCATTGGTTAAAAATGCTACTGGAACACGGCCATACAACCCGGAAAACCCACAACACTAGTGATTCCGGCCGTGAAAACCTTCGACAATACATTAAACCTTAGTCTGTTAAAAACCTTTAACCCTTTTATAACAGTGTCATCCATTGTTCATTAATGGCTAAAAAAAATCCTTGTTTTGATCAGTTTGTACATGTGCCTTCTTGCACAATCTTATGGGGACTGTAGTTTGTGAGCATGCACCAAAATCACAAATGCTGCGGCTGCGACACCAGCAATAGTGTACAAATGAGTCTCGTCTTCTGAAATTAGAATCGCTTCCTCTTTTACACTCACCCGTTCTGCTCTGTAAATCATAGTCCTTTGAACCCATGCGGAAGTAATGTTTATAAAACTCGATCCGGTCTGATATAAGTTCTCAAGACAATGTTTGGAAATGTATGAATCTATAAGCATCATCCCCACACAAACCAGTCCCCTCGCCCTTGATGGATCCGTCTCAAATGAATGACATCATCCAGTTTAGGGGCTTGATCGAGGCTGACCGTTCGGTATTGAAGAAGTGGAGGAAGCACCAGCAGGGAAACAGCCGGTTTGACAGAGTTCACTTTGCAGGACATTCCTAGCCTCTCGCTTTGACAGCTGTGCCCCCAGGCTGCCAGTCAGGCAGCCGAAACTCCCAATATAGTAACCCTTGTCAATTTAAATACAGCGCCGGGATGTTTTATATTCCTCTTTGGCATCTGGACACAGCAGCTGACACCATGCATTTGGCTGCGGGGATCTGATGTCCTGCGCCTTGCAACTGTGGCGACTGTAAGAAGAAGGCAGAGGATTCGACAGCCATGAATAAAGCTGGGCTCCTTTTCTCTTCCTTGGTGTGGCGCACATGGTGAATGAGTATCTGATTGTAACCAGTGGCCAAAACAGCAGATTCCACCCACCCGCTCCCAAAACTCTTGGTAACTAGGAATCAACAGGGGTGCTTATAAATAACAGCTATAGCAGCGGCGGCGTCGTGCTGGTGATGTTTGGTGTGCGGTTCATGGCCTGTCGTGTTTCGTCATCGCGTCCATTTTGCCTCACACTCTTTGCTTTCAAGACGGCGGTGGCGGGAGGTTAAGGCTGGTGTATCGATGGCAATTTAGAGTGGCCGCAGTGGTTTTGTATGGCAGCATGAACTATTGATAAGTCCTCAGTTGTAAACCATTGTTGTTTTGAAACGTGCTGGCGGGGTTTTATGGAATGATTGAAGACAATGCATGGATAAATTTGGCGTTTGGCCAGGGTCACTTGGTAGTCTTCGGGAGAGAAGTGATGGTTGCAGGTGTTCATTGCATATCGCCAGCGTGGTTGGTCCTGCTTTCCTTTGGCCATTTTGTGGTGGATGTGTCACCATTACCGAGTCAATTTAAAGTTGGTGACAAACAAAGTGGGATCCCGTGCAGGGCAGGTTTAGGGTGGGTGGCAATGGGCTGGGTTGGGTAGAGTGGCAGGGCGTGGGGCGGGCGAAGTGCCAGCAGCTGGCAGGTGTGGCGGGAAACAAAGCCACGGGCATGCCGCGTTGCAGCGCCTCCTGCTGAGCTTGCCTTTAGAGTTTCTGCTGCCAAGAGAGCCATTGCAAGAAACTGCCCAAGATAAATTTGATAGTCTGCCATTAGTAACCCCCTCTCGGCACACACAAATCATTAGTAACCTACTCTCGGGAACCTGTGAGAACCTGCTGGATCCCACCTCTGCAGGCTCAAATAGGTTAATGATCCCTCACTTGGAGTCTTGCGAGAGGAGCTTCTTAGCTTGTCTTATCACCTCTGCAGGAAGATTTCCCCCTCTCCATTTAAGCACACCCACACCAGGTTCATTTTTGTCCTTTGCTTCTTCCAAAGAGTTTACAGCAGCCGAGATTTGCAGCTAATGACTACAGAGGAGGGGTTCCATACCCAGAATAGTTGGTCCCAAAATAAAGAACATGTCAATCCGTCTCTGCAAGTGAACGTCCTTCTCAGCAAACAGGAATAACCTTTTTTTTTGGGGGGGGGGTCTTTTGGGCAGTAAAATATCCTCTCTGGCAAATTAGGGGGAAAGGCGAGGTCCAACTATATTATAATTGATCCCCGTGGGGACATGTATCATTCTGCTGTATTCCTGCTAGAAACATTTCATCTGCTGCTCAATGTTTACTTCTAAGAGAAAGGGGCAATCAGCAGGAAAACGCACTGGGAACTCTCAGATGCTTTTAAATCTCCCTTAATGGCAGCATCTGAAGAAAAAAAGATAGCACTTGAAACCTTGAGAAAAGAGTGCAGTGGGTATGGGAGGCTTCACAAAACAGGGCCTATTAAAAAGGAGTTTCAAGGAGCCTGTGGAGTCCTCTTCCTCTCAGACACAGCAGAAGCCCCGCTCTGGGCCCTCCTGCTTCCCATCATGCTTCAAAATGGGGAGGCTTTACCGGCTGAAGGAGCAGCCTGCCATGGGCCGGGCCAAGGGGCAGCCCGCGGCAGGCTCCCAGTCTGGTTGCTAGGATAGGCTGACCAGACGTCCCGCTTTTGGCGGGACAGTCCATGTAAGAACAATTTGTCCAGCGTCCATGAGTTTTTTCAAGTCGATTTTGGAGGCTGCCGCGCCTTCCTGAGCAAGACAGTGCGACGACCTCCAGCGCCTTGACCGCCAGGGCATGGCCTTCTGGGGCGCTCCCGTTTCCCACTCCCATTTCCCACGCCAGAAGGCAGTGCGCTGGAACTGGCCCTGGCTGTAGTCTTCCTTCTTCCGTTCGGCTTCCTAAGCGGACTTTCATCTGCACTGAGTAGGGGTGACCTGACCATTGCACTTAGAAAGCAAGTTTCCATTGGGCTGCTACAAGCCCAGAAGATGTGCTGATTCCTCAGAGCCACTCGGCTCGACTCCTCCAGCAGCAGCTGTGACCCAACAGACCTGTCCTGTGCTGCCGCTGCCGCTTGGGGGTGTGTACGAAGCAGTGAGGCTTGGCTCTCCAGTTCAAGGACATTTGGAATCGTTTATTATTATTATTATTATTATTATTATTATTACATTATTGTATTAATATGTATGTAATAATAATATCGCGATGTCCTTGAACTTCCGACCAAGCCGCACTACCTGAATAACTGGGACTGTCCTGGGATGAGAGCATCCTGCCAGGCAGGCAGCTTTACATACTCCATGGGAACATGTTAATAATAATATGTAATATGTATGTAATAATAATATGTAAATAATAATAATAATAATAATAATAATAATAATAATAATTTGATAAACCGCCCACCCCTGAAGGGCTCTGGGCAGTGTACATCAAAACCACAAACTATAATGTGCACAATAAATAAGTGATAAATAGTTAAAATACATAACTCAGAATAAGCAGCATTCTAAAACCCAGTAAAACAATATTAATAATGCTAATGATGGCTCCCATCATTCCAGACCAACGCCGGGAGGGGACAGACAATCCCGAAAGATGTCACACCGTTAGTGCCAATGATGGTACCGCACGCAACACAGGGACATCCAATCTGCGGCTGACCTCCCCAAAGAAACCCGGTGGAACAATTCAGTCTGCAGTCCCTGGAATGGTTAAGATCATAGAGGCCCGCACCGCTGGTGGAAGTGCATAGAGCATCTCACGGTGAGCACAACCATGCCGTGGCAGCTACTGGGAAGTGTAGGGAGCCTGCAGGGCATCTGCTGCTGACCTTCAGGCGCACTGTGAAGATCATAGAATCATAGAGTTGGAAGAGACCCCAAGGGCCATCAAGCCCAACCCCCTGCACTGCAGGAACACATGATCAAAGCACTCCTGACAGATGGCTATCCAGCCTCTGTCTAAAAACCTCCAAAGAGGGAGACTCCATCACACTCCGAAGTAGTGCATTCCACTGTTGAACAGCCTTGACAGGAAGTTTTTCCTGATGTTCAGGTGGAATCTCTTTTCCTTCACTGTGAACCCATTACTCCTGGTCCTTGGACAGATTTATGGAGGAGAAGTCAATCTATGGCTACCAATCTTGATCCTCCTTGATCTCAGATTGCAAATGCCTTAGCAGACCAGGTGCTCAGGGAGCAGCAGCAGCGAGAGCCATTGCTTTCACCTCCTGCATGTGAGCTCCCAAAGGCACCCTGGGTAAAGACCTCTTGACGAGAGCTGGACTAGATGGACTCTGGTCTGATCCAGCAGGCTAGTTCTTATGTTCTTATGTTCTTATGGTCCTAGTCTCTGGAGCAGCAGAAAGCAAGCTTGCTCCCTCACCAACATGGCATCCCTTCAGATATTTCAAACATGGCTCATGTGTACCATACTTCGCTACCAACTAAAACATCCCCAGCTCCATATGCCTCTCCTCGTAGGGCATGGATTCCAGACCTTTTTCCATTTTGGTTGCCCTCCTCTGGACCTGTTCCAGCTTGTCAATATCCGTCTTGAATTACGGTGCCCAGAACTGCACATAATATTTCCAGGTGAGACTGGAGCTGAGTCATCCCCTGTGATTCTGGCCTGAGGTGACACGGGGCTCGCTAACTTGGCATTATTTACAACAGTTCTCTTATATTTTTCGAAGAGCTGCCAGGGATGGGGTGTGTGTGTGTGTGTGTGTGTGCATTTGCTCCACAAGTAGTCCCACATAATCAGTTGTGGTTCTCGAGCATTCAGGATCACTTTGAGGCACCCATGATAGGCACAGGGCGAGGCCCTGTCCACAGAGCAAAAGCTCTGACCGGTTACAAAAATAACCATCCAAAAGCTTCTTCAGTGTTCCGAGATGTATTGTTTTCATTCAATTCTGCGCAGAAGAGGGAACTCTCCTCTGTTAGCAACAGGGAGGAGGTTCAGAGGGGCTGTTGCTTGTGTAACATAATTTATACCCTCTTACAAACATCCCTTCTTGTCTTCTGACTATTGCCGTGGTGGCGAACCTTTGGCACTCCAGATGTTATGGACTACAATTCCCATCAGCCCCTGCCAGCGTGGCCAGTTGGCCATGCTGGCAGGGGCTGATGGGAATTGTAGTCCATAACATCTGGAATGCCAAAGGTTCGCCGCCACTGGACTATTGGCTAGATTTGGAATACGTACACATTGCCATTTGAATCTCCACTCCTCTCCAAAGCCCACCTTGCTTTCCACAATTGGGCGTGTCTTCTTTATGTCATCTTGCCCCATTCAGAGATCTTGGTTGCTATATCAACCCAGTTTTACTTCACCCTTATCTGTATTTGTGAGCTTCTGCTAATTCCTTATCTCCTTGGTGGGGCCCTGCTTTCCCAAATCAAAGCTCAGTGTCAGGCTGCTCTATGAGTTTCGTTTCTTCCAACGAAAGTAAGTTTTTGAAGTGTTTGGTACCCAGTGAATTACTCTAATATAACTTGTATGATTAAATTCAATGGCTTAAAACATCATAAACTATATGTCCATATCACCCAGTCAAGGAAACAGTACAGCTGTGCCATTGATGGTCACTTCGGTAGGTAATGGGTTTGCACCGGGCTCTAGCACTTAACGGAGTGTACCCTAGTTAGCAACGCGTCATGTCAAAGTCAGAGCTCAGGAGAATTATCCTTGTTTGGCCTGAGCTGCATTGTAACTGTAGGCGGGTGTTACTGGAGATTATTTCAGTGCTGTTTGACAAAGGTGGGAAAACTGCTTGAAAAACAGCTGAAAACAATACCTGGTCTTTGGGACTGTCACAGGATGAGAGCATCCTGCCAGGCAGACGCTTCCCCGCCTCCCCCCCACACCTTTGGGAACGTGAGCCTGGAGCTGCGGGGCTGGACTCTCCGGGCTGTGGCTCGGCTAGTGAACGGCACTTGGCAAGAGCAAGAGGGGAACGGGGCAAGCGCTCCTGCTTTCCCATGTGGGCTTGCTTGCCTCGCTTCTGGAAGAGCAGTCAAAGGGCAGAAAACTTGCTCGGGGAATGTTCTGGAAAGGGCCGGCTACAACTCAGCAGAAGTGAAACTGACATGTTGTAAGGCGGGGAGATCAGGCGGTGGGGCAGGAAAAATACATTGGTTTTATTTATTTACTTATTAAATTTCTACCCCCTCCCTCCCCTCGAAGGGGCTCAGGGTGGCTACAACATTTAAAACCAAGAATAAAACATCATGCAATTTGAAAAACGCAGTGTGAGGGGAATATTGTGGGACAAACCCGCTCAAGGAGGTGGAACCATGTGAACTTCTTGGCCAAACCGGGATATTTCCCTTGCTCAACCTGGGATATGAATCGACCATAGAGTTGTTTTGATATCCCAGAAGGGAGAGGGAAATTCACATGGTTGGGTGAGAATAATCTAAGGGCCTTCCCCCACTTACCTTAAGCCCCGCGCTACTCTCCTTAAGTAGCGCGGGGTCCCGGGACACTCCCCACGACAGGGGCGGCGACAGCGCAGCCACCTTGATGCTACTGCTGTCGCGACCCCTCACCACGCGGCATCCCTGGCGCTGGAGAAAACGGCGCCTTTTGATGACCCCGCGCACAGCGCTGGGTCGTGGGGACGCCCGAGCGCACGCCAGGGATGCCGCGCACTAAGAGCAGGACGCAGCATAGGAGGAATCGGGGTGAGTGGGGAAACACCCTTTGTTTACTCCACATGAATTAAACAATAATGGATTAATCATCTGCCTTTTAACCAAAATCCCTTTTATTTGTCGGCCTTCCTCCTTGGTGGTGGGGGGAAAGCCCCAATAAATGGCACGGGATGTGCTCCGAATCTGCAGTTCAGCCGAGACAAGAATTTTCTGTGCGCTGGGAAGCAAAGGTGCCCAGGAGCATTTCCGTCCATCTTGTTATATTTTTTTTAATTATTATTTTGTTTTATTTATTTATTTATTTTATTTATTTATTAGGTTTATAGACCGCCCTCCCCCGGGTCTACTTGGTCTTAAAGTTTTAATATACTGCCCCATCCCCTAAGGGGTCTGGGCGGTGTACAATTTAATACCCAAACCAAAATCAAACAATCAGCAAACCCCAATAAAAACATTAAATTACATATTCGTTGATCCACGATGCAAAACCGGCTGCACCCTCTGCTTCTATGGCAGAGGTGCCTCAACGTTGCAGAGATGTGTTGTTCGGAACAAACGGTTCCAAGGACCAGTGCAGTTTGTTTTGTTGAGATGCTTCCCTAAGCGGAGGTGGCATTTCCATTAGAGGAAGGTGCTTGCTGGGTAGGAAACATGATTATTTGTCTGCCCTCCGCCACAGGCAGGTACAGGCTTTCCAGGCTGGCTATTGAAGGGGCTTTCCTGCTCTCTGGATAACTAGGTCAAGGTCTATTTATAAAAACTGCCACAAAGGGGTTTCCACTCCAGCTGCAAAAGCAGACTTGTGATTAAAGAGACAGCTCCGCGTTCCTTCCCCATCCCAGTGATGTTGATTTTAGAGGAACGGCCCCGATGACTTGTCTTCTGTAACCTTCACCTTCTTCAGGAATAGCTACTTGGTCTTAAAGAAACAATAACCTGGAGTGGAATAACGCTGGCAGAATAAAATCCACGCTCTGGAATAGCGACCGTTCATAATGCTGGTTTATTTTTATAATTATAATTATAATTATTTATTATATTTATAAACCGCCCTCCCCCGAAGGGCTCAGGGCGGTGAACAAAACATACAGATAGAGCACACAATAAAAACAATAATATCAAGTTGAATTAAATAGCATTAAATAGTGGCTCTATATATGTTAAGAACTACCCCATTAAAAGCAGCGTTCAGTCAAATAAATAGATGGCGTCCTACTAACAGATCCCCTAAAAAGAAAAAGAGGGAAGGGACGGTAGGATCCACAGATGTTATAAAAGGAGAAAGGGGGGGGGGCATCAGCGGCCGGCCTCCCCAAAGGGCCGGCCTCCCCAAACACCATAATCCCAAACATGCTTCTTCTGTATTATGTTATTCTGTATTATTTTACATGAAATTTGGCATACGGTTGCGGGAGTTCATGTTTGCTGTTGGGGGCAGGAAAGAGGGGGTTTCCAGCCCTCCTTGGCCTTCCCGATCAATCGATTGGTGAGTTAGAGAAAAGATAACAGGTGTGTTTATCATAGATTCCAAGTGTGACCTAGAGAAACTGACTATAAGATACAAATTAGGTTTGATGAGTCTTGTCGAATTTCCTTCACTGCTGGAATATTTGAGATTACTGGAACATTTCTCGGTTACTATGGCACACCAGCTCCATAAATTTGCCCCCTGTTTACATTCACAACATTTCTATTCTTCCTTGACCTTTGAAGAAGGTTTGGATTTATACCATTCTTTTCTCTCCTTGAAGGATACTCAAAGGGGCTTACAAACTCTTTTTCCTTCCTCTCCCCACAAGAGACTCCTTGTGGGGCTGAGAGTTCAGGGAGAACTGGGTCTAGCTCGAGATCACCCAGCAGGCTTCATGTAGAGGAGCGGGGAAAAAATCCAGTTCACCGGATAAGAGTCTGCCACTCATGTGGAGGAGTGGGGAATTGAACCCGGTTCTCTAGAGTCCACCTGCGTTTAACCGCTACATCACACTGGCTCCCCAGAAGAATATGGTCTGGGAACCCTGATGACTAGTGCTAGTGTGTTTAAGCTAAGGTGACCAGATGGTCACCTTTGTGATCCGGGACGGGGGAGGCGGCCACACGCTCATGCGCGTGCAGCCACCAGAACGCCTTCTGACCTTCTGGGGTTCTGCCCGTTTCCCGCTCCTGTCACATGGCAGCATAATGCGAGCGGCAACCAGAAAAGCGACAGTGCACGCGGCCGCAGGAGCGCATGGCCTTCTGGGGCTTGTCGTTTCCCACCCTGTCACAGAGCGGCAAACGGCAAGCCCCAAAAGGCAGTGCGCTCCTGTGGCTGGGCGCGCGGAAGGCTGCCACACTGCCTTGCACCCCAGAAGGCAGTGCGGCAGCCTCCCCAAAATCGGGACAATTTGAAGAACCCATGGGACGCGGGACAAATTGTTTAAAGGCGTGACGGTCCCGCCATAAGCGGGACGTCTGGTCAGCATAGTTTAAGTAGAACCTTTAAATAAACCAGAAAAAGGGGACCTGTGAGTATAAAAAGTTCATCATTGGATGTACCAATTTTTTTGCAGTTGTGTTATTTGGAGTTTTGAGCGGTAGGTAGTGACATTTAAAAACCAATTAAGTACCTGTCCTCCCACCAAAGAAAACCCCCAACCCCACAGAGAATGCTCTCTTAGCCATATGTGGCCATGATTTTTTAATCAAGTCAGCAGAATGTTCCTATAATTAAGCGACTTTGATTGGCACAACTTTGGAAGAGGTTTTGATGTGCAGGTAATAACCTGGTTTCCGTCCAATCAAATATTCATTCAGAAACACGGGGCATTTAATTGAAACCTGTTCTCGTCTGCGAGATGAGAAAGCTAGTCAAAAACTCTTCCAGCTTATGAAATAAAATCGCATGTAATATTTACGGCTGCAAACTTTATGAAATGTTGCCGCGGGAGACTGAATTAGACCAAACCAAAGAATCCCGAGATACTTTCTACAACTGATTTTGTAATGGCTGCCGGGTTTGCTTTGTCTGCTGTTCTTCCCCTGGATTATTTCTTTTCATGCATCATGCATCCATTTACAGTTCTCTTACAATATACATATGTTAATTTACAGTTCTCTTACAATATACATATGTATATATACATATGTTAAGGAGCAGCAGTGGCGTAGGAGGTTAAGAGCTCGTGTATCTAATCTGGAGGAACCGGGTTTGATTCCCAGCTCTGCCGCCTGAGCTGTGGAGACTTATCTGGGGCATTCAGATTAGCCTGTACACTCCTACACATGCCAGCTGGGTGACCTTGGGCTAGTCACAGCTTCTCAGAGCTCTCTCAGCCCCACCCACCTCACAGGGTGCTTGTTGTGAGGGGGGAAGGGCAAGGAGATTGTCAGCCCCCTTGAGTCTCCTGCAGGAGAGAAAGGGGGGATATAAATCCAAACTCCTCCTCTTCTTCTCCTCCTTCTCCTTCTCCTCCTCCTCCTCCTCCTTCTTTTCCTTCTCCTTCTCCTCCTCCTCCTCCTTCTCCTTTTTCTTTCTTCTTCTTCTTCTTCTTCTTCTTCTTCTTCTTCTCCTTCTCCTTCTCCTTTTTCTTTTTTCTTCTTCTTCTCCTCCTTCTTCTCCTCCATCTCCTCCTCCTCCTCCTCCTTCTTTTCCTCCTCCTCCTCCTCCTCCTCCTCCTCCTCCTCCTCCTCCTCCTCCTCCTCCTCCTCCTCCTCCTCCTCCTCCTCCTCCTCCTCCTTCTTCTTCTTCTTCTTCTTCTTCTTCTTCTTCTTCTTCTTCTTCTTCTTCTTCTTCTTCTTCTTGCCACACTGCATATGGGAACCAGAAGCACAGCCTCTGCAGATGTGCTCAGTGTTGTCTTTGTCACACACACAAAGACACACACACTTCTGTTTTCTTCCGTCTCTTTGTCACTCCCTCCCCCCCTCGCCCAATCTTTCTCTTCTGTGTTTTGGAACAATGAATCCAACGCTTTAGAAAGCCTGTTCTAATTAGTCCCTTTGCAAAAATGGGAACTTGCAGAGGAAGTGGGAGGGTTGGGTGTTTGTGTCTGTGTGTATGCTGGTAAATGTGCTTGCTTGCCCTTTGGGAGGAAGATTGTTTTGGATGGCATTATATAAGCACCTGTATTTTTAAACAGCTTGGCATTTTTAACCAAGATCGGTGGCAACAGAGACTTTTCTCTGTGACACTGGAAGCTATTAAGAAATCTTTGGAACTTCTCGTGTTGGACTCTACGGAAGGACTCACGAGCCCAATTATATTTTATTCTGTGATGGTTGTATCCCCCAAAGGTAGAAATCTTTGTCTAGAGGAAGCTGAATGGCTACTTATAAACATTGACTAGAGGAAATTAACAGTGGGATACAAACAGTGGTGGGATTCAGCCGGTTCGCACCGCTTCGGCAGAACCAGTTGTTAAAATGGTGCTTTTAAACAATCAGTTGTTGAATTATTTGAATCCCCGCTACCGGAACCGGTTGTTCAATGATTTGAATCCCACCACTGGATACAAATGAACGTAAGCGAATAAGAGATGCCTGTCAGGATTAGACCAAAATTGATCTTGTTCAGAATTTGATGTCCCTTCCAGGCAGCCCTCAAGGAATTTCCCTTAATCCATCTTGTAAAGCCCATAGAGACGTGCACAGATTCCTAGAGTGTTGCTCTGGAGGCCATTCTGCAGGCATTTGTGCTCCTCAGTATCTCAGGACAGGGAACAGTCAGAGATGTTTTGCATACTTGTGGTGCTGAAGGAGCTGCCCTTGCAGAATTTCTCCTCACTGGGCCATCACCAGCAGTTGATCGAGCGGGCTGGCCAGAGGACCAGAGCTCTTCTACGCACGGAGATTCTATCGAGTTGGGATGGCGCAAAGCTTTTCATAAATCTACCCTATACAAATTGCCCTGCTCCAAAGCTAAGCAGCCATTTTGACTTCTTATAGCAGCGAATCGGCCTACTTTTCATTAGCCTGCATCACTGCGCCGAGGACAGCCCCGTGCTGAGGAATTTATGAGAAGTCTGGGCTGCGCGAAATCTGATTTCTGATGAAATTTCTGAAGAAAAGGCTTCACCAATCTCAGGCCCTTTCCGCACGGGCCGAATACAGCGCCCTGGGGACGGCAAAAACGCTGTCCCCAGGGAGCTGTTCCCGAGCAGCGCGAAGCTGCCGTTTTCCCACCTCGCTTCCCCAGCGAGGTTTTTGGAAAACGGCAGCTTCCAGCCGCTGCTGTGCGAACGGCAGCGGCTGGAAGGTGCCATCCCTCCCCCCTTTCCCCATCCACCTACTTTCTCTGTGACTGTCCGGCGTGTTGCCGAGGCCTGGGCACATGCCCCCCCTGCCCTGCGACTCCGGAGCAGTCGCGCAGGGAGGGGGGCGTGTCCCCTGGCCTCGGCAACATGCCGGACTATCGCAGAGAAGGTAAGTCGATCGGGCGATGGTGCAGCGTGGCGCCGTCGTCCCGGTAGTTTCTGGGACCGTTCGTGTGAACAGTCCCAGGGAGGTTGGGTCGGCGTCTTGTACGCCGACCCAACCCCCACCGTGGCCGTGCGGAAACGGCCTCAGTTTGGGACAGAAGTCCATGAGTCTTGCCCTATGAGCTGCCTTCTAACTTTCTGTATTCCCCTTGTGTAAACCTGTTTCAACCACATCCATATCAATGGGATAATGTAGGATTAGCAATAACAATGGGCAAGCATATTTCAGTCAATCATCAGTTTCGTTACGGTCAGACCTGCAATTTAGTCAGGCGTATTTTATTTATTTTATTTATTATTTAAATTTATAGACCGCCCAATCCCCAAGGGGCTCTGGGCAGTGCACAACATCATCTATATACAATATATAACAAGGGTCACAATAGTGACCATATATGCTAAAATTCATTAAAACCATTAAAACCATGTAAACAGCGGTCAAAAACAGTCACAATAAAAATGGCGTCCCACAACCCAATTCCTTTAAAACGACCCCAAAAAGAAGGGAGCGACCAAACTCCTCCCTAAAAATAGCAATAAGTATGCAAGAACAGATTATAAAAATAGGGAGCAAGAGAGCCAGGGAGCAAAGCAAAGAAGGGGGGCGGGGGTGCGCGCACCTCAGCGACTGGACACTCCAAAGGCCCGGCGGAACAACTCAGTCTTACAGGCTTGTATTTATATTTCTAATAGGGCATCCTCTCGAAAATGTAAAAGATGCAACCCAGCTAATAGTAATTCCGATTCAGAGGTTGTAGCAGGTGCTGAATTCTTCTGTTGAAAAAGATAAGATTTAGATGGGCCGGATGTTGCCTGGCCGATGCCTAAAATTTATCTCCGTGTTTTTATATATATTGAATTTAGATTGATTTGGCTCTGTTTGGTGGGATACTGCAGAAAGCTTTCCCCTTTCAATACAGCAAAGTGTGACAAGGAATACATTATTAAATGCCGGTTCTGGTAAGAGTCTTCCTGCCCCCCCCCCTCCGCCTCCCAAAATATTCCATCTGCTTTCCCTTTTCATGTCCTGGCCACATTGTATATACATGTGAATCACACTTTCCAAACTAAAGAAGGCTGCAGCTGGCCAGCTAATTTGATTCCCACCATTTCTTTGCCTGTATGAAAGGCATAAGATGTTTCTCACGCCCAGATCCTTTTTTGCATTCATTTCTACTTGTTGTGCAGGAAGAGGGACCGGGCTGAACTTCAGCTCTGCTCTACTGCAGACTGCCCTTGTTTGTCTTCTTGGCAGCTTTGCAAACCCATTCGCCTCGATGGGACAGAATCCCGCCTAATGCGCGTTCCGCTGCAGCACTTACGTTTTATTGGGCAGTACGTTAACAGCACGCTGCGAGAGGGGGAAAAAAAGGACAAATAGGGAAACTGACAGCTTTGGACAAAGTCTTCTCAACAGCGGGGCGAAGGGGAACTGCACCTGGGACGTGCGCGCCCTGCGTCCTTGCCACAGCCCCGCCCAGGAATGCCCCGTCCCTGGAATGCCTGGACACGCCCCCATCGTGCCCCGCCCAGCCCCATTGGCACTACGCCACAGTTTGAATCCCACCACCATGGGAACCTGTTACTAAAATTTTTGGATCCCACCACTGACTAAAACCGCTTACCACCCAAGGCTACGCATAGATAGATATTTATTACGGCCTTTTGGCCAGCCAAACCAAGGCTATGCATATGCAATGGGAACTGTGTAGACGCTATAGATCATATTTTACTTTATTGTCCACTCTACGCTGTACCCAGAGTCAAATACTTGTCATCCCTGCTACTCAAGAAAGAGTATGCATCCGACTTGCAAAAGATTCTGTTGGACAGCCCCGGTAGTGTCGCAAACGATGCAGTTCCCAAATTTTTGGATTTGTATATGAAACAGCGCTCTAGGAGCAAATCCTGAACATCAGCCTTCTTTTTCCTGTACATTTATTTTAGTTTCCCTCTATTTGGTTAAGTGGACTTGAGTATATAATATTGTTATGCCAATGAAGGTTCTTTGTTTGTTGTAGAATCTTCCAAAGCCTGGGCTCCAAGACATATTTATGGTTTCTTCTGTGTTTGTTTGAAATGACTTATTATCTACTGCAGATTTAGATGCCAGAATTGCTTTATCACGAAGGAGAAAATTAGATTCAAGCAGCACCTTAGCGACCTAGATGGTTTTAAGGTTATTAGCTTTAGAGAGTCAAAGCTCCAGCATCAAGAGAAAAGGAAACTTCTGCATGTTCTCGGAAAAAGCCATCCTGGATCTTCTTCTTCCATCAGAGCTTGATATTGAAGCAGAAGACCAGAGCCCCAAACTGTGATCCCTTAACACCCTTGCAGGCAGTTTAAAATGATCTAATTGTAACCCTAGCTTTCTTGCTTCTGGGGGAAAATAGGGGTTGGTAATTTCCCCCCAGCAGGAGTAGAAACGGTCCACGTAAGAAAACAACAGAAGACTAAAGGGTTAGTTGCCTTCTGTCCTCCTTGAAGAAGCTATCCGAGGGGGACTGCATTTGCAAAAGGACAAGGAATCATTTCAATAAAACACAGAAGAAACTGTAAAACTTTGCTGAGTTTAATGCTCAAACTATGTATGATGTCAAGATTTTCCCCCCCCTCCAATGAAATGCACCTGGGTCTGTGAACGTCTTGACTGCAGGATGCACCCTTCAGTGGATTAACCATTTCCCCACAGGACATTTTGTGATGAAGTTCCTCCCATGAGTGCAGGAAAACCACACCCGGGCCATTTTGATCAGGAAAAAACAGGGCTATTTTGATCGGATCATCACTCCCGAACTCAATATTTCTGCCGGGATTACATTCTCAGGCCAACTGAACTTGCATTTCCCTGGGAAAGAATAAAGTCTGGAGATTCATCAGAATATGGACACCAAGAAACAAATAGTGTGCGTCTCTGTAGCTGGACACAACTGTGTGCCTGCCCTGTTGGGCAAATCTGTGCTGCAGACCTAAAGTGGGTATGGTTGCCACTGCCATAGATCCCTGGAAACTCATTCTGTGATTGAAGCTGCAGACCTGGCTCAAACCTACCAAGCCTAGCAAAATAATGATGAGTCACATCTCAAGAGGTTGCCAGGAAAACATCCGAGCTGCTGGCTGAAGTCAGTCAAGAGATAGCTTTGAAAAGAAAGCTTTCTTCCCATCTGTTGGCTGGCTGATTGGCCACCCAGCTCTGCCAGCCACAGAAGGAGGAGGAAGAAGAGGAGGAGGAGTTGAATTTATATCTCCCCTTTCTCTCCTGTAAGGAGACTCAAAGGGGCTTACAATCTCCTTTCCCAAGCGAGTCCAGTGTTAAAAAGGTGTGCCCCACCCCCAAACTCCATGTGGAGTTTGGGGACGGGATGAGCCTAATTGAATTCTGGCTGGGCTCAGTGTTTAACTGCGTGCTTGCCCCCCAAACTCCACGTGAAGCTTTTTTTGGGAGGGTGCAGTTGCTCCCAGAGGGCGATGCCTGAAGCACAGTGCCCTGCCTCGTTCCACCCTGATATGCCTCTGGGTTTGGGGAAGGAAGGGACCTCAGTAAGGTATTGCACCATACTGTCCATTGGATTTTACAGCCTTGCATGCATGCAGCAGGGAATTCTGGAAGAGCTCAATGAACATTCTAAAAGTGGCAGTTGGAAACAGTTGCTGTCTGACTCCTGCTGAGGAAAGATGTTGTTTCGTGCTCTGTTAACCAAATTCTCTGACTGAATGTTAAATATTGTAAACAATACTTGTTATGGTAACCAAACTGTAACAAAACGATGAACTGTGAATGTATCAATACATAACTGTTACTTTATGTATACTTTCTCTCTTAGTAAATTTTTAAAGTTACGATTTTTTCTAAGTAACTCCCCGCCAACAAACACCCTATGAGGTGAGTGGGGCTGAGAGAGCTCCGATGAACTGTGACTAACTCAAAGTCACCTAGCAGGAATGTGTTGAAGTGCACAAGCTAAGCCTGATAAGCCTCCACAGCTCAAGTGGCAGAGCAGGGAATCAAACCCGGTTCCCCAGATGAGAGTGTACCTTCTCTTCACCACTACACCATGCTGGCTATCAAGCCACCCCAAAATGAGGAAGAAGACAGTAGTGAGGAGAGATACTATCGGAGCCAGAGAAGCTGTTTGTACTGGACTGCCAGTTTATAATGACAATGCAGGGAGCAGGCGCGTAGCTGCAATGGGAACATCTGGGTTGGCTTGTCCCGGGTGCCACCATTGCAGTCATGTGGGGAGGGATATTTTGGGAGTGGGGAGGGGCCTGTTGGGGGTGGGGAGGGTGTGCATGGGCAGTTCATGCCCCGAGCGCAGTTCCCTCTCCTTTCGTCACTGGCCAGGGAGAACCATCGTAGGAGCAGCAGTGGTGTAGGAGGTTAAGAGCTTGTGTATCTAATCTGGAGGAACCGGGTTTGATTCCCAGCTCTGCCGCCTGAGCTGTGGAGGCTTATCTGGGGAATTCAGATTAGCCTGTATACTCCCACACACGCCAGCTGGGTGACCTTGGGCTAGTCACAGCTTCTCGGAGCTCTCTCAGTCCCACCCACCTCACAGGGTGTTTGTTGTGAGGGGGGAAGGGCAAGGAGATTGTAAGCCCCTTTGAGTCTCCTGCAGGAGAGAAAGGGGGGATGTAAATCTAACTTCAACTCTTCTTCTTCTTCTTCTTCTTCTTCTTCTTCTTCTTCTTCTTCTTCTTCTTCTTCTTCTTCTTCTTCTTCTTCTTCTTCTTCTTGTGAGGCAGTGCAATCAGGAATACTTGTAGAGGTGGTAAATGTATGTTGTGTATTGGAACAGATCGCTTTCTGGAGCAGGGGAATGACTTGGTTTAATACACTGGTGCTGTTCTCATCAAGAATATTTCATTTGAGCAGGTATTATCTTTCCTGGCAGCATCTGTCCAAACATTATCAAACAGAACATTTGCTACTGTTAGTCATTCACCAGCAGCTGTTAATGAAGCAAAGAAACAGAAGATCGTAGAATGGTAAAAAAAACCCCACAATGCTGGAAAACCATCTTGTTTCCTTCAAGGACCATATAACCTTCTCTGTTGCAAAAAATGTGGCATTCACAATGCAGTCTTAAATAGAGTTACATTCTCCTAATAAGCCCACTGACTTTAGGATTGCTTCTGCTACTAACATACAACAGAAATTAAACTGGTGCTAAGTAGACTGGACTGCATTAAGGCTTGCAATTTACAGTATCTTTTTGGTTGTGGTTGTTTTTGATTTACAGATCAGCTTTGATATGCCTTTTCTCTTGCTTCCAGGATTCGATCACAGTGTTTTGTTTTGTTTTTCTAATTTGCTGCTCCGCCGGCTGCCCATTCCCAGAGAGCCAGCTGCGGTGTGGTGGTTAAGAGCGGCAGATTCTTAATCTGCAGAACTCAGTTCAGTTGCACTTTAGTTGATGTTTGTAAGCTGTTTGAGTACCCTATGTGCCTGGCAGAGGTTCTCCAGATGTTAAGGACTACAGCTCCCATCATCCCTGCCAGATGTTAAGGACTCCAGATGTTAAGGACTCCAGATGTTAAGGACTACAGCTCCCATCATCCCCTGCCAGCATCATGCTGGCAGGGGATGATGGGAACTGTAGTCCTTAACATCTGGAGGGCCGTGAGTTTGACACCTGTAGGGGATTTCAGTGCAATCCTAAACAGGGTCACTCAGAATCTGAGGAAGGTCTAATCAGTGGGGGTTACTTCCTGTTTAGGACTGAATGTTTTAAGAAAGGAAATAGAGCAAAAGGGGGAAAACACTTGTGAATTCTTGACTCCAGTTGAGGGGATGATTGCTGGTTTCTGACGAGTGGGTACCGGGCCTAAATGACACCCAGGGCATGACTGGCTCCCCATACCCCCCGCACCCCACTTACAGCAGGGAGGCCGCGGGAGGGCAGGGCTTTGGGGGCATCTCGAACAGGCGGCGCAGCAGCAGGCAGGCAGGCGGAGCCTGATAATGCTAACCCTGCCCTGCTGCTGCGGAGCCTGCGGAGCCTGCCACCGAGCCCTGCCTCCCTGCAGCCAACCTGGAGGGAGGGTGAGGGGTGGGCGAGGCTCGGCAGTGGGTGGCTTGGTTGGGTGCCATGGTGGTAGTCTGGCTCCTGTCCTCCCCAGCCTCCCTGGGGAAGCGGGAGCCAGCCTGCAGCCACCGCAACCAACTTAGCTGGTAAGCGGTGCCCTGGCATGGGGGGGGGGGAGCCGCTTGGGCGCCGGCCAGGTTGCTCTGCTGTGGGAGAGGCTGGGCTTGGGGACCCGGCCAGCACCTGGCACCCCTCCATGTGATGAAATGGCGTGCGCCCAAGGACATGGATACCCCATGTCCCCATTAGTGGTACACCACTGGGAATACACCACTGGTACACCACTAACACACCACTCTTGCCTAATGTTCTTTGGATATGAGTGCTTCAATAAGTGACCACCCTCAGTTTCCTTGCTGGAAATGTTTCAAAGTTGAGTTTAGTACATCAGATTACAACATGATCATTTTTAGCATGACTGCTGATAAAGTGGAGACACAGTCCTTTCAATGCAGGCTCCGGGTTTTGGAAAAGGAGCACAAGGTGGAAATTCTCCTGCCCCAAAATGGAGACCCATGCCAGATCTAGGGCTGCATGCAGATCTCCCAGACTTATAACAGATCTTCAGAGATCTGCTTTCCTGGAGAGAAGAGCTGTTCTGGGGGATAAACTCTGCGTCACTGTGTCCCACTGAGATTCCTCTCCTCTGCTTCACCCCCAAATCTCCAGTAATTTCTCATCCCAAACCTCAAGCCACAGGGCTGCCCCCATTCACTTCTCAGCCAGCCGTTCTTGGACATGAAAATGCGAGTTCCATCGCATGCACACTAGTGTAAATAGATGTTAAGCAGTGGTGGCGAACCTAAGGCACTCCGGATGTTCATGGGCTACAATGCTGGCAGGGACTGATGGGGATTGTAGTCCATGAACATCTGGAGTGCCATAGGTTCGGCACCATGGTGTTAAAGACTGTTGGCAGTAAACACCAGGGTCAGCAATGTTTATCAAATTATAAATCCATTTGGCTTCCCTGTGATTCAGAAGTAGAGGAAAAAGAATTCAGAGTTACGCCCGAGGCAAGTGTTTAAATGTTGCGAACGAGGTCATTCGTGATGAGACTCTTTCTCTGTCTTCAGTGTTTTTCCGCCGGACAATGTCAACAGTCTCTTGAGTGTGTACATGTGAGTGTGAGGAAGGGCACACAAAAAGGGTCTGTCACTCATGTGGGGAAGGAGGGGGGACCAAACCTGGTTCTTCAGATTAGAGTCCATTGCAGTTGGCCGGGGCGGGGGGGGGGCAGGAAGGGCTCTGTTTCCCTATGGGACAGACTCCCCCCCCCCAAATACCCATCCTCCTTCCGTGTGCACAGATAGGAGGGAGGGACTACTAGTCAGAGGGGCCAAGTCATGTAATAACCAGGGATGCTGCTGCCAGGAACAGGGGTGTATTGGCCCATTACAAGAACAAGAACAACAATATAAAACCCTGGCAGAAGAAGAAGAGTTGGATTTATATCCCCCCTTTCTCTTCTGTAGGAGACTCAAAGGGGCTTAAAATCTCCTTGCCCTTCCCCCCTCCCCCAACAAACACCCTGTGAGGTGGGTGGGTCTGAGAAAGCTCCGAAGAACTGTGACTAGCCCAAGGTCACCCAGCTGGCGTGTGTTGGAGTGCACAAGCTAATCTGGTTCACCAGATAAGCCTCTGCAGCTCAAGTGGCAGAGCGGGGAATCGAACCCGGTTGTCCAGATTAGAGCGCACCTGCTCTTGACCACTTCGCCATTGCTGCTCCTAATGCCTTTATATAGGGTTCTGGGTCGGGAAATTCCTGGAGATTTAGGATGGAACCTGGAGAGGGTTTGGGGGAGGGGAGGGGAGGGGAAAGGAGCACAGGAGGGAACTCAGCCAGACAGAAGGCCCACCCTCCAGAGCTGCCATTTTCTCTGGGAGAACTGATCCCCGAAGCCCAAAGATCAGTTGTAATACCAGGCGGTCTCCAGCTGCTACTTCAACCTCTATCTGTGGGTTCTGTGGGGCAGAACTTGGAATGAGTTTGCAACAACAAATTTTAAAAACAAAATGGTTTACTTTCTTAACATATAACATATAACATCAACATTTAACATCACACTTCAAGGTCCTGTTCAGGTTGCATTTTCAAGTCCTTATATTTACAGTCTACTGATACTGCCAAGTCCAATTCTTCTTTGCAAATGGGTTGGCTCCTGAAGACTCCAAGGGCTTGATGAACAGGCTTCAACATGATGAAGGTTTCCAGGAGAACTCTCATCCATTACAAACATAAAAAAAACCCCTTAACAAGGTGTTAAGGACTTATACAAACCAAGGTCCGAGTCTGGTAGCCTTGTCTCCTCCAAACTACATGAGCTCTGCAGCCTCTTGCTGCTTTGAGTCTCCACCCCTTTCTGGGTCAACCCATTCTGAGCATGGGGGTTACACTACCTGGGAGTTGGCACCCCTATCAGGACCAAGCAGATGGTCATCATTATCTTCAAATCGTGGATGCAGCACAGAGGGCAAAAGAAAGCCACGCAGCAAAGCAGCCTTCTCAGTCTGACCTTCAGAAACATTTGATCTAACTGCTGTGCCAGCAGCTTTGGTGTTTTTCACGAGCCCTGATTAGTTCCAGGGTGCTGCCATCCCCGGTTGGCTCTTTCGGTTGTGTGGTCACCAGTGCGCTGTCATCATTCACGGTTACAGTCAGTTGATTGCCTCCAGCGTTTATCGGCAAGGTTTCCTTAATATAGAAGGGCAATTAGGAGCCGGCGGGAAGGGGTTTTGTGCCTTTAGTGGTGAGCCTGTGCTACGCAAGGAAGG
Source organism: Sphaerodactylus townsendi (assembly GCF_021028975.2). Classification (NCBI taxonomy): domain Eukaryota; kingdom Metazoa; phylum Chordata; class Lepidosauria; order Squamata; family Sphaerodactylidae; genus Sphaerodactylus; species Sphaerodactylus townsendi. The sequence continues at coordinate 118,912,195 of NC_059431.1, forward strand.
AAAAACAGACGGCTGGCCAGTTAATTGATGGGATTCATGAGCAGCAATCGAGAGTGCCACCGTCTTAAGCCTGTGGATTTCAATTAATCAGTTCTAGAAGGAGGAGACCAAGAGGCAAGCTGTTGAGGGTAGGGGTAGACAGCAAGAAAGAAAGAGAGAGAGAGAGAGAGAGAGAGAGAGAGAGAGAGAGAGAGAGAGGGGAGTTTGGATTTATATCCCCCCTTTCTCTCCTGTAAGGAGACTGAAAGGGGCTTACAATCTCCTTTCCCTTCACCCATCCTCCACAACAAAGTGGGGATATAAATCGTCGTCGTCGTCGTCGTCGTCGTCGTCGTCTTCTTCTTCTTCTTCTTCTTCTTCTTCTTCTTCTTCTTCTTCTTCTTCTTCTTCTTCTTCTTCTTCTTCTTCTTCTTCTTCTTCTTCTTCTTCTTCTTCTTCTTCTTCTTCTTCTGGAAGAAGTGAGCAGCAGTGGCGTAGTGGTTAAGAGCAGGTGCATTCTAATCTGGAGGAACTGGGTTTGATTCCCAGCTCTGCCGCCTGAGATGTGGAGGCTTCTCTGGGGAATTCAGATTAGGCTGTGCACTCCCACACACGCCAGCTGGGTGACCTTGGGCTAGTCACAGTTCTTCAGAGCTCTCTCAGCCTCATGGATAGCGGGATTCGCACTCTGGACAGTTCCGTTGTGGAATGGAAAGGGTTACCTTATACTAAAAAAACAAGACACCACCATATAACAATGTGAATCGAAAAGGGAAAGAGGGATTCCATTTGACCACCCCAAAAGGCCATGCTACGGATCATTGGACCTGCATGGACATCTGTGTGGGTTGCGGACTGTGATGAGAAGGACAATTGCCACAGCAACGCGTGGCCGGGCCCTGCTAGTCTGATTATAATATTCATGGATTGGAAGATGCTTAGGGCAGTTAAATTAACATACTATATTTACATTATGTAATATCAGTTTGTTACATCATTCATCAGAGAGGACATAAGAACATAAGAACTAGCCTGCTGGATCAGACCAGAGTCCATCTAGTCCAGCACTCTGCTACTCGCAGTGGCCCACCAGGTGCCTTTGGGAGCTCACATGCAGGATGTGAAAGCAATGGCCTGCTGCTGCTGCTGCTCCTGAGCACCTGGTCTGCTAAGGCCTTTGCAATCTGAGGACTGTGTTTATATCATTTTTCCAATTTCGATTTACTAACTTAGCTGGCTAAGGAGAAATGTGCTTGATGCGCTGTCGAAGGTTTTAATCAGCTGACCGTTGTGGGCTTTTCTTGGTTCTGAGGCATGGTCTAGTTTTTCTCTCGTAACATTTCACCCACATTTATGGCTGGTATTCGAAGACGCAGGTGAAATGCTTGAAGCAAAAGCTACCAGACTATGGCTACACAGCCTGGAAAATCATCATCATCATCATCATCATCATCATCATCATCATCATCATCATCATCATCATCATCATCATCATCATCATCATCATCATCATCATCATCATCATCATCATCATCATCATCATCATCATCATCATCATCATCATCATCATCATCCTCATCAACCTTTTATTGGCATGAGTTTAAAATACAACAGAGAGGTTGAGGAGAATCAAGTTAAAATAAGTAGGTTCAGACATTTCCAGCAGTTAAAACAATAAACAAACAAACAAACAAACAAACAAACAAACAAAAATCTGTGGCGAATCTGTTGTGCCAGCGCCAGGAATCTGGCAACATCTAGGGATCTCTGAGGAGACCGATCACAAAGCAGATAGAAAGATTTGACCTTGTCTGATGAGTAGGCACAGTTCTCAGTATATGGGTCTATATATTGTCTTCTAGATGAAGCATATAGTTCGCAATCTAGGAGGATGTGCTCGATTGTTTCGATGGCTTTTTGTGAGCAGGGACACGTTCTTTGTTGGTATGGGATCTGGAGAAATCTGCCTCTCAGGACTGCTGAGGGTAGGACGTTCAGTCGGGCTAGCATTAAGGTACGTTGGAGGTGCGGTGAAGATATATTATAGAAATACCTTGGCAGCCCTTTACTGAAGGGGGGAAGGTAGGAGCCCTCCGGTACAATGCCCTTCATGTGCTGAGTAGAAAGCAGTTGGTTTTCAGCGTCAAGTAGCCTTAGCAACAGAAGTTTGACTATTTGCGCTTCGTCCATGTTTATGAAGAAAGGAAAATTATCGTACCATATTGCAGATAGTGGTCCAAAATATTCTGCCCTAGATGTGGGGAGTTGGAAATATTTATGGAAATATCAAGACAGGTTTTGCTCATCCAAGCTTCGTTACTTATGGAGCACTTCTCAGAAGGTCTACTCAGAAGTAAGCCCCATGGTATTAAACGGGAAGTGTCTTTAGGATTGCCTCTGTAATGTTTCTCCCTGCTTCCGAGTTTCATGCATTTCGTGTTGCAGTCAAACACAGGTCTTGTGAGGTCGTGGCTTGCAGATCTTCTGTTCTGCCGTTGTTGTCTTCTTTTTCAGTCATTTCACCTCAATTGATTTCTCTTTTAATGGCTGCGGAAGACCTTCATGCCTTCCTTGTGATCCTGCTCTTTGAAGGCTTAAAACGTGCCTGTTTTGATCCTTAGAAAGGCATCTAAATATGCTTAATCACTTAGCTTTCCAAAGGAAACTGGCACAGCTATATTCAGCAATCATTTTTCCTGTGGTTAATTTCCCCAGTTTTCTGTCCGGTAGAGATCGGTGTCCTTCACATATCACTTAGCTCACAAATGATTATAATTTAGGGAGCAGAAATCCAGCTGTTGGAGAGTGGAGGGGAAAAAATGTCCCTGAGAGCAGAAGGACAGGAATTGCCTTTTGTGTTGTTGATTTTTGCAGTTGATCGCACCATATGTTTGTATGGACGATTTGCTCTTTTTTTTTAAAAAAAAAGCAGTGTTTAGAGCAGACCTGGGCATTATACGGCTCGCGGGCCACATCCGGCCCGCCGGATGACCCTGACTGGCCCCTCTGCCGTGCTGGGGGGGTAATGCTGGCTTAAAGAGCGGTTGCCTTGCTGCCCACCTTGCTGCGAGGTAATGCACTTTCGAAAGCCCCAGAAGCCGGTTTGCCAGCTCATGCATGGCTTCTGCGGGATTTTCAAAGCCGCCCCCCTGCTCGCTGGGGAGCCAGGCTTGAAAGCTCCCAGGCCGCTGTCATTGCCATTTCATGGATTTTCAAAATACTCTTTTGGCCCGGCCCTCCACAATATTTTCTGTTTCTTATGCGGCCCCATGGAAAAAATAATTGCCCACCCCTGGTTTAGAGCATATGATTCCATACCTGCTGCGGATACGTGTTCAGAATGTACTGGGCTTTCTGAGGTTTGATGGAGACACAATTTGGAACACCATGGAGAAAAAACTTCCGTCAGCCTTAGTAGAACTTCATACTACCGTATTTCCCCGAAAATAAGACAGTGTCTTATATTAATTTTTGCTCCCAAAGATGTGCTATGTCTTATTTTCAGGGGATGTCTTATTTTTCTGTGTTCTGTTCATCGGGCATGCTTCCAAACAAAAACTTGGCTACGTCTTACTTTCGGGGGATGCCTTCTATTTTGCACTTCAGCAAAACCTCTACTACGTCTTATTTTCCGGGGATGTCTTATATTCAGGGAAACAGGGTAGTTAGTGAAGAAAGACAGAGAATAAGATTGCCAAATCTGGGTTGGGAAATTCCCAGAGATTTGGCACTGGAGCCTGGAGTCCTCAGTGGGGGACAATACCATTGAGCCCACCCTCTAATGTAGCCTTTTCCTCAAGGGAAACTGATCTCTGTAGTCCGGAGGCAAGTTCAAATTCCAGGAAATCTCCTGGACTCACCTAGAAGAGGGCTGCCTTAAGAGAGCAGTATACAGGAAATGAAGCCCTAGTCCATGGGTGGCCAACCCAATTGGCCATGCTGGCAGGGGCTGATGGGAATTGTAGTCCATGAACATCTGGAGCGCCGACGGTCAGCCACCCCTGCCCTAGTCAAAGCCTGACCTCTGCTAAGAAGCCCACTCCCAAACAAAGGCTCATTCCGCACATGCAGAATAATGCACGTTCAAACTGCTTTCAGTGCTCTTTGAAGCTGTGCGGAATAGCAAAATCCACTTGCAAACAGTTGTGAAAGTGGTTTGAAAACGCATTATTTTGTGTGTGCGGAAGGGACCTAGTCCCCTACTGAGAGGTGAGGTTTATGGGTTGGATAGAGGCGATCAACTGGGACGGGCAGCAGAGCCTGTTTGTGAGTGGGCACATTCAGGTGGCTTGCCTACTGGATGCTCGCAAAGTGCTTGTGGAATGTATTGCCGAAGGCTTTCATGGCCGGAATCACTAGAGTTTTGTGGGTTTTCCAGATTGTATGGCCATGTTCCAGCAGCATTTTCTCCTGATGTTTCGCCTGCATCTGTGGTTGGATCTGAGGATCTGAAGATGCCAGACACAGGTGCAGGTGAAACGTCAGGAGGAAATGCTACTGGAACATGGCCATGCAGCCCAGAAAACCCACAACACCATGGTGCTTGTTGGGTATTTTTTGGCATTAAGCAGCGGCAGTCACAACATTATGAACACTTTTGACACTGAGCACTGGGTAATCAGTCAGCATTTCTAGATACGCAGGGATTTCAAGGGCCAGTTGTCAGGACCATTCCTGTCAGTACCTAGATGTCTTGCTGTGTGGGAATTGCAAATGTTTTCCTGTAAATGCTTTCCAGTTTCCCTCTTCCCTTCCTGGCAACCTCCTGGCGCCAGCTCATCTGCAAGAAGGTGTGAACGGTTCCCAGGTTCTTTGAAGCTCTGTAGTGCAAATGTTGTAGAAATTGTAAGGGACATTTGGTGTGGGGCAAAACGGGGGGGTTGAAGGATATAGGTCCTGGATCTGAGCTCTGTAGAGCCGTGTTAATGGGGTCTATGCCACTTGCAACCAGGTCCTGCCGGAACATGGATTAACGGGGAGAACGAGCGCCAGAAACGGAATCTGCCACCTGGTTAGCTTGTGTTCTGAAACCTGGCTAAGCCGGTAGTGGGGATTCGACCGCAGTCTGTTCCTTTCCAGTTCCTTTGTAAACAAATCTCTCTGAGCTACCAGTGACGAAGCATGAGATGCCTGTGCAAAATTCATACGACTTTGCATGTAGTTTCTCACATCTGAACATGGCTTCTCAAGCACTGAAGCTGGCAGTAATAATTTTTTTCTCTTGTAGTTATGCTACTAATGAAAATAATTTATCTCATTTTAAGTGTACAGAATTACTCGCTGGATTATTTCCCATTTTAAGCTTCCCCTCAGATTTCTTGCTTAGCTGGGGCAACATTTTCTCTGTATCAGAAACAGAATGTTGATTCCACTGATACATTCCCAGGAATTGTTAGTTCAGTTTAACAAAGTACTCTATAAAAAGTTACTCAACTAATCACCAGGAGCAACTAAGAATTATCTTCAGGTGACCAGATAGGGAAACTTAAGAAAAGTTGTTTTGTTGAAGGCTTTCATGGCCAGAATCACTGGAGTATGGTGGGGTTTGTGGGCAGAATGACTGTGTTGCAGTAGCATTTTGATCCCCCCCTTCCTATAACTCCGTGGTGGCAAACCTTTGGCACTCCAGATGTTATGGACTACAATTCCCATCAGCCCCTGCCAGCATGGCCAATTTACCCCCCCCCCCCCCCCCCCCCCCCCCTTCCCCCCCCCTCCCCCCCCCTCCCCCCCCTCCCCCTCCACCCCCCCCCCCCCGTTCCCCCCCACCCCCCCCACACCCCCCCCCCCCCCACCCCCCCCCACACCACCCCCCCCCCCACCCCCCCCCCCCCCCACCCCCCCCCCCCCCCACCCCCCCCCCCCCCCACCCCCCCCCCCCCCCACCCCCCCCCCCCCCCACCCCCCCCCCCCCCCACCCCCCCCCCCCCCCACCCCCCCCCCCCCCCCCCCCCCCCCCCCCCCACCCCCCCCCCCCCCCCCTCACCCCCCCCCACACCCCCCTCCCCCCCCACCCCCCCCCCCCCCCCCCCCCCCCCCCCCCAACCCCCCCCCCCCCCCACCCCCCCCCCCCCCACCCCCCCCCCCCCCCCATCTCATAGCCTGACTTTCATAAAGCATCTTGTGATGTTCCGGAGCATGAGAAAGAATCGAAGCATGAGTGACTTTCACTTCCACTCTGCACACTGCTGGGTTCTGTCTGAAAGGTACAGAGATGTGCATTTTCTCGCAGGTTGAGGCGGAAACAGAAAGCAGCACTTGCCCTCATGCGGAAAATGCGCATCTCTTCCACTTCAGATGTGGATGGAAACCTCGGCAGAAGCACAAATCATCCAGGTTTCCTCTCTGGTTGCTTCTTCCGAGTATTTCAAGTAGATCGTCTGCTCCCCGTGACCCTCCCCACGATATAATAGGCATCACTGAAACCTGGGGGGATGAGTCTCATTTTTTTTGGAATACTTTTTATTAAGTTAAAATAATGGAACAACATTACAGGAGGATATATCGAAAGAAAAAAAATCAACATATTTCTTATTTCTCCTTATACATTCTTTCTTATCTCCCAAATTAGTTAAAATTAAAATAACTTTATACGTGTTTCTAACTGAGACTCTGCATGGTCCTGTCTTTTTTCTTTTATTTAAAAGCCGAGTCAAATCAGCTTCCGTGGCGTGCTTCCGGGTCAGTAGTTGTCTGTAACTTCCTTCCTTCACCTCCGGGGTTGTCTTCTGGGGATTTCCCTCCCCCCCTTTTTTCTATGTAGTTCTTATTTATCTCATATAAACAAATATAGAGAAGTAAAGAAAACACAAAGTCAGTGTCTTATAAACTTAAATCAATAGAAATTCGCCTTGTTATCGGATCTCTTTACTGAAACCATATTACTTCACCCAGTGTTATTTATTTATTTATTTATTTATTTATTTATTTATTTATTTATTTATTGTTTCAATTTCTATACCGCCCGATCCCCGAAGGGCTCCGGGCGGTGAACAACAAAATTCAGCAACAAACAGGAGCAAATCACACATACAATATAAATACATAAGCTCCATCTCATGTCAACAATAAAATAACTTTAAACCAGTGAAAACAGTTTAATACATAAATAAACAGACGTCCAACCCCAGATTTAAAACCTAGCCCCAGAAGAGGGGGGGGGACGGTGGGCCCCTCAATATGAGGGGACCCTGATGTAACAGCCCCCAAAACAAGGGGCAATAGAGAGCAGTAGGGGGCACTGCATATTCAAATTGATCTATAATCAGTTAGTTATACTTCTAATCCCTTGTCCTCTTTTTACTATTACAGTTTAGACTCTATCTAATCCTTACCTATATTTACAACTATGTCTAACTTTACAAAAAACGATAGAGCTAAAATAAAAATTCAATAACTAAATATTGTTTTTTTCGTAGTCCTTTAATATTTACTCCTCATTCTTCTTGCCGGCATTCTTCTTTGTTTTCCATACTTTTGTAACTAAGAGGAAACTAAAAGGGGATGAGTCTCATGATGGGAACATAAGAATTGAAGGGTATAGCCTGTTTTAGAGAAACAGATCAAATAGGAAAGGAGGAGGAGTAACATTATACATAAAAGATTATTATAACTGTGAGCAGGTCCATCACTTAAATCCTGAGAGCCAGATTGGGACCATTTGCGTAAAAATTAAGGGGGAGAGAAACAACTCTGATCTCACTGTGTGGGTCTATTATAGACCCCCATTCCAGTCTGAAGAGATGGATGAGGCATTCTTGGAACAGATGACCCAACTTGCACAACGAAGAGAAGCAGTCGTAATGGGAGATTTCAATCATCCGGACATTTGCCGGGAGTCAAACTCTTCCGTGACAATCAGGTCTAACACATTTCTCACTTGGGGTCTCTTCCAACTCTATGGTTCTGTGATTCCTGTTTGTCCAGAGTTCCCCATATACCTCCCAGGTTTATCTGTAATTCTGAGTGTTCATTACAAGAGGGGAAAACATTTTTCGTCTTCTTTTGCCAATTAGGCAGACAACCCACCTTTGACCTGACTTGCTTTCCTGCGTGGTTGATCGGGCAAACCGGTTAACTGCATCTAGCCTAATTTCTTGAGAACGGAGTGGAAACTTCTGAGAGGGAGATTTTAATTATTTTAATTGTGACGTCTTCCAGCAGTGGTAGAGAGCCTCTCGTGTTCAAAGAACATCACAGCTGTTTCCATTCTTATTTTCGTCACATAAAATATTGACTTTTATCAGTCTCGCCTTGTCCTCGCATCTCAGCCTCAGCAAGCTAGCAGGAAATGACACGACAGAGGTGTCTGCAGCTGTCAATTGGTTTTTCTGACGTCTGTCAGATGCACTACCTTAAATCATAGCCTACTGAGACTAGTAACCACATGCTCTGAGGGTGCCATTTCAATCGTTTCCCAGCTGTTTTGGCGGAGATCTTCTAACTGGAGGTGCTAGGAGCAGCAGTGGCGTAGTGGTTAAGAGCAGTGGCTAAGAGCAGGTGCACTCCGATCTGGAGGAACCGGGTTTGATTCCCAGCTCTGCCGCTTGAGTTGTGGAGCCTTATTTGGGGAATTCAGATTAGCCTGTACACTCCCACACACGCCAGCTGGGTGACCTTGGGCTAGTCACAGCTCTACGGAGCTCTCTCAACCCCACCCACCTCACAGGGTGTTTGTTGTGAGGGGGGAAGGGCAAGGAGATTGTCAGCCCCTTTGAGTCTCCTACAGGAGAGAAAGGGGGGATATAAATCCAAACTCTTCTTCTTCTTCTCTTCTACTGAGCACTGATTCTGGGGTTTCTTTTGCATAGGAAGCATTGCTTGATTGTCGAAGGCTTTCACGGCTGAAATCACGGGGGGGGGGGGGTGTGGAGTTTCTGGGGTGTATGGCCGTGTTCCAGTAACATTTTCTCCTGACGTTTCGCCTGCATCTGTGGCTGGCATCTTCAGAATGCCAGTCACAGATGCAGGTGAAACATCAAAAGAAAATGGTGCTGGAACCTGGCCATATAGCCTGGAAACCCCACAACACCCCATTGCTTGATTACTGAGCCTGTGAACATGGCTTAGTTCAGTGGTGACGAACCTATGGCACGGGTGCCAGAGGTGGAACTTAGAGCCCTCTCTGTGGGCACATGCAAACAGAGTGCCCCCCACATCTAGGCTGGCCTGGGCTGCTGGGCTCAATTATTAGCATTAAACCTAAGACCCAGTTTTGGGGAAGCAGCCCTGTTAAGCGCTGTTAAACCCCACTGATTTTCATGCAAAGAACTAAAGCATGATCCTTTACCTGGGAGTAAGCTCGGTTGCTGGCAATGGGGCTTGCTTTTGAGAAAACCCTCCTAGCATCATGATTCACCCATTGGAAGAGTTGCACGGTTGCTTCAAAGCAAAACCACAGACTACCACCAAGCCTACTCCTGAGTAACGCACGCCTCGGAGCCAACTGTTTTTTTCTAAACTAAAACTTCAGTATTCAGGTTAAATTGCCGTGTTGGCACTTTGCGATAAATAAGTGGGTTTTGGGTTGCAATTTGGGCACTTGGTCTCAAAAAGGTTCGCCATCACTGGCTTAGATAGATCAAAAGGGGGGGAAGGTCAGAGCAGAAAGATTCTCTGCTCGAGTTGAACTTACAAGAATCAGGTTTTTGCTGCAGTAAGCTTATAGATGCCTAAGCATTGACCACAAGCTAGCTAGCTTTTGATCTTCATATCCTGAAGTAGCTAACAGGTGTCTGAACATAACCCCAAGCTAGCATGTATTAGCTACATCCTATGACAGTTTCGAAAAAGATCTGCTGGTGTTTTTTTTTGCAATAGTAAGAAAAGTTCTTTGTTCTGTAACATTCTGGGTAGCCCCCACCTCTTGGCCACCATGAGTTGCTATGCAGAATAAGTATTAACCTTGCTATTTAGCTTTTGTAACACGGGACTGTTTGCCATACAAGGTAGCACCAGAGGGGTGGAAATTGACCAGTTAACTGAGCAAACTGCGCCCACTTATGATCTCTATAAAAGTGTATGCACGCCCTTGATCTGGGTCCTGAACTCTCAGGTACTCAGATAGCTATCTGTTGCTGTTATCAGGCCTGAATAAAATATCTTCCTGACCAAGAAACGGCCGCCCTATTTGCTTTTTGACTTTGTCTTGACTTGTGACTGTGCCTAGGACAGAGGTAACAAGCCTGAGCAAGACAGATTGATTAGAGTTGTCAATTGCGGGTAATATTAAAGAACAGCACATTGTCAATTACATCATCAGATACAGGTTTGTAACCACCAAATAATTTGTCATTTGCAGAGGCATATCTTGGAAAAAATGGAGCCCAGGGACAAAATCTGTATTTTCTCTGCCACCACGCCCCCCCTCCTCAGGTTGCCCAGGTTTACCGCCCAGAGCCCAGGTCTGCCACCTGGAGCCTGCTCCAGCATCCAGGTCTACTGCCTGGAGCTCATGCTGGTGTCCAGGCATACTACTTGGAGCCGACACCAGCATCCAGGTCTATGTGTGCCCGGGTACATGGGTTACCCCACTTCCCCATAGGTGGCATGCCCCTGGTCATCTGGATTTTTGGCCTTGAGTGTGATCCGGACTGCTTCCAAATGCATAGATTACCAACCTGATGCGTCAGCCAGGTCAAACTCTACAAGGGGTGTTGTTAGTTTACAGAAGGCAATTAAGACGGCGCTGTGAAATGTTGTGGGCTGTTTTCTCTCTGCCTTTTGAAATGTAACACTCAGTGATTCACCTGTTTCCTGTAAGGTGACTGTCTTCTTCTCTTTTGCAGGTTGTCTTAGTCTTCGCTCTTAGTATTGGTGCTCTTGTAATATACTTCATAGATTCGTCAAAGTGAGTATTCAAATACATTTCCTTTTTTTCCCCTCCTCCTTAAGCAATTAGGAGACTTCAAATGGCTTTATACTCATCGCCTGTTTGTGATAACAGAAGGGAGGTTTGGAGGAGGGGGGCGTGGGGGGCTTAAAATATAGCTCAACTTTACAGCCTTGTTTTGAAAGGTATTGGGGGAAAGTTCTTTCGTCATGGAATTATTTCTCATCTTTTGAGAGAGCAGAGGGAGGGAAATGATTCCTATTTTTTCAAAGGCAAACGTTACAGAAATCCTGTCCTTGTGGTAGTCCATCGGACAGCTTTCCATCCACATTAAAAAAGAAAAGAAAAGCAGAATGGCTAAGAGAGAAAAAAATCTGATTTATGAAAACCTGAAATCGGTATGACTCATAACATGTATTTTCTGGAGGACAAAACTTGATATTATGTAAATGCTCCCCTACAGCTGAAAGAGATTTACCCCTTTTCCCATCCAATACATGTAGTAAAACTTCTCAACATTGTCGTATGATGCCAAAGTGCTCCATGTTTCTCCACTGCTAATGTGGAGCAAGAACCCGTGAGCATTCACACTAACAATCAAGATGCTCTGGTGGTCATTTAACCCCAACGTCTACTGGCCCCAAGAATCCCAGCAATGCTTTACAAAATTGATCTGATAAACTCCTTCATGGTCACTTAGAATGGCGGGACTGGACACAGGAGCGTGAAAATGGCCAAACATTTTCTTCTGGACTTAATGGAGGATGCTTGTTTAGGTGGTATAACAGTAATGCATACTTCAAGTTCATCATAATGCCTTCCTGTCATTCCTATAAGGCAGTGTTTCCCAACCTTTTCAACATCGCGGTACCCTTGACCTCGCTCTTCATATCTCAAGGTACCCTTGAGGTTCATTTGAATTTTTTTTAATTTTTTTTGCATTTTAAGGGTTTTTTTCCTTTTTTGGCCTGAAGGTGCGGGGAGTGGCAAGCAGGGGGAGGGGAGGGAAAGCAGCATTGACAGCCGCGTTGTTTGTTTGCCTAAATTCAGCATGGATTTGGGGGGATTTAAAGGGAAAGCTCCCTTTAAATCTACCCCCCCCAATCCACACCGCATTTAGGCAAATAAAACAATGCTGTTTTAAATGTTGTTTAAAGGAAGCCCATGAGGTTTCCAAACACCCCTCCCCCCGCCCCTTCAAAATCCATTTGATTCCGGGGGGGGGGGCAGGCGGTAGCATTGTCAGGGTACCCCTGGGACGTGCTCATGGTACCCCAGGGTACCATGGAACCCTGGTTGAGAATCACTGCTATAAGGACTATCATGGTTTGATTCATGGGACATTATAACTTCCTATCAACTGTTTCACCTGTCAGATGACCAACTAGGGCTGTGGTCTTTATATAAACTATGTCCGGGACTTCGAGCACTCGGATAACGGTGATGAAATTTGAGCCGTTCATATGTTTTAGGGATGATCTATTAAGCAGTTTCAAGCACTTTGAAGTTCGGTATGACACAGTTTATCCCGAAGTTCCAGTATCAAGGAAGAATTAAAGTGGTTCAGTTTGGGTGGGTCGTGCATTTTTTCCAGGGTTGTATCTGCACTCTGAAAGTTTATACACATGCAAACACAAAGTAAACTGAGAATGGAATTAAAACATGTTGTAAATAAATTGGGGGGTTTTAAGTTGTCATTGTGGTTTTTTATATTGTATAAATTGTTTTAGTGTTATTTATTGTTGTTTTAAATGTAGAAAGCTTCTTATGATGTTGTGTTGCTAACCTGAGCCCTAGGGGATGGGCGGGGTAAAAAATCTATAGACAGATACACGGATGGATGGACACGAACGGATGGGTGGACGGACGGACGGACTGTCTGTCAGGGAGTTAACATAACAACACAACACAAGCCTTTATTGGCATATAAAACAGGACAAAATGTTAAAACGAAACAAGGTTAAGAAATGCAGTTAAAATTACTAATTTCCAGTATAAAATTTGCAACAGTTTCACAAAAGAGCACATCAGAGCTGTTCAGGAGATTGGGTATCTTATAACACTCATGCCACTGAGAACATTGCAAGAAAATGGAATTCATCTATTTCATGCGTATCTTATCATATTTAGGGCATGCAAACAGAGAATGGTCAAGTGTTTCAACTGTAACCAGATCACAAGAACAAACCCTTTTAGAACGTTCTATATTCTTAAATCTTCCCTCCAGGAGAGCTGATGGCAGCACATTACATCTTGCAGGGAGTTGAGATTGGATGTAGTAAGAATGGTAGCCACATCTGGTGGGAATGGCCCAGCATTGTGGCAGATACCCGAACTTCTATCTGGCAGTCTGTGCCACATGCTGAAAAAGCAGATAGAAAGAGGCATAAAGACTGAATCACCACTACATTTGTCTGAGAGTTAGCTCTGTGTAGGACTTAGGAGTCCATTGAGCTTTCTCTGTTTGGATGTGTACTAAAAGTCCTGCTGCTGCTGGCCAGTTTGTTTGAGTGAGGCAGTTCTGTTTGTCTGGGGTCGATTGCTGACCCTACTTTCTGCTGTGGCTGTGGTTGTTGAGAGGTGGGGGCTGTGAGGCTTTGAATTGCAGGACTCCTTCCCACCAGAGGCAGAATTGAGGCAGGCTGGGCTGGGAGGCAGAGCTGAGGACAGAGGGCGAGGGCTAAAGGGCTCTTGGCCTGGGGACCTATAACTAGTTCAGAGGCTTTCAGATTGCACTGCTTGGGGCTTTCCCCACTCACCTTCTGCTGCGCGCCACTCTCGCGCCCCCTCAGCGCGCGTCATTCCTGGCGCGCTCTTGGGGTTCCCCACGAGGTGCCGTTTCTTCAGCGCCAGGAATGACGCGCGCTGAGGTGGTGCAAGAGCGGCAGCGTCGGGGCAAGTGGGGAGCGCCGCTGGACCCCACGCTACTTTCCCGGAGTAGCACGCAGCAGAAGGTAAGTGGGGAAAGCCCCCTTGTTGTCACTCTGAGCTTAGCTAGAAATTTGGTCGGGTCTGAACATTTCAGGTTAGAAGGTGAGCATTCATTTGTCGGGGATTTTAGTGGAAGACATTTGTAGGCGAAACCCAGCGTTCTGTTTTAGTACCTACTTGGGTCAACTAACTATGGGTGGTGAGGGAATTGCTGCAGTCCCCTGTAACAGCTGTGGTATGTTTCTTTTTTTCCCTAGAGCTATGAGTAGCTACTCATGCAGAGTAGCTACACATCCCAGAGGGGAGGGCAGAAGGGACTGCTGACTGCCGGCTGGGAGCCGGGAAGGGGGGGCAGGCCTGGGGGATGCGGCTTGGGGGGTGGGGCCCCATCCCCCCTGAGTCCCACCCCCAGGAGTATCAGGGGCAGCACCCAGAGAATGGCTGTCTCTGGGCGCCATTTTCCCCACATAAGCTTCTGAGGGTGGCACTTTGAAATGCTCGCCTGGGTTCCATAACTGCTGATTGAAAATGAGTGTGTTTTCTGTTTTCTGTTTGTACAAAGGAACTTTCAGAACTGTCGGAAGTAGCACCACTTCTACCGCTGGACAGCTCTGCCACTGTGAGCGTTTCCCCACTTACCTGCTGCTGCGCGCTACTCTCCCCAAGTAGCGCGGGGTCCCCCGGCACTCCCCATTACAGGGGCGGCGACAACGCAGCCGCCCTGACGCTGCCGCTGTCGCGCCCCCTCAGCGTGTGACATTCCTGGCACCTTTTGAAACGGCGCCTTTTGATGGCCGCGCGCAGAGCTCGGGGTCGTGGGGAAGCCCGGGCGCGCGTCAGAAATGACGCGCACTGGGAGTAGCGCGCAGCAACCACTCACCCAGGTAAGTGGGGAAACGACCTGTGTTACCTCCTTGCATGTCTGGACCAGGCCTTAGGTTTATGGACCCACAGCAGTGTTGGAATGGGGGATGGACATGGAACGGGTTTTTCCATGCTGCTCTCTGGAGTATCTCAGGAGAACAGAATAGTTGCAGAACATGACCCCCACAGGGGATTGCCCCTTTCCACTGGCGCTCAGCCCAAAGCCTTGTGCTGATTTATGTGGGGATCAATTTCAGTAATGGTTGCCTGATGAAAAGGAGATGATCCTTCAAGAGAGACCCTTGACCAATTTCTTGCCCAATCGGCTTCTGTCCAGGACCAACTCCCTGCCAGCAATCTGGAGGAGATCAACCCCCCCCCCCCGGTTATCTTGCAGATTTGGCTATCTGTGTTTGGTTTCTTCGCTTGCTTTGTTTCTTTGTTTTAATTGCGGTCAAGCTACGGCGATCCCATCGGGTTCTCAAGGGCCATCTTTGTTGTAGCTGGCTTTTATGATGGTTTTTAGGACTGTGCAGCCTCTTGGATCTTGCGTGGTTGGAGAGACGGCTAACAAATGTCAAATTCATCTCTTTGCTCTTTCTACAATAGCTACATGATCCCTCCAAGTTTTCTTTATTTGTGAGCTCAGTCAGGATCATTGACAGTGATGGGCTTGCTAGGTCTTCACGGAGATTTGGGAACTAGAGAGAGATCTGAACCCTGGACTCCACAACTTGCGTCCAACCCTGTGACCGCTTACTGGTGTCAACGGAAGGGTAGAGCCAGTGGTGGGATCCAAAAATTTTAGTAACAGGTTCCCATGGTGGTGGGATTCAAACTGTGGCGTAGCGCCAATGGGGCTGGGCAGGGCACAATGGGGGCGTGGTCGGGCATTCTGGGGGCGGGGCATTCCTGGGCAGGGCTGTGGCAAGGACGCAGCCGCTGCGCCGGTCCTTGGGCAGGAAACGCAGGCACAGGCTGCCATGCATGCCGGTGCACCTCCTGCTAGACTGCTTCAAGTTCTGCGCGCTACTGCTGAGAGGAGGGGCATAACTAAGGCAAAAATCACGTGGCAAAATCACCCATTAGTAACCCCCTCTCGGCACACACAAATAATTATTAATCTACTCTCGGGAACCTATGAGAACCTGCTGGATCCCACCTCTGAGTAGACCCAGACCATAAGGGTGATTTTGGAAGCTGAAGGGGCCACTGTCTTCCAAAGGAGCGATCCCCAATTTTTTTTGGAGCCCGTGCGCACCTTCAGAATTTGGACACAGTGCGGTTGGCAAAACGGTAAGATGGCTGCCATAGAATTGCTGCAGCATCAAGCCGAGGCAGGCAACAAAAATGACCTTCAGTTGTACCATGAAGATTCTTGTGCTGTGATGTCAGCTATGACTAACGCAGCATTTTTTTAAAAAAAATCTGCTCAGCCAATCAAATCTCCAACAATCATTAGCCCTACCTGGCGCTGTCCACTTTAGAAAAAACTTGGCAGGTGCCAGGAAAGGTGTCAGCGGGCGCCCGGGTGCCCAGAGGCACCACGCTGAGGGGCCCCAATCCAAAGAGCACCCGCCCGGCCCAGCTCCTGGAAGGTCTGACGGCTGACCCTGACAAGGACGTTCCGTGGAGTGTGAAGGCAGAGCTGCTTTCCAGCGTTACGGAGCTTTCGCAAGAGGCTGAAGCGGAGGATGAGTCATTTGTTCTCGCCGGAGCCTCTGTAATGGCCAGTCAAACTTCATGACTAATGCTATCCTCCCCTCCCCCCCCCGAAAAAACCTCCCCCAGTATGGATAGGTGGTAGGATCAGTACGGACAGAGCAGATTGCCTTTGCTTCTGTCCCTGAAAAGGAAGTAAATTCTGCCTCCGGTAGTTTGCATCCTGCACGGTCCCCCCCCCCGTGCCCCCCCCCGAGCTCTGCCATGGGAGGCTACTTTCAGTAAGTGGAAATTTTTCTGCATTCACGCAGTGGAAACAATTCATTATCAAGCGGGCTGCTGGTCATGTCAGTGGACTGCTGGATATGAAGAAGAAGAAGACGACTAGTTGGATTTATATCCCCCATTTCTCTCCTGTAAGGAGACTCAAAGGGGGCTGACAATCTCCTTTCCCTTCCGCTCTCCACAACAAACACCCTGTGAGGTATTTTTATTTATTTATTTATTTATTGAACTTATAGGCCGCCTCATCCCCGAAGGGCTCGAGGCGGCTCACGATACGGCTGTTCTACCGAACAGCAGTCAACAGCATAACATCAACAACATAAAACACTGAAACCCATTAAAACATATGCAGTGATTACAGACAGCAATGAGCTATAAAAAGGTAGGTGGAGCTGAGAGAGCTCCGAAAAGCTGTGACTAGCCCAAGGTCACCCAGCTGGCGTGTGTTGGAGTGCACAGGCTAATCTGAATTCCCCAGATAAGCCTCCACAGCTCAGGTGGCAGAGCGGGGAATCAAACCCGGTTCCTGCAGATTAGAGTGCACCTGCTCTTAACCACTAGGCCACTGCTGCTCCTGCATCAGTAGCAATTTAGAGACTGTGAGATGTTCTGGGCATGAGCTTTGGAGAGTCAAAGTGCCCTTCATCACACAATGAAGGGAGCCATGAGTGTCCGACACTCACCCTTTTACAATCTTGTTGGCCTCAGAACTGCTACTTGAATTCACATCATGGTCTTTTACCGCAGATCAAAATGGCTCCCCTCTGAGACTATGTTAGTGTGTGACGCCTGTGTCCTCCTCTCAGCCCCCAGCCTACTTGGTCCTGGTCCACCATCACTCAGAAATATAATAGTGTCGAAGGCAGGAGTAACTTTCTTGCCTCCAGTACAGAGACACTGTTGATACCTGTACATTTCCCAGAGAACTGTACTTAGTATCTTCTAAGCTGTACTTGGTATCTTCTAAGCTGGTTATCTAATGACACCAAATCTATAGTGTCATTTACCTGAAATCCTGGCTGATTCCTTCAGAGCCATTTGCATGACTCTACTTCACCAGACCAACAGGACCAACCTTGTGTGATCTACTGCTGTCTAAGTCCATTTAAATCAGTGGGTTTAGAGTGGCATACCACCGCATGGAATTGTTTTTAGGCGAGGGGTGCTATTCAAGAGTGCTGCTGGCAGGGGCATATCTGCCAGAGGGACATGGGGTATCACAGGCCCGGGCAGCGCTCGCTGGCTCTGGGCGGTAGACCTGGGCGTCGTTGCCAACTCTAAGGTGGTAGATCTGGGTGCCATTGCTGGCTCCAGGGGGTAGACCTGGCCGCCTTGCTGGCTTTGGGCAGTAGACCTGGGCGCTGTCAATGGCTCCAGGCAGTAGACCTGGGCACTTCCCTGGCTCTAGGCCTGGGGTCTTCAAACTATGGCCCTCCAGATGTTCATGGACTACAATTCCCATCAGCCCCTGCCAGCATGGCCAAGTGGTAGGGCTCATGGGAATAGTCTATGAACATCTGGAGGGCCATAGTTTGAAGACCCCTGCTCTAGGCAGTAGACCTAGGTGCTGTTGCCGACTCCAGGTGGTAGACCTGGGTGCAGTTGCTGGCTCCAGGTGGTAGACCTGGGTGCCATTGCTGGCTCCAGGTGGTAGACCTGGCCGCCTTGCCGGCTTTGGGTGGTAGACATGGGCACTGTCAATGGCTCCTGGCAGTGTACGGTTCAAGCACATGCCATTTCTTGCGGGGGGCACCCCCACGTGATGAAATGGCGTGGGCCAGGGATTTGGGATACCCCATGTCCCCATTAGCCACTGCAGTGTATACTCCATTTTTAGTTCTTTCAGATCCTGTTTGCTTGTGGTAGGGTTACCCCACTATCTATATTTTCCTTGGTAGATGTAGAGGTGATTTAAGTAAGGGCGATTTCTGCAGAACGTGTCGTTGTGTAAATCTGTCTGGTGCCAGTGGATTGGGTTTCACTAGGTTTTCTGCGCACGTTTGTGTTGCTGCCGGACAAAGGTTGATAGCGTTTCCCTCCTTCTGGGCTGGATACCCCAGCCTTCAAGTGGTGAGGCAGGAGTAAATTAAGATGCAGATAGTGGGGATCCAGGAATTGGGGTGTATATGTTTTCCATACATATGTTTTAAAAATTTATGTTTATTTTGATAATGGGAAAGACAAGCTATAACCATTACCGTATCCCGGGGGTGGTGGGGGTACACAACAACACAAGCCTTTATTGGCATATAAAACAGGACAAAATTTTAAAACAAAACAAGGTTAGGAAATACAGTTAAAATTGCTAAAATTACTAATTTCCAGTATAAAATTTGCAACAGTTTCACAAAAGAGCACATCAGAGCTGTTCAGGAGATTGGGTATCTTATAACACTCATGCCACTGAGAACATTGCAAGAGAATGGAATTCATGTATTTCATGCGTATCTTATTGTATTTAGGGCATAGAAACAAAGAATGGTCAAGTGTTTCAACCGTAGTCCTATCACATGAACAAACTCTTTTAGAACGTTCCATATTCTTAAACCTTCCCTCCAGCAGAGCTGATGGCAGCACATTACATCTTGCAGTAGCCAAGGCTCTCCTCTGGGTGGGATTAATGAGCAGACGGAGATCTGCTGCCATAATTCCACGCTCGCATGGGATTAATAATGTAGTCGGAGAACAGGTTGTCTTGGCAGCACGAGTCAAATTATGAAAATCAAGATCCAAGAGCCTATTCTTAACTAGTCTGAAGGCACCCACCTTTGTGAGCATAAGGAGTGATTCCAAGGGGAAACCAATAGCTTCAACCTTTCTAAAGATCAAAGTATACCATTCTGAAATAAAGTGATCTGATAACAGAGAGGGAATGTAGCTATTGGATCCCACTAGAAAATGTATATGCAGCCAATATTTTATGGCCCTTATCCATGCCAAGGTTTCTAGAGTTTTTTGGCCCATCCCAATGCACAACGCAGCACAAGGCACACATCTAGGGAGCCCCATTAGTTTCCGAAGGAATTTGGAAGGGTGGTGGGGGTGTTGTTGTTAAGGGCCCTAGCCGTGGGCAAAAAGCCCCAGACTCACAGCTGCTGACCCTTGCCATAGCTTTGGCTTCTCTCATTTGTGGGCGGGACGGTCTCTCTCCCAGTGCTTCACCATAACATCTTCGTTCATCAGACCAAGATCTTCTGCAGATTTTGCTAACCTGCAAAAGGGCGAAATCAACGACTGCCCGTTAATGTGCGTTCTTCGTTGGGGCTCTTGCCTTGTGGAACGGCCTGTCTGTGCGGGTCAGGGAGGTTTCCACCCTCCTGGCTTTCTGCAAACATTGGACCATTCAAGAGGTCTTTTCTGCACTCATTACAGGACTTTACTGTATACAACTGTTCGCAGACTTATGGGGATAAATGATTAGGGGTTGTGGCCTGTACTTACCACACTACAAATGGGACCTGAGCATATTAAGTAGCAATACCAGAAATAAAAAGCACTGCCAGTCCTGCTGCTTAAGAACACAAGCACATAAACTTCCATACTTATTACTAATTTACTAAGTGAATTGAAAAGTGAAAATAAGCGCACTGTTGTCTATTGTAACGTTTGGTATTTATGTAAATTCACGGCTGTTTTAGACAATAGACAACAGGGCACTTATTTTCACTTTTGAATTCACTTAGTAAATTAGTAGTATTGAAGTTTGTGTGTTTGGGTTCTTAAGCAGAAGGACTGGTGGTGCTTTTTGTTTATTGCGTTGCTATTGTGGCCTGTACTACCTGTACAACTTATTGTGAGTAAGATCCTATTATGCAGTTTGCACCACTTAATGGTTCATCTGAATCCTTAAAGTTCAGTTTCAGTTGGGGTGCTGTGTGGTTTCCGGGCTGTATGGCCGTGTTCTAGCAGCATTCTCTTTTGACGTTTCACCTGCATCTGTGGCTGGCATCTTCAGAGGATCTGATGGTAGGAATGGAAAGCAAGTGGAGTATATATACTGTGAGGTCAAAAGGTGAGGCCCTCTGAATAGAGTAGCCTGGTATGTGAGTCACAAAGAAGTCTGTAGCCTGGGAGTAACAATGAAGATAGCAAGGTCAATAGGTGAATGCATCTGAATAGAAGTATCCTGGTCTTTGTTTCCTTTGATTGCTATTGTCTATAGTTGTCCTGTGTTTGTGTGGAGCTGATTAGTCACTGTCTTGATTCTAGAGTTTTTCAACACTGGCAGCCAAATTCTGTTCATTTTCATGGTTTCTTCCTTCCTGTTGAAGTTCTCCATGTGCTTGTGAATTTCAGTGGCTTCTCTGTGTAGTCTGACATAGTGGTTGTCAGAGTGGTCCAGAATTTCTGTGTTTTCAAATAATATTCTGTGTCCAGAAACCCGGAAACCACACAGCACCCCAGTGATTCCGGCCGTGAAAGCCTGCGACAATACTCTGTTTCAGTTCTTTCTGGTAGTTCCAGACTTTGAATATCCTAATATATTTGGAAGAGCCCTTTTTTTGTGATTGTACTGGCTCACCAGGTGTATTTTTTGGCTTTAAGTTCCTGCAAGAAAGACAGACTATAAATAGCAGAAATAAAAATAAAAGAAGAAGAAAGAAACCATTGAGGCTTTGTGGGAAATGGGCCTGAGCCACCACAAGCCACTAAGTAGGTTTTAGATTTTTTTTTTGGCCTCAAAAGTCTTTTCCAGTTTTTGAAACTGGAAACTCTAAATAAACCTTTATTTCTCCGTTCTTTGCAAATTTCCTTGGTGGTCTCCCTTCCAAGTAATAAGCAGGGCTGAGCCTGCTTAGCTACTGAGATCTGTTGAGATTGCGTCCACCTGGGCCATACTGGTCAAGGCGGATGAACACAGGTAGTTTGCTATTACCTGGCTGGTAGTGACCTTGTACTTTCTTGGTGGTCTCCCATCTAGGGGCCTAACGAGGGGGAACTGCGCCTGGGGCACGTGCCCCCACCACGCCCGGGAACACCCCTGCCATGCCCATGCATTGGTGTGCACCTGGGGCAAGACTAACCAGGGGCAACCCTACTTAGCAGCCAAGATGCCCCCACCTGTCCTTTGCTGCTTGTTTTCAGTTAAACAAATCACGTTAGCCTTAAATATAAGTTTGCTCAATCCATGATGGCTCTTGACCAGAAGAGATAAGAAATAGTTGGCAAGTTATTTCTTGTTAATTGCAAAATTGTGATAGAAAAAACAAGGTCCCGAGTCCTCCCTTAAATCATGCTGTAGAACCTGACTGGGAAGCTCAGTTGGGCTAAGGAAGTGATTTATGTCGGACGTAGGCACAAGAGATAAAAGTCTAACAGAACGAACTTTGCTTCAGAGTTTAAAATCGCTTGGAAGGAAAATATGCATTCTTTCCGTATGTAAACTATCTTTCTGGAACAAAAGATATCATCATATTAAAAGAGCTGCTTCACACATTACAGTATCCAATATGAAGGCTAATCTCTATATCAAAAATATGATAGGCAATAGAAAAAAATATCCCTTTTTGCCCTTGGATACGTAAATAGGAAGCTGAGACATGCTGCTGAGGCAAAAGGAGGTTTGTTGTAGCAGTCATACATGTTGGGTAATGTGCATGAAATGCATCACGAAAAATAGCCTAAGGGATTGCAAAGTTCCTACAGCATCTGCATTTATACAGGCAAAAGATCAGTAGGTAATTCCACTATACAAGCAGAGATGCAAGCAGCCTGGAAAATGCCAGCTTTGGAAAGCGAACAAGTGGCAAAGGAGGTTGAGCAACTGCACGGGGGGTGTGTGGGTAGGGCCAGGCTTTTGGCGGGGAAAGAAGATTTGAATGCGGTAGTGATTGCACTGTTAAAGGAAATTACCTCCAGAAACATTTCTGGTGAAACACTTGCAATAAAGTGTTCATTAAAATCCCAAAGGAAAAAAGTGCTTGGAAACATTTCTGACACCAAACCAAGAGGGGAAGGGAATCCAAGAAAAAAAGGAAGTCAAAGTCAAGAAAAGACATAGCATTTGGTAGAAACGGAAGCGTTGAGGGAGAAGTGGAACCCAGGCCATATGTTTTCAAAACGCGAGAGTCAAGAATAGGGGAATTGGAACTGGACTGGGACTCCAGAGACCCTATTTGAAATCTCTGCATTTATGTGAAGTTTACTGGGTGGCCTTGGTCCTGTCAGGCTCAGCCTAAGTTACTTTGTTATAAGAGCAAAATGTGATATCCTGCCAGTACTCCTCAGACCTTGCAAGAAAGGTGGGAAACAAAGATGATAAATTAATAATATTCAGAGTGGGGACAGAAAACATAAAGCAGGGGCACACTGGACAGCTTTCTGGATGTCACTTCAAAATAATCTTGGGAAAAGTGATCATTTGTATCAGAATCTTTTGGTGAGCCCGGCTGCGGTTGGCTGCCCCTTATTGAGGCCTACCATAGTGTCATCTCTGGCAGTGCCCTATATTAGTTTCATCTTTTGGGATGCTGCCAGTCCCTCCCCAACCCTTAAGACACGCTAATATGGGTGCGTATATGGGTTGTTATGCTGCATACTGATTTTTAATGTTTTTTTAGAGGTAATTTAAGTTATTTATTTATTGATTGAATTCTTTGGCCTTTGTGTTGTGAACTGCCTAGAAACCCTCCGGGGATGAGGCAGTCACTTGAAATCTAATGAATGAATGAATGAATGAATAAATGAGTGAATGAATGAATGAAATCTGATAGTATACCATGCTCCCCTTCTGTTCCTCTGGCGCTCTTAATAATCTTATTTGGTTTTGGCCAGGTGATAATATAGAACAACAGGCTTCCCTCAGAACTGTAAATTTAAGGCAGTAGGCATGTAGTAGGCTCCTCTGAAGACTCTCTTGGTCACAACAGACATGTGAGACTCCTGTAAATATGCATGAATGTTTCTGTTACATACAAGCTCTTAGTTCATTGCCTCATAACAGCCATCTGTCAAGCCTCTTTCATGGCCACAGGTGGAAATGGAGAATTCTCTTGAATTGAGCATTCGACCAAGGGAGGAGCATGCTAGCTACCGAATAGTTTGGCCTCCCAGGGAGCCAAGAGCCTTCAACCATAAGCTCTCGGGCATGGCTGACCCTCAGTCAAATGCCGCCAGCGAAGCCAGCATTTCATGCCTCTCTTAAATTCTAATTAATTTGGAACAAGCATTAACTTAGCAGGTCTGCGGTGCCCTCTCTGTTCAGACAGTCCAGACAGCATCCGCCCCTTAGGCTAGTCCAGCTTCGCACTCTTTTATATATTGCCTTACAAGCCATTAAGGTTCTCTCTAATGCAGTGTTTGGCTCTCTACAATCTGTAGTTACTGCATTACTGAGCAGCAAATGCGGTAAGGGGACACGGTTTGTTAAAACAGGACAAACTGTGAAGGACATCGGCAAGACTTAAGCTGGCAAGCAAACTGGTTCCGCGTATTTATGTATTTGCAGTTATTTGGTAAATGAATTACAGTGTTATCTAAACAGAGTTATAACCTTCTAAGTACACTGAAATCGAATTGACTTAGAAGGGTGTGATTCAGTTTAGGATTGAACGTAGCTGCGGTTTACTGAAAAGAGGAAGGGAATGTACAAACTATTAGAACACTGTCATACAGTGCAAACCATAACCGAACCAGAACAGCCACAATTAATTACAGCAGTAAAATTAACAACAGATAATTGCTGCAATAAAAGCCACTGGATATGCCCAGCAGATTCTCATCAAAACCTTTGAGAACAAAACAAAAAACCCTTTTTTAAAGCATTATATGGATGCTTAATGGAGATGGTGCAAGCACAGGTCTCCAGAATGTGGAAGTTACATACAAAAGTGGGCACCACAACCAATAAGGAGCCCTGCTCTGGACCTCTGTGCTCTGATTGTAAGAAAATGGCATAATGCTGAGGCAAGGTCATTCCTGTACACGATAAAAGCATTCTAAAAGGTATACAGGATACAGGTAATTTGATTTTAAAAAGAAGCTAGATGTCAAAAGCTTTAATGCAAATATTACAGTTCAACCTGCTTAACCACTACAGTCATCTTTAGAGCCCTCTTTTGGTGTTCCTGCCTTCTAAGGTTAGGTAGATTGGCATCCTGAGAGGGCACTTTCATCTATCAGCACCAAAAATTTGGAACCCTCTCCCCAGTGAAATTCACCTGTCTCATTCTATTACCACCTTCCACCAGCAGATGAACACCTTTTTTGTTTTAGGTTAGCATTCCCCGCTGTCCCTCCTTCTAATCAACCTTTTACATTTTGTATGTATTTTAACTCAGTTTTGTATGTTTTAAACACTCTGTTTTTAGTTATTTTAATGATGTTTAGGAGGAGTTGATTTTAACGGTTTTTTTTTTAACTGTAATTTTAATGTATGTCTTAACCACCTTGTGAAAAAATGCATCCACAGTTGTTGTTTTCCCCACCATTTCTCTTACACCCCACACCAAAGCTTTCCTGCTGGCGTTAACAAATTTTTCATACAAACATGGGTGTATACCAAGGAATGAGCCCTTGGTAGTGAGAAAAGACTGATGTTGTTTGATCCTGTGATAGAGAGCTGACTGAGTAGGTGCAGAATCAAGAGCTGGCATCTACAGTGTTGGATGTTGAGATAGTATTGTTCTATAGCTATCATTCACAACTGGGTTGGCTTATTCCCGCAAGTGCAATGATACTCAGTACTCACCAGTATGTTTTAAAACCTCAGTGACTTTAAAAGGTCTGGGGCAGTGTCTAGTGTGGACTTATAGGAAGGACACATGTTCACCATCAAATGGAGCATGGGCCAACCTTTGAAGTTGGGTGTGTTCTGATTCACATATAACCTCTACCAACATCCTTTGTTCTTTCAGAAGTCAGTATTATTTGCATTCAGATTAAACATCCTGGCTTGGCTGAATTCCATGACAACAGTATGCACCTATGAGAAGTTCCTAGTATATGCAGGGAAGCCATTCATTCATTCATTCATTCATTCATTCATTCATTCATTCATTCATTCATTCATTCATTCATTCATTCATTCTAATTATACTTCACCCTATCTGGCCAGAACCAGGTTCAGGGCAGCTTATATATACATTTAAACATTATAATAATATGATAATTCTGGAAGTGCCTATGTGAACTTGTGGCCTTAGGGAAAGTCTTCATGTGATCTTGGGGAGGTGACAGCCAGCATGGTAGAGAGTGGTTAAGAGTGGCAGACACTAATCTGGAGAACTGGGTTTGAATCCCATCTTCCACATGGCGAGCTCTAATCTGCTGAACCAGGTTTGTTTCTCCTGCTCCTCCATAAAAGGCCTGCTGGATGAATTAGGCTAATCAACTTCCTGTCAGAACTCTCTCAGTCCTCTATCTCCTACATGTCAGTCATGGGAGGGAAGGGAGGAAGGTGATTGAAAGCTGCTTTGAGACTCCCCTATAGGTAGAGAAAAGCAGGAACGCCCACAAACCAGTGCTGCTGCTGCTGCTTCCTGAGTAACACTAGACTAACATAAAGGAACATCTTGAACTTTTTTAAGTTCTATCTCAACCAAATGAATATGCCTTTGTGAATATCCATCCTTACCCATATAACAGCAGTGCAGGCTTTCAATTTGCATTTATATTTTACCCCCCAAAGATACAGGTTCATATAGACACCAGAAAGAAATTTGCTACTGGCTTTTTTAATTACGCTGCTGATCACCTTTTGTGAACTCCTTTGTGCAGTGATACGCTTTTAATATCTTTTGTATATCATGTTTGTACAGCATGATTGTCAGAAATGTAGCGATTCCAAGCTGTGCCTGTGAAAAAGCCCAAAAGCTCTCTTATCTGGCTCTTTCATCTCAACGTTTATTCTGCAGCTGCTATCTGTGTTAATGCCTCACTTGAACTGAAAGATTGGGTTTCCACTGCGGTTAGCCATGTGCTTATACTGGAGGAATGGATGTAGATCAGTTGTGCATAAGGGCAATGGAGCAGTCTAGGTTTGGGATTATGGGACAAACAGCAACACCCATACAGGGTCAGTCTTCATGATCCTGGGAATTTACAGAGGCTGACCATCTTAAAGGGGTGAGGATGCGGCCCAGGCAGCACTCACCTTGGTCACATGGGGGTTGACCACACACACCACACAGGCCAGAGCGGGGCAAGTGAGGGTTGGGCAGGCCAGGTGGGTTAGCAGTGAGGGGAGAAAGGTGGGTGGTGAGCAGCAGCCCACTTGGCTCCTCCCTCCCTTGCCCAAGCAGGCCAGGAGCTTGGTGGAGGGGCCATCCAGATGGCATTCCACACCCACCTGGGCTGCCGCCACACTCTCGAGCTGCTGCTGGCCTTGGTTGCTACACCTCAGAGGAGACTTCTTGTGCAGCCAGTGGGAGGCTGGTGAACTGGCCACTTCTGCTCAATGTGCTGGCTGGCTGTCTGCTTGCCTCCTCCCACTGAGCACTTCTTGGCACTGTGGTGAGTGGGAAAGTCTCTACAACCTCCCCTGCATGCACCACTGTTTCCCAGAGCACTTGGATTTCTGCAAAGCCCCTAGCCTCCCTTTACCACCACCTGGACCAGCCAGCCCAGCCTGCCAGCCTGCCTATCCATTCCAGTGGCAGGTGAAGGAAGGGCATGGCTGAACTGGAGGGACAGAAATGGGGCTTCTGGACCCACCACCACCATCCCAAGGAGAAAGTCATGGGAGAGAGAGAGATCAATTGGGAGACTCAGAATAGGCGAAGCGGGAGGGTGAGCATGTGGCGAGAGAGCAGGTGGACAAGCCACTTGAGAATAGGTTGGGTGGGTGGTGAGAGTTTGGGCAGGACACAGTTGTGGGGGGGGGGGGCGTGGCAACAGGGGCTGATGGGAATTGTAGTCCATAACATCTGGAGTGCCAAAGGTTCGCCACCACTGTCCTAGACTCCATACCATAGGTGGGATCCAGCAGGTTCTCACAGGTTCCCGAGAGTAGGTTACTAATTATCTGTGTGTGCCGAGAGGGGGTTACTAATGGGTGATTTTGCCACGTGGTTTTTGCCTTAGTTACGCCCCTGCTCTCAACAGCAGCGCACAGAACTTGAAGCAGTCTAGCAGGAGGTGCACCGGCATGCGTGGCAGCCTGCACCTGTGTGCATTCGTTTCCCGCCCAAGGACTGGCGCAGCGGCTACGTCCTTGCCACAGCCCCACCCAGGAATGCCCCCGGAATGCCCGGCCATGCCCCCTCCGTGCCCCGCCCAGCCCCATTGGCGCTACGCCACAGTTTGAATCCCACCACCATGGGAACCTGTTGCTAAAATTTTTGGATCCCACCACTGCCATGCCCATCCCTAAGCTGTCAGTGGTCGTAGCCGAGGAGTCAGTAGGGCACGCGGCAGCTTCTCTAGAGGGCCTGCAGGTCCTATTTATTGTTCTGTTTTTGGGCTGCCCTGTGTCGTGCCCCCGGACTGTTCAGTAATGAGACTCTGTATTCAGTTGGTTTCTTTATTATGAATCAGCCTCAGGAGTAGGCATTTAGACTTCTATTACCAGAACTAAGCATTGCCAGCATTGCAGCCACCATGATAGCCTACTTCATCCCCCATGTCACGTCACCCCACCCCAGACGACCAGTTCCCAAGGTGGGAATGGCACCCCTCCAATCCCAGGACCCGGAAAAGAAGAAACCTCCCCCTCCCGGGGTCAAAACAGCCTAGGAGCAGCAGTGGCGTAGTGGCTGAAAGCAGTGGCTAAGAGCAGGTGCACTCTGATCTGGAGGAACTGGGTTTGATTCCCAGCTCTGCCGC
The DNA here is from genome assembly GCF_021028975.2 of Sphaerodactylus townsendi. Lineage (NCBI taxonomy): Eukaryota > Metazoa > Chordata > Lepidosauria > Squamata > Sphaerodactylidae > Sphaerodactylus > Sphaerodactylus townsendi. The sequence continues at coordinate 118,940,510 of NC_059431.1, forward strand.
TTGAGTTGTGGAGGCTTGTCTGGGGAATTCAGATTAGCCTGTGCACTCCCACACACGTCAGCTGGGTGACCTTGGGCTAGTCACAGCTTCTTGGAGCTCTCTCAGCCCCACCCACCTCACAGGGTGTTTGTTGTGAGGGGGGGAGGGCAAGGAGATTGTCAGCCCCTTTGAGTCTCCTACAGGTGAGAAAGGGGGGATATAAATCCAAATCCAAACTCCTCCTCCTCCTCCTCCTCCTCCTCTTCCTCCTCCTCCTCCTCCTCCTCCTCCTCCTCCTCCTCCTCCTCCCCCTCCTCCTCCTCCTCTTCTTCTTCTTCTTCTTCTTCTTCTTCTTCTTCTTCTTCTTCTTCTTCTTCTTCTTCTTCTTCTTCTTCTTCTTCTTCTTCTTCTTCTTCTTCTTCTTCTTCTTCTTCTTCTTCTTCTTCATTCCGCACTGCTGACAGAACTACAACAGCAGGTGCCTCATGAGCTGATAAGGCATTGCCTGGGAAGCAATGTGAGAAAATACAACCCCAACAGTGCGGGGGAAAGAGAAGAGAAAGGTTCCAACATCCCAGACAGGAGACAGGAGACACGGCAGGATCAGACATGAGCTGCTCATGAGGGCGGCCTCCCTTGGAGTCAAAACAACCTACATTCCACTCTACTGACAGAACTACAACAGCAGATGTCCAATGAGCTGATAAGGCATCACTTGGGAAGCAAAATACAAAGGGTGGAAAAATACAACCACAGCAAGTTAAGATACCAACAGCCCCTCGTGTTGCCCTGCGCACTGGCTATCTATTGGACCATCTGCCAACCCCCTCCCCTCCCAGGGTTTGATCACTGGGGCTGGGTGCCAGACGTCTTCTATTATTAATTAATTATTTATTGAAGGCTACTGCTGCTGCTATAGTTTTATAGTTTTAAGGTTTTGTATATTTTAGTTGGGGCTATTTGATTTGTTTTATTGTATTCCTATTTGTTGTACACCGCCCTGAGCCCTCTGGGCTCAACATAGACTGTGTGATTCAATTTTCACCGCTTTAATGGAGCAAACTTAAAAAAAAAAAAACCCAAACAGACAAATGGATAATGGAAACAAATTTTATCCTGTGACTTGTGAGGAACTGAGAAAGAGAAAGGAATGCTTCTCAAGGAAATGTTTCAGTTTTTACTCTAGCTCAGGGGTGGGCAATTATGTTTTCCATAGGGCCGCATAAGAAACAGAAAATATTGTGGAGGGCTGGGCCAAAAGGCAGGGGGGCAAGGCGCTTTTGAAAGCCCCGCAGAAGCCGGCAGCCAAGGCAACCGGCTGCCCGAGGAGGCTTTCAAAGGCACCAGCTCCCCAGCTTGTAACAGAGAGAGACCCAGGAGATCAGGGTCATCCACGGCGGGCAGGATGTGGCCTTATGAGCCGTATAATGCTGGAGTCTGCTCTAGCTGTTGTGATGGGTTTTATATCCTGCTTTTTGTGATGGGTTTTATATCCTGCTTTTCTCATCTGTAAGGAGTCTCAAAGCGGCTCCCTCTCCCCTCAACAGACACCTGGTGAGGCAGGTGGGAGAGAGTTCAGAGAGAACTGTGACTGGTCCAAGATCACCCAGCAGGCTTCACATGGAGAAGCAGGGAATCGAACCCAGGGAATTGAACCCACACTAGAGTCCGTCACTCATGTGGAGGAGTGGGGAAACAAACCCAGTCCTCCAGATTGGAGTCTGCCTCTCTTAATCCCTGCTGAATCTCATCATTGATGCCTAAATTTTGTTCTGGGCATAGGGCGGTTTATCAAATCGAATAAATAAATAAATAAAATAAATAAATAAATAAATAAAGAGGGAGGGAGGGAGGGAGGGGAAATGAGGAGAGAAAGGATCCCACATCCTGGGCAGGAGACCAGAGACATGGCAGGATCAAACAAGGGCTGGTCACGACACCATGCTGCAGAAAACTTTCTACCACTTCATCCTCAATAGCGGCACCCCCAAACCTTGCTGTGTTTTCCAGCCTAAAATATATCCTGATGTTAAGCAAGTGAATGCCATTTTATTTATCTAAACACTTCATTTGAATGTGAAACTTGAGTGCATATAAATCTATAAATCAATATAGATTTATAGTCTATAAATCTATAAGTCTATAAATCCCATTCCTACATTGTTTCCCCACTCATCTGAACTGCCAAAATAAGTTGGCACGTTGACGGAGATACAAAGGAGACTTCTGAAAATATTTTATACCCATCCTACCTTGTACTAAAGCACATGCAATTATAATATTACAGACCATCTTTTAAAATATTAATAGATATGCCTTTCATGATGGCTTCTCTTGTTTTGTTTGCCCATGGGATGCATCAGGTGTGTAAATATTTTTGTTGTTTTCTTAGGAAATCTGAGAATTTATTTTTATGTCTAAGTGAAGACTTATTGCCACTGAACTTGATGCATAATATTACATTCCATTAGAGAATAGTTTGGATTTACACCCTGCTTCTCTCTTTTGTAAGGAGACTCAAGGTGGCTTACGAGCTCCTTTCCCTTCCTCTCCCCTCAACAGACACCTTGTGAGGCAGGTGGGGCTGAGAGAGGTCCAAAGAACTGTGACTAGTTCAAGGTCTCCCAGCAGGAATGCAGGAATGGGGAATCAAATCTGGTTCACCAGACAAGAAACCACCATTCAGATGGTGGAGTTGGTTTTAGTTTTGCTGAAGTATTGTAGTTATGTTTCTATTGGGTTTTAAATGTATTGAAATTCAAATGTATGTTATTGTGAATTTGCTTGTACGCCGCCCCTTTCGGGAATGGGTGGCTTAAAAATCCAAAAACAAACAAACAAACCTGGTTGTCCAGATTAGAGTCCACCTGCTCTTAACCACCACACCACGCTGGGGAAAATCAGTGGTGAAAAATCAGAGAGATTTCTTCTGCCTTCTCTGCCAGACTCTCCCAGCACTCCCCCTATGCTGAGATCAAGTCTATTTTCCTTTAAATTCCCGTGTATGTGATGAGCTTTCTGAGGTAAAACCCAATACTTTGGACAAGACATTCGCCTAACCACAATTCTCCCCAGTCACAACAGCCAATCTTCCAAATCAATATTTAGTCTCTTCCAGTTTCCATTATTCAATTAGTCTTTAAAATGTCTTTATGTGTCAAGTGGACTCCAAATATTTTATAGGGAACGGTTTTAATGGTCCTTTGAATCTATGTCTACATGATTAAATGGGTAGATATTGAAATTAAATTTCTGAGCTGCAGTCAGATCTTTACAGGCCAAGTAACCTCTATAGCTGATTGTCACGTTTTCTGTTTCTCTGTCTCTCAACCTTTTCATTTGTCAGCATTTAGACATGCGGTGATATTCATGGGGAGGCCGCATTTGAGACAGGAAGGCTGTGGAGAGGGGATCCAAGTAGCCGGGGGAAATAGGGTTACCCCCAGTTAAGGCCCAGGGGTCTCCCAGAAGGACAATTGACTTCCAGGCTATAAAGATCCGTTCCCATGGAGAAAATAATTGCTTTAGACAGCATAGGTGTCAAACTCGTGGCCCTCCAGATGTTATGGACTACAGTTCCCATCATCCCCTGCCAGCATGATGTGAGTTTGATACCTGTGCTTTAGAAGATGGACCTCTTGAGGTCCCTCTTGTCCCCAACCCCCCCCTCCCTGGACTCCCCCCCCAAACCTCCAAGATTTTCCAAACTTGGGAATTTCCCAACCCCAAGAAAGCCAATAGAGACTGTGGAGGAGGAAACTATCAAGGCAAAACACAGGCCCAGGTGATTGCCTCCGTGTTCTCTGTCTGACAGGCAGAGAATGGCCAGGGACTGGGCTGCCTGGACAGGTGTCTTGATCAGCCCATGTCTAGTTTGATCCTGCCATGTCTCCCGACCGGGACATGGGATCCTCTTCCTCTCCTCTTCCCCCTCCCTTTTAATAACGGTGGTTGTCCTTTCTCCCTCGTTGTCCTTTTGCTTCCCAGGCAGTGCCTTCTCAACTTATTAGACTCCTGCTGTTGTAGTTCTGTCAGTGGTCTGGAGTGCAGGTTACTTTGATCTTGGGGGGATCAAAGCAGAGGTGGGATCCAGCAGGTTCTCACAGGTTCCCGAGAGGAGGTGACTAATTATTTGTGTGTGCCGAGAGGGGGTTACTAATGGGTGATTTGGCCACGTGATTTTTGCCTTAGTTACGCCCCTCCTCTCAGCTGTAGCGCACAGAACTTGAAGCAGTCCAGCAGGAGGTGCACCGGCGTGCGTGGCAGCCTGCGCCTGCGTGCATTCGTTTCCCGCCCAAGGACCGGTGCAGCAGCTGCGTCCTTGCCACAGCCCCGCCCCGGAATGCCCCGCCCCGGAATGCCCGGCCATGCCCCCATCATGCCCCGCCCAGCCCCATTGGCGCTACGCCACAGTTTGAATCCCACCACCATGGGAACCTGTTACTAAAATTTTTGGATCCCACCACTGGATCAAAGTAATGATTCTGCAAAGTAATGATCCTACTTTGATTCTGGAGGGATCAAATCAATGATCCTACTTTGATCCTGGGGGGATCAAATCAATGATCCTGCATTGTCTCTGGCCTGTGGGACGGGTGGGGTGCCATTCCCCTTTGGGAGCTGGTGGTCAGGGGTAATGTTATACGATGTGGGGGCAAGATGTGGGGTATAATGGAGGTCACTTTGCTGCATGTGCTTTTGTTCTCCATAATAATCAAGGCAGGTGTACAACCTAAATTTTAGGTTTAATATTGAATAATACGAATGTTTCATTTTTTTAATATAGCGTAAGAAAAAACAGTTGTGCTCCTAGAGGAGTAAGGAAAAAGAATACTTTGTACAACAATTGTAAGTGCACAGGGGAGGGTTCTTTGGGTTTTTGTTAATTATATGAAAAATGAAAGGATTAGATAGACTTTTATATATTGACACCTACATTTCAGATTGGCTTGACAAAGGACTGCCGAAATAAAAACCTAATGTAGAGGTTTTATAGCCATACCTAACGGTGTACTTACCAGAAAATTTTTTTGTGTGTATTTGTGATAGAAAGATAATGTTGAAATGATATTCACCTAGTGAGTTGGAGTACGCATGGGTGTAATATTTGTGACTGTGCTTTTGTTCTGGCAGTAGAAGTCTAAATGGTTATTCTCAATGCTGTTTCATAATAGAGAAATCATCGGAACACAGAGTCTCGTTATTGAACAGTCCTGGGGGGCAACACAGTGAACCCTACTGAGACCTGGGGGGCACAGTGCTCCGGTTGTTCACTGCAAGAAAGACAATTGCACAGAGCAAGAAGATCCTGCTCGGAATCTTGTGTCCTCCTTGTAATTTCATGTATGCAAACAGCATTTGGATGTCCAATGATTATATTTCGGGCTAGCCCGATCCCATTAGATGTCGGATGCTGAGCTGGGTCAGTCCTGGGTCTGCATGGATGGGAAAACACCAAGGAAGGGGCACCGAAATGGTAAAAAGTCTGGAATCCATGCCCTACAAGGAGAGACTTAGGGAGCTGGGTATGTTGAATTTGGTGAAGAGAAGGTTAAGATGTGACATGATAGCCACGTTTAGATATTTGAAGGGATGTCATGTTGGTGAGGGAGCGAGCTTGTTTTCTGCCGCTGCAAAGACTAGGACCAGGAGTCATGGGTTCAAGGTGAAGGAAGAGATTCCACCTGAACATCAGGAAAAACTTCCTGACAGTCAGGGCTGTTTGACAGTGGAATGCACTGCCTCGGAGTGTGGTGGAGTCTCCTTCTTTGGAAGTTTTTAAAGGGAGGCTGGATGGCCCTCTGTCAGGAGTGCTTTGATTGTGCGTTCCTGCATTGCAGGGGGTTGGACTTGATGGCCCTTGTGGTCTCTTTCAACTCTATGATTCTAACGGGCTTTCCCCACTGACAGCGTTGAACTGGTTTCTACCTAGGTTCGCCTCAGTGAATCCCCACTGCCACCGAGCTCAACATTGTTTTGTCTCAGTTCCCCCCCCCCCCTCAGAACTGCAACATCCTTGTCGCAGTTATGAACTACACTTTTCTGCCGGAACAAGGTCGATACCGCTTCGAAGCTTCGAAGTGGGGAAACATCGAAACGACACCTCATCCGTTCAACCAATCACGAGCCGCTTTTGTGGCATGCGCAGAATGGGAGAGTCGTGGCGGGCAGAAAGCGCATGTAACTGTAAACTGTAAAAACGGGAAAAAAAGAAGCGCTCCCGCTTTCCTGCCCGGTGAACACAAGCGCCAATCCACGATCGACGAGGGAAACAGGCACCAAGATGATCCCGCCTCACTTAGCTTTTTCCGGTTCCAGGGGGCCAACTCAGTTGCTGTGGGGACAGCCTGGAATCGCCCTCCACTGAAGGGAACCGAGTCGACCTTAGTTCCCTTCTGTAGTGGGGAAAGCCCCTCAGTCCAGGATCACTACATGGGGCAGGCAATGGCAAACCACCTCTAAATGTCTCTTACTCTGAAAGCCCCACAGGGTTCCATACGTCAGCAGTGACTTGATGGCATTTTCCTCCCCTTCTTCCAGAGGATATTTATATGGGAGAGTCAGAACGAGGAGGGTTCAGCGCTCCCCCCCCCCCCCCCATCAATTCAGATCTTGTGGTACAAGACATCCAGGTGTTTCCTTTGGAGCATCTTACACAATCCGCATATGCAGTGCAATTATTCCTGCTAATCTTCAACTGATGCCAACCAAAGTCCTTTTCACACATTACAGGGAATCCACGTATAGTTCCTAAGCAGCGTATACTTGAGTGTTGCCATTTTCAGGATCTGGCGGGGAAAATTCCGGGATAAAAACTGGAATGAGGAAACCTCAAGATGTAATTTTCCGTTCTTTAGCCAAACTCCAAGAGAAGTCACTGATGTTTAATTTTTTTTTTAACTTGTCAGAAGGGAACAATTTCTACTAGTGAAAACTGGGATTTTTAAAAAGCATATAATGCCTCAAGCCTTTGTCTTGGTTTGAGACAAACAACCCCGATCCACCACAGAGTCCTTTTCCCAATTTCTCCCCATCAGGTGTCAATTCTTTTCCCTTGTTAAAGTGGCAGAAATGGGATTATTTGAGACAGGCCACCTTCGCAAATGATTTTTATAGTAAGAAATTGCTTTTCAGACTCCCATCTCCACAGATCAGCCTTGACAAGCGGGCTTCGCTGGGCAGAGGTGTTCTCCTCACGGTTACTTATGTGAGGGCCGCAAGGAGTCTTTTCCAAATAGCTCATAAGCAGAATTGCTGAAGTGGTTACTCAGCCGAGCAAGGACAAGAGCGCCAGTTCTGGGTTGGTTTTGGAGGCTCGCCAGTCTGCCTCGTTCTCGTGACGGAGGCCAGAAATCTCCCGAAATGGTTTTGGCTTCCCTTAGCTGAGTAGAAGTGGGGAAAGGAGGGGAGCAGTGTGGAGCAAAGAAATCCTGCAAGATATCATCAGTGCTGCGGGAGGCATCATTCTAATTCAGCATAAGAGCATGAGTGGCATGCATTGGGGTCTCAGACTGCATTAAAATTCATTCTGTCGCTGCACCAATTGTCTCCGGTTCTTTGTATTTTTTTCCCTCCCTTCTCTAAAACGCATCTTGGACGTTTCACCAGAAGTCATACCTCCCGATTTGCTTTAAGTTTCGTTTTAGAATATACAGCTTCCTCCCCCCAAGCAATTTTCCTAGTTTTATGGAGAATCTTTTCCTTTCCTCAAAACTTCCCTCTTTCTTTATTTAAAGATGTCGTGCCAACATTCCCGGCACCTGCCCCAGGATATTTACAAAATTAGAAAATAATAAAAATAAAATGAAACATTCATTTAAGAAGAAGAAGAAGAAGAAGAGTTTGGATTTTTATCCCCCCTTTCTTTCCTGCAGGAGACTCAAAGGGGCTTACAATCTCCTTGCCCTTCCCCCCTCACAACAAACACCCTGTGAGGTGGGTGGGGCTGAGAGAGCTCCAAGAAGCTGTGACTAGCCCAAGGTCACCCAGCCGGTGTGTGTGGGAGTGTACAGGCTAATCTGAATTCCCCAGATAAGCCTCCACAGCTCAGGCGGCAGAGCTGGGAATCAAACCCGGTTCCTCCAGATTAGATACATGAGCTCTTAACCTCCTACGCCGCTGCTGCTCCTTTAATTAAAAACAGCATTAAAAACTCAGTCCAGGGTAAAAAAAAATAGACTGTACAAACAGATCACTGACAACTGAAAAGAACAATTTCCAGATTGAAATACTTTTTTTGACAAATCAACCCTTAATTAAAAGTCTGATTGAGCAGAAATATAGTGGCCTGGCCCCTAAAGGAACGCCATGTTGTGGCCTGGTGAATCTCAAGGGCAGGGCATTCCATAAGCTGAATGCTTCCTGCCTCTGGTTGTCCCCTGCTTCACCTCTGAAGGTGGGCACAGAGCAGAGGCGAAGCTGATAATTAGGAAAGGAGTGGATAATAAAACTGCAAGGATTGTCATGCCCTTATATAAAGCCGTGGTGCGGCCGCACTTGGAGTCCTGTGTTCAGTTCTGGTCGCCACATCTCAAAAAGGATATCGAAGAGATAGAAAAAGTGCAGAGAAGGGCAAGGAGGATGATTGAAGGATTGGAGCACCTTCCTTATGAGGAGAGGCTGCAGCATTTGGGACTCTAGTTTGGAGAGGAGACGTCTGAGGGGGGATATGATTGAAGTCTATAAAATTATGCATGGGGTAGAAAATGTTGACAGAGAGAAATTTTTCTCTCTTTCTCACAATACTAGAACCAGGGGTCATTCATTGAAAATGCTGGGGGGAAGAATTAGGATTAATAAAAGGAAACATTTCTTCATGCAACGTGTTATTGGTGTTGGAATATGCTGTCGCAGGAGGTGGTGATGGCCACTAACCTGGATAGCTTTAAAAAGGGCTTGGACAGATTTATGGAGGAGATTTATGGAGTCGATCTATGGCTACCAATCTTGATCCTCCTTGATCTGAGATTGCAAATGCTTTAGCAGACCAGGTGCTTGGGAGCAGCAGCAGCAGAAGGCCATTGCTTTCACATCCTGCACGTGAGCTCCCAAAGGCACCTGGTGGGCCACTGCGAGTAGCACAGCACTGGACTAGATGGACTCTGGTCTGATCCAGCAGGCTAGTTCTTATGTTCGTATGTTCTTAATTTGTGGGAGCTCTGGGGCAGATTCTAGAAATCCAGGTTTTTGGGGGTGGGGGGTGGGGCTCATTATTACTGCCTACCTATCCCAATGCCCTGGCCTCGAGGCATCAGATCAGCCCATTCCCATCAGATCTTGGCAGGGTCAGTCCTGGCTAGTGTTGGGATGGAAGACCAGCAAGGAAGTCTCGGGTTGGTGAGCAGAGGCAGGCAACGGCAAAGCACTCCTGAATGTCTTTTGCCCAGGAGACCCTACGAGGTTGGCATACGTTGGCCGTGACTTGATGGCGCTTCCCACCATTCCCCCCGCTTGTTCCCGATAAGCATTACAAACAACACAAAACCTTGTAAAATGTTTGGTCTTTTGAATACTCTACGGCAATTACATCTATTGTTAGCGATTGGACACCCCCACCCCCCCAGGCTTGGGTTTTGTGAAATTCATCCCGGTATTGATAAATTAGTGATTTGGCAAGCTAAGAAGTCAAGTTTAGTTACCAATATCAAACATGAAATTTGCACTGGTTGTGGTGGGTTTTCCGGGCTGTGTGGCCGTGGTCTGGTAGATCTTGTTCCTAACGTTTCGCCTGCATCTGTGGCTGGCATCTTCAGAGGTGTATCACAGAGGGAAGTCTGTTACACACTGTGTCACAGTGTATAATAGACTTCTCTCTGTTTTTTGGCTAAAAATGGCTGAAAAGAATAAAAGGAAATGATTTTAGAGATGAACATTTTTATTGTAGTATAAGATTTGGTGGATTAGAGCCCATTTCCTTCTATGCGTAAGGCGGCTGGACCTTCTCTTGGCAAACGCAGACATACATTTCATGGGGAAAACCTTGCCAGTGGCAAAGAGAAGAAGTTGATGCCTCTCTGTCTCTTTCTGCTGCAACAAACCTCTCCAGAATCTCAAATACGTTAACCTGCAAACCATTGCAAAGGTCACTGAAAAATTACTACCTTTTCAGAGCAATCAGCAGACAGCCAATGCGCTCCAGCCGGTTAGGCGCAGGAAAGAGATTATGAAGGCTCTGATTCTAACTCTGCTCTTGTTCTAAAACGCACTAAATCTGTGAGCAGCAGTGGCGTAGTGGCTAAGAGCAGTTGCTAAGAGCAGGTGCACTCTGATCTGGAGGAATCAGGTTTGATTCCCAGCTCTGCCACTTGAGTTGTGGAGGCTTATCTGGGGAATTCAGATTAGCCTGTACACTCCCACACATGCCAGCTGGGTGACCTTAAGAAGTCACAGCTTTCCGAGGCCTCTCTCAGTCTCCCACCCACCTTCACAGGGTGTTTGTTGAGCAGAGGGGAAGGGTTACAAGGAGACAGAGCCCCTTTGAGTCTCCTGCAGGAGAGAGAGGCGGGGATATAAATCCAAACTACCTCCTCCTCCTCCTCCTCCTCCTTCCTCCTCTTCCTCTTCCTCTTCCTCTTCCTCTTCTTCTTCTTCTTCTTCTTCTTCTTCTTCTTCTTCTTCTTCTTCTTCTTCTTCTTCTTCTTCTTCTTCTTCTTCTTCCTCTTCCTCTTCCTCTTCTTCTTCTTCTTCTTCTTCTTCTTCTTCTTCTTCTTCTTCTTCTTCTTCTTCTTCCTCTTCCTCCTCCTTCCTCTTCCTCTTCTTCTTCTTCTTCTTCTTCTTCTTCTTCTTCTTCTTCTTCTTCTTCTTCCTCCTCCTCCTCCTCCTCCTCCTCCTTCCTCTTCCTCTTCTTCTTCTTCTTCTTCTTCTTCTTCTTCTTCTTCTTCTTCTTCTTCTTCTTCTTCTTCTTCTTCTTCTTCTTCTAAATAGAACCATAGAGTTGGAAGACACCACAAGGACCATCCAGTCCAACCCCCTGCCATGCAGGAACACACAATCAAAGCACTCCCGACATATGCTCATCCAGCCTCTCTTTAAAAACCTCCAAAGGAGGAAACTCCCCCACTCTCCAAGGCAGTGAATTCCACCTCAGAATATGGGAGGGATAAAAAAATGGCCTTGGACCAATCGAAATTTCCCTCTCTCTTAGCACAACTTGAGTTCAGGCCAAGCTCAACTCTCCCAGAGTTGCTGTGAGGATAAAAAGCCGGAAGGTGAGAATGACCGATGCTGCTTGCTGCACCTCTGAATAGGGGAGGGATAAAAAGGTAACGACCAGCATCATCACTCTGGGCCCCCTGCCACGAAAACAACAGGGAACATTTGGAACCACCCCTACTTGCTCACTATAAAGTCTGGATTGTGAGCCAATTTTTAACAGGCGCCGTACAGCTGGCCAGCATCAATGCCCACCATCACTTCCGGAAGTGACCATCATGTTACCAATGACCACAGGGATGCTCTTGTATTTGATTAAAACTCTATGATACCAATGGCTTCTGCAATAGAGTTTTTGCCCAGAGTGGCTCCCACCATTTGTGATGTGATGATGTCACTTCTAGAAGTAAATGTTTCAGTGCCAGCCTCAATTTGCAGCGAGTTAGTTCCTCCTCACCTCACCTCAGTTGCCAGCGGGTACCTGGCATCCCTGGAGTGGGCACTTGAAGTGGCTCAGCACAAAATATGTGTAGGCTCTAGTCAGTGGTGGGATCCAAAAATTTTAGTAACAGGTTCCCATAGTGGTGGGATTCAAACTGTGGCGTAGCCTACTGGGGCCAAGCGGCACGCCGGGGCGCAATAGCATTTTGGGCAGGGCATTCCTTGGCAGGGCTTGTGGTAAGGCGACGAAAGCCAAGCAAGCTGGTCCTTGCAACGAATGCACGCAGGGCTGCCAGCATACGCCTGCACTTCCCAAGCTAGACTGCTTTAAGTTCTGGCGCTACTGCTGAGAGTGAGGGGCGAATTCAAGGGGCGACCACGCTTGAGAGGAGGGGCGTTAACTAAAATCATCAATACGCGGGCAAAATCATCACCCATTAGTAACCCCTCCTCATAACACACAAAATAATTAGTAACCTACTCCTCAGGAACTCCAGGAGAACCTGCTGGATCCCACCTCTGGCTCTAGTGCTGTTCGCCCAGGAATAGCAGAGGAGGCCCTTTGGCCACGTCTCAGCTTGGGGAAACACCAGGTGTGGGCGGACACAAAGTGCCTCAAAGCTCCACAAGGCTGAAAGCACCCAATTTGTTTATTCACATTACCTGAGGTTAGCAGGCAAACAAATTTGTGCCCAGGTGCCCTTGCCCCTTCAACCGTTAGGGCAGCGACTGGCGGAGTAAAAGTAAGGAAGTTGTCCAATGGATTCATGGTATTCATCCGTGTAGCATCATTAAAGGCTACAAATTAAACTACAGAAATTATATGATACTGTATGTGGTTAATGGCCCTGATCTGGATGGCCCAGTGTTGGGCTCAGCCTGGTCTGAATGGGAACCCCTGCGCGGAAGACTCAGAGAAGTTGGTTCCAGATTCTCAGGCACTACCTGTAGATGCAGAGACTGAGCAGCCAGAAGGTCCTTCAAAACCAGGTCCTCAGGCTCAGGCAGAGATTCAGGCTGGGATCCACAGCCAGGTCCAAGCTCTGAGATTCCCCAGCCAGGGCCTAGCTCTGAGACTCTGCAGCCCCTTGATACAGAGCCAGAGGGGACCCTAACAGCTCCCTCACCCCCCCACCCCCACCCCCCAACCTGGAGTCCATCCTGCATTCCTGTCTTTCGCACCTTCTGTAGTGTGGAATAGAGCTAAGGGATAGGGAGGGGGGGTGGAGGATACGGGATTGATATATTGGGGTTGTTTGAATGTTTTAGCAGAACTAGCTTTTTCCCTCCAGCCTCTGCAGTCTGCCAAGAAAGGCTTCTAAACCTTCAAGTTTCAGAGTCTGATTTCGGCCATAGATCCGGGACTTGACAATGAGTCTGTGTGTGATCAAATCAGCCCATGCAATGTACTTCTGCTGAGGGGGCCATCAACATAGGTAGGTGTGACACCTGTCCATGGAAAGCTGGAAGCTGCTAACCCTTGGCAGGGCCTGCTACAGAAACGGGGTAAGGTCAGTCCACGGCCCAGCTTTGGAGGGATCAAACTACTCAGTGAAGTGTCCTCTGGAGTTTATGAGAGATGGCGGGCCTCCAGAGCTTTTGATGCCAGGAGCTGTTTGTCTCTCCGTGAATCAATATCCATCAGTCACATTCTTGAACTGATATTTTCTAATACACTTTGGGAAACACCAGATAATAGGCCAGAAAATAATAGGCAACGTGAGTTCTGTTCCCCGCCTCCCCACTCCCTCCTTCCTGCCTCTCCGCAAATATCACAATCCGTTTTGCTCTCAATATATAGCTAGCTGGGTAAGCTGTTTTACAGGTGTAATGTTTTCTACTCAGGTAGCATTTCAGGGGGAGTGGAAAAGAGAGAGGGCAGCATTGGGGGAGATGTTTCTCTAGTTAAAAAAAACCCCTGTTTGAATAGGGTTGCCAGACTCCAGCAGCAGGGATCCCCCAATTTTGGCCCCCTCCCCTTGGAGCCACCCAGCTGGCAAGCGGGGCCCTTATCAGGCCTAAAATGAGGTCCCACCCTGTCAGTGTGATGAATCCGGCCATGAAAGCCTGCTACAATACATTGCCTTCCATCTGCTTCGGCCGACCCAACAGCTCTGACTATTCCCTCGAAAAGTATGGTCTGGCCGTGGCCCTCCATCCAGGTCAGACTACGGTAATACACTCTACATGGGCTGGAGACTTCAGCTATTCCGAAACGCAGCTGTCAGGGTGGGACACAGGGACTGCATTACCCCGATGCTGAAATGTGTGCGCTGGGTGCCCATTTGCTTGCAGGCACAAATCGAAAAGCTGCTTCTTGACTTGAAACACCCTAAACAGCTTGAGGCCAAGGTTCCGGAAGGACCACCTCCTTCCATAGTGTAGGCCCGCCCACTAAGATCTGCCTCACAAGCCTGGTCTCTCTGTGCCCGTGACAAAGGGGGGAAAACTGTGCCCTCTCCCGCCCCCACCCGCCCCCACCCCACCCCCTCCCCACCCTGCTCCTGACATGCCCCCACCCCTGACATGTGACTGCAATGGTCACACCCCGGGCCAGCTGCCCCAAATGTCCCCAATGCATAAGAACATAAGAACTAGCCCCATCTGGCTTGGTAGGCAGGAAGGGGTTGACAGGCACCATGTTGGGGACCCCTGGAATAGATTGTTCAAGTCAAAAGCTCTTCTTTTGGGAGCAACAGTGGCACGGTGGTTAAGAGCAGGTGTACTCTAATCTGGAGGAACCGGGTTTGATTCCCCGCTCTGCCGCCTAAGCTGTGGAGGCTTATCTGGGGAATTCAGATTAGCCGGTGCACTCCAACACACACCTTGGGCTAGTCACAGTTCTTCTGAACTCTCTCAGCCCCACCCACCTCACAGGGTGTTTGTTGTGAGGGGGGAAGGGAACAGAGTCTCCTTACAGGAGAGAAAAGGGGGATATCAATCCAACTCTTCTTCTTCTTCTTCTTCTTCTTCTTCTTCTTCTTCTTCTTCTTCTTCTTCTTCTTCTTCTTCTTCTTCTTCCTCTTCCTCTTCCTCTTCTTCTTCTTCTTCTTTCCTCCTTCTCCTCCTCTACATGGACCCAAATTGCCCAAAATGACAGGAATATTATGCAACACAAATAGCCAAATGGGGGTAAAAAATTTTTTTTAAAAAAAATGAACAAACACATAGACCATTCTGACTTGGTCAAGACATCTGAGTCCCTTGTTTTCTGGTTTGATGCAACGCTTAGCAATGCTGGGATAAACAGAAGTCCTCTGAGCCATACATTAATGCCCATGAATCACTGTTGAACATAGTTACTGTTTCCATCTGTCCCATTATTTGTGTGTTACATTCCATGTATAGAAATAGCACAGTGCAAATGATGACAATGACATTAATAACAATACGCCAGAGTGGCAAAGAGGAAGTGAAGTTTGCTTCTGGGAGATTTTTTTTCTTTTTTGCCCAAAAGATGAAGTTTTGCCTTTTTCCAAATAGACTGCGCGATTCAATTTTCACTGCTTTAATGGAGCAAACTTTTTTTAAAAAAACCCAGACAGACAAATGGATAATGGAAACAAATGTTATCCTGTGACTTGTGAGGAACTGAGAAAGAGAAAGGAATGCTTCTCAAGGAAATGTTTCAGTTTTTACTCTAGCTGTTGTGATGAAGAACAGTTGGGGTTTATATCCTGCTTTCCTCATCTGTAAGGAGTCTCAAAGCGGCTCCCTCTTCCCTCAACAGACACCTGGTGAGGCAGGTGGGAGAGAGTTCAGAGAGAACTGTGACTGGTCCAAGATCACCCGGCAGGCTTCACATGGAGAAGCAGGGAATCAAACCCAGGGAATTGAACCCACACTAGAGTCTGCCACTCATGTGGAGGAGTGGGGAAACAAACCCTGGATTTGCATATTCCTGCAGAAGAAACCTGTTCCATGGAACAGAATAGGATAAAATAGAAGAGAAGATGTTTCTGGACAGCCAAAGACTGTTAACTGCATTTAGAGCTTGGGTATGATTCAAAATGTGGCGTAGCGCCAATGTGGCTGGGCGGGGCATGGCGGGGGCGTGGCCGGGCATTCCAGGGGTGGAGCTGTGGCAAGGACGCAGCCGCTGCTCCAATCCTTGGGCGGGAAACGAATGCACGCAGGCGCAGGCTGCCACACACGCCGATGCACCTCCTGCTAGACTGCTTCAAGTTCTGCACGCTACTGCTGAGAGGAGGGGCATCACTAAGGCAAAAATCACGTGGCAAAACCACCAATTAGTAACCCCCTCTCGGCACACACAAATAATTAGTAACCTACTCTCGGGAACCTGTGAGAACCTGCTGGATCCCACCTCTGGGTGTGATATATTTTGAAAGGGACGCAGCATACCGCAATATAGGACAGAACCATAGACATGCTGGAAAGCAAACTGGCCCATGATATTTTTTCCCAGCCTTGTAAAAAGCTGCCCCCGCAGGTCATAAATTTGGTCCTGTGGGTGCAATTTAAATACACACTACCTGGATATTTAAGGAAAATTACAGACTTGCCCTGGCAGCATACATCCAAATGGGTAAACACGATGCCTGCCTTTTAACCACAGTGAAACCGCGATGGACAGCAATACAAAAGCAACATTTTGTTAATTTATTTAGCCAGGATTAGTTTTTTTTTTTAAAAAAAGACAAAAAAACCATCCTGCTACTTCAAAAAGAAAATCAACAAAGAGGTAGAGGCTGAATTGCCAGACCCTGAACAGCACAGAGGCCCATGTTTTTCGTAAGGCCGTGTTAAATCTTTCTTGCTTGATTATTATTTTTTTACTAGGAAATTAAGCTTGCCATTCTGCAAGCATAGCTGTCTGCCCTTGGCTGGGGCTGGAAGTGTTTCCTTGGAAACTCAAAAGGCAACTAAATTTCCAGCGTTCCACACAATATGTAGGTTGGCTTGCCATTTCACGAAGTCAATGCTGTGCCCCATTTTTCACAATCAGGTGTTCAAAGGCTCCCTTTCCAGACTTTTTCTAGTAATCCACAGGAGCAGCAGTGGCGTAGGAGGTTAAGAGCTCATGTACCTAATCTGGAGGAACCGGGTTTGATTCCCAGCTCTGCCGCCTGAGCTGTGGAGGCTTATCTGGGGAATTCAGATTAGCCTGTGCACTCCCACACACGCCAGCTGGGTGACCTTGGGCTAGGCACAGCTTCTCGGAGCTCTCTCAGCCCCACCCACCTCACCGGGTGTTTGTTGTGAGGGGGGAAGGGCAAGGAGATTGTCAGCCCCTTTGAGTCTCCTGCCGGAGAGAAAGGGGGGATATAAATCCAAAAACTCTTCTTCTTCTAATCAGGGTGTTTTAAATGAAGTGTTTGAGTCCCCTGTTTTGATGGAGAAGTATTTCCCTGCTTCTGTGCATGCTGAAAGAGTTCATTGAGAACTGGGACTAACCCACTGTCACCCAGCAGGTTTAATGTGGAGGAGTGGGGAATCATATCTGAACTAGAGTTCACAGTTCTTAACCCCAACATGCTGTTGGTACTCTGTGTGTGGTGGATTCTGTACGGGTCAAATTCACCAATCAGCCCGCTAAAAACACCATTGGGGGTGGGGAGAAACTTACTACAATACACAAACGCGTTGCATCAACCGCTTTTATATATGTGCATCACAAACAGCAATAAAGTGCATAAATAGTGAAGTTCCATGCAAAACACAACAAACAGTGCAATTCTTACAGCAATACAGCTTACGGTGGTTACAATTGCAGCATTCACTTATCACGCCTTTAGTACGTCTCTATAATGTCCTCTTATATCTTTAATTGTCACGAAACTCCGTATCCATAATCCTCAAAGGGACAAAGCTTACTGTTCTCAGAGACTTTGCATAGGCTGCAGGGTGCTGCATCAACGATTCATCCAACTCTTTTTTTATGCTGAATGATAGACGGACTGGTCAATGTCCAATCCGAATGCTTGAAATTGTTTGAAATGAATGGATTGCGCTAATATATGAACGGATTGCACTAATATAGCCGTTTTCAAAAAAATCTTCTTCAGATCATTTTGTCAGTCTTAATTGGGATAGTCCTTCAAGGTGAAACTTTCACATCCATTCATTTCCCCCAAAATCCATTCATTTCCCTCCAAATGGTTTTTTGTTGCCTTGCTCACTGAGGCAGGTAAAAACAGCAGCATACCCCCGGTGTCGAGCGAACGGCACCATGTGGACATTGCTGTTTTCCGGCCTGCCACTTTAAAACGCCCAACTTACCTCCGTGTCCCTGCGTAGCTCCATCAGGAAGAGGGGACACGCGCCCTGCCCTCCGACCCATCGGCAGTGGTGGGATCCAAAAATTTTAATAACAGGTTCCGATGGTGGTGGGATTCAAACAGTGGGGCCGCCGCACACACGCACCTCCAGTCCCTATTGGGCAGGGAGGTTGCTTTAGTAACCCCTTCTCGGCACTCAGAAAAAATTAGTAACCACTTCTAGAGAAGTGGTGAGAACTGGTTGGATCCCACCTCTGCCCATAGGCCGTTGCCTGGCCCACAGGGGTGTTTCCCCTCGTCCCGATGGAGCTACGCAGGGACACGGAGGTACGTTTTTTAAAATGACGTGCCTCGTGTAGAGGCGCTGCCGTGAGCCATGGCAGCTCCTGGGCCAATAGCCCAAGAACTAAACCAGTGTCTTTTACGCCGGTGTCCCACCACTCCCTGGGCTCAGGCAGAATCTGTCTGTGTCTCAATATCACTAGTTAAATCATTTTCCCTTGATTAAGTCTTTTGAGAGTTGTTGGTCTTCTTGTATAGTGATTTACAAAAAATTGTACTGTATTCAGAAGGCGCGACTGAAGTAGGAGCCACTTTTCTGTTCATCAGGATATTGTCAAGATCCACCCTTTGGTTCTGGTAAATGCTGGTTTCAGATACTTTGTGGTAAACCTCATTTTTTGTAGCTTCAGATGGAGCAATGAGTACAGTGCAATACAAGAGCTTTTATTGGCATAGTTATAATACATCCTCCCCAAAGAAAACAATAACAAAAACAAATCTAAATAACAGAGTGACGCTACAAAATTAGAAAGAAGAGAGCTATCCTTTAAAGTGTACGATTTCTAGTAAAAACCTGGCCACCAATTCACAAACGACAAGATCAGAATTATTTAACGAGATCTTTTGGGTATCTGATATCCTATCACAGCTCAAAAGAAGAGCATTTGCATATTTCCCCCCTAATCCTCTCGCATTTAGCGCAATAGAAGAGAAATAAGTAGAATTCAGACGTGAATGTTTTAGAATCGCATTTTGTGAAAGCAGTGGTGGGATCCTAAAATTTTAGTAACAGGTTCCCATGGTGGTGGGATTCAAACTGTGGCGTAGCGCCAATGGGGCTGGGCGGGGCACTGCGGGGGCGGGCATTCCAGGGGCGGGGCATTCCTGGGCGGGGCTGTGGCAAGGACGCAGCCGCTGAGCCGGTCCTTGGGCGGGAAACGAATGCACACAGGCGCAGGCTGCCACCCACGCCGGTGCACCTCCCGCTAGACTGCTTCAAGTTCTGTGCGCTAATGCTGAGAGGAGAGGCGTAACTAAGGCAAAAATCACGTGGCAAAATCACCAATTAGTAACCCCCTCTCGGCACGCACAAATAATTAGTAACCTACTCTCGGGAACCTATGAGAACCTGCTGGATCCCACCTCTGTTGTAAGCCACTCTCCTGGTGGGATGAAGATCGCACGAACTGGAAGTTGGAAGAATCCAACTCTCTTGCATTCCAGGCCAAAGTCACTTTAACTTATTCTATCATTAATTATTTACAAAATAAAAGCAGTTCCTATTTTGATGACTTCTGTCGTACCAATAGTTGTCAATCAATGCTGATCTCTTTTTAAAAAGAGGGTGAACACTGAACAATTTTAATACCTTTGTCCCCAACCCATTTAATATTTTACCTGTATACCGTCATTTCGCACAAGACAGATGACAGTGAATCAAGAAGTTAATGACTGGATCAAGGCCGCACTGTAAACCGAGGACTGGGATTCACGCTTGCCCTCAGCTGCTATGAGACCAAAGTGTTTCAGTAACATTTTTTTTCAGTTGCAGTCCTTTAACATTTTTAATTAAAATAAGAAGGCGACAAAGAAAACCCTTCTTTTTGTCCGGAGTCTAGAAGGCTGACAAAACAGAAATGGTAATCTGTATTTGAATGAGTGCATCATTACTGGATTCATTCAGCATCATTCATCATTCGCCGCTACCTGACACTTAAATGGTGGTGGAACGGATGAATGAATACATTATTGCAGTCAAGGATCAAAATTTGCAGATGTGAAAAATGCAAGGATAATTTTTAATATCATTTAGATGTGCCGTGAACCGTGATGGATTGTTTCCACAGACATTTTGCTGCTTGACCTGTGTCCCGGCATCCCCTTCCCGCGGGTCCAACAAGCTTTTTGATATCTTTTTCAAGAAAGCATCTGTGAGGCTTCTGTTCTCTGTTGTGGACTCTGAACCAGCCTCTAATGGGGACTGTGAGGGTGGCCATGTCAAAAGGGTGAGGAACCCAGCCCCGGCTCTGTGTGCTGCCACCTGTAAGGGTCTGTTACTCCAGTCAGCAAACAAGACTCAGGAAAGTTTCAGGAGCTTTATTAGAACTGTGTCAGCCCAAGATTCAGGAAGTCAAAGCTGGCGTTTTTGTCCCCTGAACCCCAGTATGTACCCAGTGGTGGGATCCAAAAATTTTAGTGACAGGTTCCCATGGTGGCAGGATTCAAACTGTGGCGTAGCACCAATGGGGCTGGGCGAGGCATGACAGGGGCGTGACCGGGCATTCCGGGGGCGTGGCATTCCTGGGCGGGGCTGTGGCAAGGACGCAGCCACTGCGCCAGTCCTTGGGTGGGAAACGAATGCACGCAGGCCCAGGCTGCCATGCACCTCCTGCTAGACTGCTTCAAGTTCTGCGCGCTACTGCTGAGAGGAGGGGCGTAACTAAGGCAAAAACCACGTGGCAAAATCACCCATTAGTAACCCCCTCTCGGCACACACAAATAATTAGTAACCTACTCTCGGGAACCTGTGAGAACCTGCTGGATCCCACCTCTGTTTGTACCTGAACATTTGCCACATGGCTCATCCCATATTCCCCCCTCCCTCGCATTCCCAAAACATCAGCATAAGAAAGATGGTGAGAAAAAGGCATTGCTATGAGAGCAAGGGACACTTCCCTCTTCCAGAAAACTGGAGAGGGTATAGAGAAGCTCACACACTGCGGCAGATGATCATGGACTACAAATCCCATCAGCCCCTGCCAGCATGGCCAATTGGCTGATGGGATTTGTAGTCCATGAACATCTGGAGAGCCGCAGGTTGCAGACCCCTGAGTTACTAGTGAAATATGCATACCTCTTCGGTCAATTGGCCATGCTGGCAGGGGCTGATGGAATTTGTAGTCCATGAACATCTGGAGAGCCACAGGTTGCAGACCCCTGCGTGACTAGTTGCAAGCAAGCAACAGAGCACCTTCCCAGCCTCGGGCAATGATAATGGGAGGGCCAGCTGTGACCTTGATGTGGACATGTGAGATGCCAAGCTGAGTATGGCGCAGGCCTGACACCACCCTGCTCAGCAGAGAGCCCCGGAAGTAGAAGGAAGGCTGTCTAGTGGGGAATTCTGGGAAGCTGCACGAACATTCCAAGGGTGACAGTTAAAAACCGTTGGTAGTGCTCCGTTTCCTCACTCGCTTACTCGCCTGCCTGACTGACTAAGTCATAGGTGTCAAACACATAGGTGTCAAACAATTGGCCATGCTGGCAGGGGCTGATGGGAATTGTAGTCCATGAACATCTGGAGAGCCACAGGTTGCAGACCCCTGTTCGAAATATACTTGTTGCCCTTCGCCGGTAGCCATTTCTTCAGTGGCAAATCAGAAGCTCGGCTGGGCAAGAAGCCCACTTGGCCTCACCCACTTTCTGAACATACTTGGTGAGCCCCAGGAAAGCTTTCAGCAGGTCCAGTGATGCCCACGGGCGCCATGTTGGATGCCCAGGTGCAAGGGAGACGTAAGAAAAGTTTTCTAACAGAAGTGAAACAAATTAGTCAAAGATATGAAGAAACAGCAGCTAGTGAAGATGTGCTGTTGAATGAAGGAAAAGACCAAGAGAAAGTTGGAGTCAGGAGGCAAAATCACACAGAGAATGAACAGGAGGCAGAAATAACATAGGCAAAAAAGGGGATTTGGGAGGCTGGGACCCAAGAAGCTACCGGAGGACATGAGTTGCTTACTTGTGCTTTCATCATCATCATCATCATCATCATCATCATCATCATCATCATCATCATCATCATCATCATCATCATCATCATCATCTATTTAACTTAATATACCGCCCCATCCCCGAAGGGCTCTGGGCGGTGTACAACATAAAAACCATACATAAAATCATCATATAAAGTTTCCATAAATATAATAAAAACAGCAGTTATCCTAAGATGGCATCCCACCTAAACCTAATCCTCCTAAAAAGAAGGAGAGAGAGGCAGTGGGTCCTGATGGTATTAGGACCTATGATCTCATGAGACGAATGGAAGGTAGATTCTGTTACATGACCTTGGATGTGACCTCTTAACATAGGCAAAGCTACAAGAGGGTGGGGTGTGTGCCTAGTGCCGGATGCACACCTGCCCCCCCCCCGAAAATTGCCCCAACCCCTCCCCCTTCCCCCCGCGACCCCCCTTTCTACCCCCCTCCCAACTTACCTTAGTTCTTAGTTTCAGGTTTAGTTTCAGGCTGAAAAGTGGCCCGTTCAGGCTGAAGTAGGCCCTTGTGGGAACTACACTACCCAGGAGACCTTGCGAGTCCCAAGGGCTCCTGGGTAGTGTAGTTCCCACCCTGGCTTTTTTTCAGTCTGAACTGAACAGGCCACTTTTCAAGCCTCATAAACTAAGCCTGGAAACTAAGAATCAACTTCTAAGATAGAGAGTGAAGTGGCATGGGCTGAGAGGGCCAGCGCCATGAAGACCGGGGTCCATGGGAAGGCAGAAAACACAGAGTTCACCTCGGGCACAGTTTGGCCCAGCTACGCCTCTGCCTCTTAACCAGATGGAACAACCAGAGCCAAGACCTTGTGTGAGTTCTGAACTGCATTCTGCTTGCTGCAGGCGAAGCCACAACCCATCACAGCAACTGTGTTGTAAAAGTTGGGGAGAAAGCATTGGTCTTCCAGTTACAAATAACTGCCATAAGCAAAGCATGAAAGGACTCGTGATAGATGATTGCGCAGGGCTGTAAAGTCCATTGATCATCAAAATGAGTTAATATTTCGCTTGTTAAAATATTGACTGCTCAATTTTTCATCTTAGCTTTTTTTATTTTACTCCCCCCCCCCGCCGAGATATAACACGATCCATTCTCTACGATGACAGAGTACAAAAGAAAAGACTGAAGGAAATGCAATTGATCTTTCGAAGTCTATACATAATTTTTTTTTTAATAAAAAGAAAAGAAAATGTGGGAAAAGTGCTTCAAGCTGTTTAACTGCCCCTGACCAAATTCTTTTACAGGAATAATCATGCCATCCAAATAAGCTAGGCTGTTACGAGGTATAATATTCATCTCAAGAACTTATATTTTTCTACAAAGTGTAACATTATTTCTCCGAAGCATTCAGAACTTCCCAGCAGTGCTTTTGAAATGATAATTTGGCCCTTCAGTGTTATTTTACCCCCACCAAGTTGATTCCAGCTGCCCGGGAAGCCGTTCAGAGGCTTTCAAACTGTGATTTTTGATGCTTTGACACATTTGCGTACAGAATATCTTTGTAGATGAAATAATAGAGTGAGGACAACCAACTTAGAAACAGAGAAAGTGAAAATGTAGCCCCCTCCCCCGGCCGCACAACCCCCCGCCAATTGCTGGGCTCTGCCTAACAGCCCTAACTGTGAAAAACCTTGAGTGGTCTGGGACCAGCCACTCTCTCGTCTCCTAGTTTATCTCACCAGGTTGTTGTGGGAAGGAAGAGAGGGGAGGAGAACCATGCATGCTGTTCTGAGCTCCTGGGAGAAAAGAATGTATGAAAAATTACAATTGTTTGGATCTGTTTGTATGCCGGGAATAGGCTCACACTGTGTGCAGGCTGGGCGGGGATGATGTACGATCACAGCAACACACAGCACTGAGGAGGCTCAGAACCAGGGCTGCGCTGGCAACAGTTGAGCTAGTAAGAATTCAAGAGATACCAAGTCCGCGGGAGAGTCCAGCACAATGTCGATCGAGTCAGGAGTCAAAAGTCAGGAATGTACACAGCAACAAGGAGAAGCTGAGAATCAAGATCAAGAAACTGCTCTATAGTCAGTCAGGATCTGGACCAGTGGTGGGATCTAAAAATTTTAGTAACAGGTTCCCATGGTGGTGGGATTCAAACAGTGACGTAGCGCCGATGGGGCTGGGCGGGGCACGATGGGGGCGTGACCGGGCATTCCAGGGGCGGGGCATTAATAATTTCTCTGTTATTGTAAAAAATTCTTACTGTAAAAAAAGTTCCTAATTTCCAGCTGGTATCTTTCTGTCCATAATTTAAACTCATTATAGCAAGTCCTATTGTCTACTGCCAACAGAAACAACTACTTCTCCTCTAATTGACTGCCTGTCAAATACTTAATACTTCCAAATACTTAATTTTGTTTCTAGGAATCAAAAGAAGGAGACTTTCCTTAAACCAGGAACTTTACCATATTTCTAAAACATGTTTTTAAAACAGCCCAACAGGGAGAATTATCCCGTTTTCTACCTTCGCTAACCAGCCACATAGGGAAACAACAACAGGACTTTATGATTTTGGGACCTCATGGAATTTCTAACGGAAAATCAGACCCAATTAGTAACCCCCTCTCGGCACACACAAATAATTAGTAACCCACTCTCGGGAACTGGTGAGAACCTGCTGGATCCCACCTCTGGTCTGGACACAACAGTAGCTTGCAGGCAAGGTCAGGAAGAATGCACTTTGCAACCATAATTGCAGTACCCGCCAAAGGCCTTTTATTCCTCAGAGCTACTTTTCCAGGGATGGCTTCCTGCAAAGACTCAGGGCCCCTCCCCTATCCAGTGGGCTGGGCTTCTGTTGATACCACCTGTGGAAGCACAGGAGTAGGAACCTGATGAGCCAGTTCCCAGGAATGATCTTCAGGATCAGTCTATGAAGTACTTCAACACCCCTCAGTGGAGGTATGAGTCAAGGATCTGAGCAACTTCGAACTCCTCCTGGTTATTGCCCAACATGGGCGGTGGCGGAGCATCCATCCCGTCAGGGGGAGCCATGAGCAGGTATCAGAAGGGATCTGTGGAAGACAGGTTGGATGCGCAGAGACGGAGGCAGTGCGCGCTGAAAGGAAACTGGGTTGATCTGATGAGTGGGACCTGATAAAGCCATTTGCGAGTTTGCGTGAGGGTCAAGATGGGGGTAGAACTGAGTGGACAGCCAGATCTGGGCACCTGGAGCCAAAGGACCATCTGGCTGTCGGTGGAGGTCAGCTTAAGGCCTTAAGCCTTATAAGTGACTCTGTGTGAAAAGAAAAAAAAACGTTTACCAACCAGGCTACAATAATTACTTCAAAAATTGTATTGTCGAAGGCTTTCACGGCCGGAATCACTTGGGTGCTGTGTGGTTTCCGGGCTGTATGGCCGTGTTCTAGTAGCATTCCCTCCTGACGTTTCGCCTGCATTTGTGGCTGGCATCTTCAGAGGATCAGATCCTCTGTTGCTGACGCTGTTTTATATGTTTTATATGTTTAAACGCTGTATCTATTTTAAATCGATTTGATTGTATGTTTTAGACTGTTGTTCACCGCCCAGAGCCCTTCGGGGGTAGGGCGGTATAAAAAACTCAAAATAAATAAATAAATAAAAAATACAGCCCGGAAACCACACAGCACCCAAACTTCAAAAATTTGTTCTCCCGCTGGAGTAGCAATTTACTTATAAGTAACCAAAATAATTTTACAACACAATAACAAGATGTTTTGTTATTGTGTTGTAAAATTATTTTGGTTACTTATAAGTAAATTGCTACTCCAGTGGAAGAACAAATTTTTGAAATAATTATTGTAGCCTGGTTGGTACAAGTTTTCTTCTTTTCACTTTGGTTGTGTACCTTCTCCTTTTGCATAGCATCTGGGCACCAGTGAAGACTACCAGAATTTGTCATAAGCCCACTCTACTTTCTACCAGCATGGCCAATTGGCCATGCTGACAGAGGCTGATGGGAATTGTAGTTCCTGAACATCTGGAGAGCCGCAGGTTCCCTACCCCTGACCTAGGGTGATACCCAAAATAGGCAAAGAATGGAGAGTGCCCAGTGGAAGAGTGTTCCGAGTTGTTTTATGCGAACTCTGCAAGGGGCAGTAGAGCTGCCCAATTGTCCTGTTGGTAGTTGGCCTAGCAGTGTAGATATTGTTCGAGGATGGCATTCACTCTTTCTCTCTGTTCATTGGTTAGAGCAGGGGTAGGGAACCTGCGGCTCTCCAGATGTTCAAGAACTACAATTCCCATCAGCCCCTACCAGCATGGCCAATTGGCCATGCTGACAGAGGCTGATGGGAATTGTAGTTCCTGAACATCTGGAGAGCCGCAGGTTCCCTACCCCTGGGTTAGAGGGTAGTGAGCAGACGAGAAGTGTAGACAGGTCCAAAGGTGCTTGTGAAGTGCTTTCCAGAAATGGGAAGTAAATTGTACTCCTATGTTAGAAATCAGGTGTTCGGGAATCCCTTGTAGTCAGAGTCCTCTGAAGATGCCAACCACAGATGCAGGTGAAACATCAGGAGAAAATGCTACTGGAACACGGCTATACAACCCGGAAAACCCACAACACCCTAATGTCGTATTTGTTGCTTTTGAAGGGTGGGAGAAGGACAAGACATTGTCTAGAGCCTGAAATTACCTAACTGCACCTCTGGGTATGTACTTGGGAGACTCCTCAAGGGTGAAAAAAACTTTCTGTAATTTTGTGTATTGGGGTGGGGGGGGAAGCCTTAAAATGTGACCGTCTGCACTAAAAATGTTTTGGAATGGATGGAACGTTGAGAGCAGCTGAATTCCAAAGAAAGGAAAATAGCAGGGAAGGTAAAAACTGCTGGGGGTTGAAGAGAATCTTGGGGGGGGGGGAATTTTTGCGGGGGAGGGGGTTTCAGAAGCCCCTGGTTGATTTCCATGTAATTACCTAACTGAATTGGTGCGGAGAGATGTGTATTACAAAGACTGGCTGAGTTCTATTACCGTGTTTCCCCAAAAATAAGACAGTGTCTTATATTAATTTTTGCTCCCCAAGATGCGCTATGTCTTATTTTCAAGGGATGTCTTATTTTTCTGTGTTCTGTTCGTCGGGCATGCTTCCAAACAAAAACTTTGCTACGTCTTACTTTCGGGGGATGCCTTATATTTCGCACTTCAGCAAAACCTCTACTACGTCTTATTTTCCGGGAATGTCTTATATTCGGGGAAACAGGGTATGTTTCAAGTTTTCATCTTTACATTTATAGACTGCGCGGGAAAGGGGCGATTTATTAGGAACGGAGACGAAATGGACATCTTTTGGGTCAAATAGTATCATTTTAGTGATATCTTTTCTGACATGAAAGAGGAAAGTGCCACGCACAGTTTGGATTTAATTGGCGCTCTGGAGGTTCTTTTGAGCTTGGCAGGATATAGTTGGCTGGAGTAGAGATATGTTTTGCAAGATTGGTGAACACCAGGTACCAGAAACCAGTGGTGTAGCTACCAGAGGGCAGGGTGGGGACGGGTGCACAGGGTGGAGATGTTGGTGTCATGTGGAGAGCAGAAAATTACCCTCCACACCCCTCCTCCTTCCCCCCTCACCTCACCCTGCCCTGTACTCCTTTTCACCCAGCTATGCCTCTGACAGAAGCCAAAATAAAGACGTACTGGGTGCTCTTTGTTTCTACCAGGAGTCCCCCAATATGTTACCCAAGGGCCCCATGGCACCCATGAACACCATCATCATAGTTTATTTACGGTCATTGACCAGCAAGATCCAAAAGAATTAAAATCATAAAATTTGCAGATATTACAAATATACAAATTAAAACAGTTAACAAAATGCAGATAATAGGCCTCAGGAACTCAGAACATCACCTCAAGATAATGAGTGGAATGTCAGTCTAATAATAATTAATAATAAGGATTAGCTGGCAGAGCCAATAGAGCTCTGTTGGGCCTTCCTGATTTTACTTGATATCCAGGCAAACTTGGCAACAGAATATGTTAGATTTTTATTGGTATCTGATAACAGTATTTTAACCTTTTCTTTCTTAGCCAAAGGAGAGTTTGTCTGGTCAATAAAGGACAGAAGCATCCAACGTGATCTCATCATAGTATGAGACATTCAACATAATATATGTTCCGAAGCTTTTCAACACCTCCCATTTGACAACTGCAAATTCTTGCACCCTCAGTTGGTACCTTTCTGTTATAAATCCCGTTGGTATAAGATGAAAGGGCGTTGTAACGGAATAGGCTGTAGGCTCTTCGATAGTTAACGTTAAACAAAGAAGTAAGATAAGGCATTATTGAAAGTTTATTCAGCATTATTTTACTGAAAATTGGGTGTTTAAGTTTATTCAGATCGTGTTGCCTCTCGACATCTATGATTCTAAGTTTAACAAGATCCCTAGCTCTATCATAATTCATGCTGGTAATTAGTTTTTGAGAGAGTCCATAATGTGATAGTTTCCGTAAAACTGCTCTAAGCCACGGGGGAACAAATGTGTCAGACAAGACAAGTCTTGCAAGACCCCTCTGGCAAAAGCATAGCCTGAGCCAATATAGTATATAGAGAGTGTCCATAGTTTTGCTTGTATGGAAATTAGGCCAGTCTCTATACGCAATGCAGCGTTCGAAATGTTGTTTGGGAGCTGTAGGATGGACCTCAAGAATTTTGACTGAGGACGCTCAAGATTGCAGAGGGAGCCGGTTATGGTGAACCCATGAACACCTTTCCTGGGGACCACTGGGAATTTTTAAAAAGTGGAAGCGGCCAGTAAGGTTTCTAATTGCCCACTGGTGATTTGGTTTACTGTGCAGATTTTAATGGCTATCTTTGCCTCCTGCAGTGGTTGTTTTCTGGCACTCATTTGGTACACAAGGCTGTATCAGAATTCTAATGTTGCCCACAGGCTCAAAAATGTTGAGGATCTCCGCTTATTATAATCTG
Source organism: Sphaerodactylus townsendi (assembly GCF_021028975.2). Lineage (NCBI taxonomy): Eukaryota > Metazoa > Chordata > Lepidosauria > Squamata > Sphaerodactylidae > Sphaerodactylus > Sphaerodactylus townsendi. The sequence continues at coordinate 118,969,279 of NC_059431.1, forward strand.
TGGGGATGAATCGAGGCGAGACTCCGGTTGCTGGGTTTTTAGCAGTAGTGTAGATACAGGGATGATCAGTAGCACGCTCTCAATAAAAGTCTGTATAACTTGGACTTTAACAGCACCTCAAAGAGAGCCTGTAGGATTGTCCTACCCAAAGCTGCCTTTATCATATTTGGATTTTTTCACTGTTCCCACATATAGGAGAACATTTAAGCTTTCAAGATTAAACTCTATCTTCTCTCAAGCACTGCAAACTTAAATGCACAGGAGTTCATATTTTGACAGTTTTTGTGACTGTGCTTCTGAACACATAGAAACTTACTTTGCTTACTGGAACGTGGTACCTTTTGCAGCATTAGGTTTGTGGATTACTGCTCTTTTGTGTGATAACGAAGGGTTAAGAAAATGAGTTTTGAAGTTAAATTGACTGCAACCAGAGTTTTTGTGCATGCAATCAAATTCAGAGGACCTCCAGTGTAGAAACTGGTTGGCTACTTAAATTATTTATTTTTGTGGTTCCCAGTGTGACATTGCTCAAGGCCTCTTGGCTAATTGGGCAGTATCATTAAAGAAAGATGATACCTGGCACACAGGAACCTTTTCTGGACTAAATAGGAGGCACACCACTCCTAAACTTCGGGATTCTGGAGTTTGGAGACCAGTCATAGGAAACACACTTCCCTGAACACCACCTTCTGTGCAGTCCTACTGATTTCCACCAGAGGCGTAGCTGGGCCAAACTACGCTCATGCACAAAAGCTGCTGTGTTTTCCTCACTCTCCACACACTCATCTTAATCTCTTAGTTCAATCCCGCAGTGTAGGCTGGACAAAGAAACAGGCCTGTTCACTTGAGGCTGAAAACGGCCTAGTAGGAACTACACTTCCCAGGAGACCTTGGGGCTCGCAAGGTCTCCTGGGAAGTGTAGTTCCCACCAGGCTGTTTTCAGCCTCAAGTGAACAGGCTGCTTTTACAGCCTGTGATTTCAGGTTGAACTAAGGTAAGTGTGGGGGAGCCGTGGGGTGTTTGTGTGTGTGATGCGCCCCTGCCCCCTGGTAGCTCCGCCTCTGATTTCCACTGCCAGGTGATGTCACCAGGGGACTTGGCTGTTGTCAAGACGCACTCAGGTCAAGTGGAGCAATAGTGTGAAGAACCTTACAAAGTGCCTCACAGCAACCGTAAGTGCCTACCTACAGTACATTCAAGAATCTTTTATGGCATGGAGAAAGTGACTTTCCTTCCTTGACAAGCAGAAGCATATCGGGGGAAAACAGTACCCAGGAGCAACACCTGGTCAAGCGCCCCACCCCCACCCTGTGCCTCCCATCCACACCCCACTAATAGCAGAGGCTCTGGCGGGCGGCTCTGGGGGGCGGCTCAGGCCAGAGCACCCCCTTTTCAGGAGCCCAGATATAGCCCACTTATCATACAAAGTGGCATTTTGGGTTGCCATCACCTCTGCTAAAAGTGTAGGGGATCTACAGGCCTTCTTACAGCACCTTCCATTCACGCAGTTCCATGTGGACAGGGTAGTGCTTTGCCGGAGCATGGAACGTCTCCCAAAGGTGGTGTCCTAATTTCACCTAGGGCAAGACACAGTCCTCCCTGTTTTCTTTCCATGTGCTTCACAGGATGCTGAGAAGACTCTGCATTGCCTAAACATGTGCAGCGGACTCTCTTATACGATTTGGAAACAATGAGAAGCTTTAGGATTGATCAAAGTGTATTTATCTGTTTCTCAGGCCCCCTTAGGGGAAGAGGGGCTTTGTCCCAAACAGTGTCCAAATGGTCGAAGGCTTTCGCAGCCGAATTCAACTGGTTGTTGTGGGTTTTCTGGGCTGCGACCAGATCATGGCCACACAGCCCAGAAAATTATATACATAAATTGTATTGTATTAAGAGATATATATGTAAAACTTACAGTAAATTGAGATAGGATGACATATGTAAGATATTTGAGTATGCTATCCCTTTTTTCAGAGATATAAGCCATAAGTATATGATTTTTCTTTTCCTTTTAAAATTTAGAAGGACAAATAACAACAACAACAATTTATTGGACGAAGACAAATGTCAGCAGAGCTCACTTGCGGAGCTCACTTGCGAAATCATTCTAATTTAATGAGATAAGAAGCATTCTGTATCAATTTAACTAGGAATTATTGTGTTGGATTTTAGGAGTGAGGTTAGATATTAAGATTCTTCTTTTCTTTCTCTTGATTGTTATTACTGTAATATGTTTGTACAACATGTAACTATTTTAACCTTAATACAATTATAAAAAAAGAAAAGAAAATCCACCACAACCAATTGTCCAAATGGGTTAGCGAGGCGATCTGTGAAGCATACGAAGTGGCCCAGGTGTGTCCCATGGCTGTGCGAGCTCACCTTACCAAGGCTCAAGCCCCTTCAGCTGCATTTGCTATTCGTGTGGGCACTGGGGACATCTGTGGGGCATCATTGTTGTACAGTCTGTCCATGTTCATCCGGCACTATGCCATCGATGAGGACTCCAGAGCCGCCACAGCTATTGAGAGAGCAGGATTACAGAGCCTGTTTAAGTTACCATGGCAATAAAACAGTATTGTTTATCAGTGCCGGTTCTGTGCTTGAGGTGAGAGTGGCTTCATTCACAGTCTCATCCCACCTCCAAGGTGGTTGCTGCTCTCCCATGTGGGACTGCACATAAGACCATGAAAATGAAAAACAATGTTACGCTCACCTGTAACTGTTGTTCGTCGAGTGGTCCTCTGGGCAAGTTCACATCCCTCCCTCCTCCCCGTTGTGGACTGTTTCTTCATCACTCTGCTACTTAGAAGAAGAAGAGTTAGGATTTAGATCCCCCCTTTCTCTCCTATAGGAGACTCAAAGGGGCTGACAATCTCCTTGCCCTTCCCCCCTCACAACAAACACCCTGTGAGGTGGGTGGGGCTGAGAGAGCTCCGAGAAGCTGTGACTAGCCCAAGGTCACCCAGCTGGCATGTGTGGGAGTGTACAGGTTAATCTGAATTCCCCAGATAAGCCTCCACAGCTCAAGCAGCAGAGCGGGGAATCAAACCCGGTTCCTCCAGAGGAGAGTACACCTGCTCTTAACCGCTACGCCATCCTGTATGGTTTCACTTACCTCTCAAAGAAACATGACTTTGGCAGCATTTGGAGAATGGAGGGGATGGCTCCCTCACCCACCAATCTGGTGACTGTTTTGATGGGAAAGTTTCCCACCTACAGCTCTTAAGGGTGGGGGGGACACTCTGTTGCAACAGGCAGGGTTGAAGAAAAGCCGGATACTCTTCTCCACCGCAGGCTTGAGCATGTGCAGTCCCATGTGTGGCTGCACAGAGGACCACTCGATGAACAGCAGTTACAGCTAAATGCAACGTTGTTTTTTCTCCCAGTCTCTGATAACTCAGTGGTGACCTCCATTTATTATGGTGACTTTGGTGCCCTTTATGTTCCATGTTGCAGTTGTTATTTCCTGGGTGCTTGTACCTAATCTTGCTGCTGCTGCTTCTTTTTTTTTTAAAAAAGATCTTTCTGTTCTCTCTTAAAAAATAATGAATCAGTATTTCGTTTTGTAAATAAGCAGAAAATTGAGGGCACAGCAGGTGTATTTGAGAGAGGTCATAAGGAAAACGGCAACCATTTGCCTCGTCTTTGCTTGCTTGGAATAAGGTCTGCTCGTTATGTAGCCGTCAGAAGATGGGCATCTGGACGTGGCAGGTTTTTAATTTTTGCTCCTTTTAAATGGATGGGTTTTTTTTAAACGTCAGCATTGACAGGTAGGGCATCTCTCAGTTTGCTTGTGTTTCTTGAGGCCATAATTCTCCACCAGACTGCGTGTGCATGCTTGTAGAAAACCATGTCTGTGGGTAAATGCAAGATAATTTATAACCTTCAATTTGTCACTGCTGCTGCTGCTGCTGAAGATAAATGCATCCCCATCTTTAAACCTCAGGGAAATCTGCAGGTCTGCCAGAAGACAGTAAACGAATAATAGAAAATGGTCCATTGCATAGGCATTGCATCTAAAATAGAAGCAATATGGGAAAATATTCATATTGCTGCTCTGTTTCTCCCCGGGGTGCCGACAACCATTTTTCATGGTATGCCTATCAAGAATGCACTGATGGGTCCCACCACTGTGGTCAGACATGTGTATCTTGTGACAAGATTGGACTCTCCTCCGTGGTGGTTTCTTTGTGCCTCAAAATGCCATTTGCAAAGTTTGGGAACGGCGTGAAGAGTATTTGATCCTGGAGGAAAAATGTTGTTACAAGCAGAAATTTGAAGGTCAGGACCTCAGACAGACACAGATGGGAGGGGGTGAGAAAGTGGGGTTGGGAGGAAGGGTTTCGGTTTCGTTAGGTGCTGGGGAATTTTGGACAGTCTCCATCTGTATGAAACAGACATCACTTGAGCCAAAAGGGAAATACACTGCTGGCGCGAAATATCAAAAAGATGGCAGAGCAGCTTTTATTTATTTATTGGATTTATTTCTTTAAAACATGTTCATGCCTCCTTTCCACCCAAGGCAGTGAATATAAAAACTTTTTAAACTAATCCCTCTGAGAACGCCAACAGGAGCCGGGGAGCCTCCGGTTCAGGATAAGCTGGTCCCAAGGGATGCTTGTGTGAACACTCAGGGGAATTTAGACAGGAATAGAATAGAACTTCAGAGCGAGAGGAGGATAGCAAAGGAGGGTCACTTCTAGATCCCTGAATCTTGTTCCAGTAATCAGACTCTGGTATATTGCTCAGTAGCCTTTATTGTGGATACACAGATTGGGCATACAGCTTCAAAGCCAGTTCTGAAAAACCTGCAGAGCCTGGGGAGGGCAGTAGGTGGCCTGCAGGGAGGGAGAGAGGCTTGGACTGGTGCCACAGCAGCATACCGGCCCAGAAGCCACCTGCCACTGTGGTGCCCGCCCAAGCCGCCCCTGTCCCCGAACGTGGGGGTGTGTGCGTGTGCTCGGAAGAGATGTTGTCCCCGGGTGCCATTTTCCCTGATACGCCTCTGCACGGGTCATGTGAAGAGACTGAGGGAGGTGAGGGTCGCTGGAAAGGGAAACATGTCATATCCATCTGTATGTTAGTGTTGGTGCCTCCAAGACAAACAGCCGGAGCTGAGGTGCCTGCTGCTAAGTGGCAGTTTAGATACCACAGGTATCTCAGAAGCAGGGGAGAATGGGGGAAATCTATTAGTCTAAATCTCACTGACTGGTTGAAAGTTAACTGACTGGTTGAAAGTAGGGTTGGAGATTCAGATGGTCCGAATCCGGGTTTTCACCAAATCTGCACTGATTCGGATGGATTCGGACAAGCAGGGTCCGAATCTGAGCTGTCCGAATCCCATCCGATTCGGATTAACAGCCAAATTGCATTTTTATTTTGTTGGTGTTTTTTCACGTTTTGGCCTGCATGGGGCACATTTTTAAACATATCGACATTGCCTAAACATGTGCAGGAGTATCAGTTTGGTACAGTTTGGTTCAGGGGGCCCAAAGTTATGGACCCTCAAAGGAGGGCCCTTATCCCCCATTGTTTCCAATGGGAGCTAAGGAGATGGTGGCTACCTCTTTGAGGGTCTATAACTTTGGACCCCTGGAACCAAACGTCACCAAATTTGGAGAGTATCATAAGGATAGTTCTTCTTCTTCTTCTTCTTCTTCTTCTTCTTCTTCTTCTTCTTCTTCTTCTTCTTCTTCTTCTTCTTCTTCTTCTTCTTCTTCTTCTTCTTCTTCTTCTTCTTCTTCTTCTTCTTCTTCTTCTTCTTCTTCTTCTTCTTCTTAAGCAGTGGTTCATGTGTACCATACAGCTTTGATGGATTGTGCCTGCTGACATACTCTTTAAGAGAAATACAATGTGCATTCAACAATTATGATGATGAATGGTTGTTTTGTACTCCGGAGTGAAGATTTCTCATTTACCCTCATGGCAGCATTTCATTTTCTGTTGCCAGTTTCGTGCATTTTAACCAGTTATTAATATGTTAGACTTTTGTGCTAGTATCATTTGTCAGAGTATGCCATGGAAAAGGAGAGCCGTTCCTTCTCACCCCATGCATTCAAATCTCTGCTAATGATTTAACAGAATCGAATCTCAGTTAATGACTTGGTTAATTCAAGAAATGAGAGGGGTTTTTGGTCAGATTATCTAAGCTTATCTGTGTAACACCCATATTTCAGGAAGGAGGGAATATTGCTCACTCAACAGCATTAATCAATACAATTCATTTTGGTTCCTGCCCCTCCTGTGTGTGTGTGTGTGTGTGTGTGTGTGTGTGTGTGTGTGTGTGTGTGTGTGTGTATAAAGTAGTGGTGGGATTCAGCCTATTCACACCAATTCAGTAGAATCTGTCAGGTGATTGGCCACAGACGAATCACTTACCTCCATGAGAAGGAAAGGGATTTGTGCTAATGACAGGTGAATTGATTTCACATGCCCATTTAACAGCTTCAGCCACAGTCAGTGGGCCTGAGATAGTGGCGGGTGCCAGTAACAATTGTTGTGTGAAACAAAGCCGACTGCTTGTTGTGGAAGCTGCAGATAAGTTGCAGGTAGAGACCCACTTCTGACTCTTTTCATTTGTGGGTTTCTGTGCTTGGACACCTTGGCCTTTTGTCCCCCCAGGTGAGCAGGCAGTGCACCTTTGCTAGCAGGTCGATCAGTGCTACAGATGTGCCACCTCTGGTCTTTCTGTGTGTTTGGTTGATTGATCGCCCCTCCCTTCGCCCCGGAAGAAAAGATTCAATTTTTCTTTATCACTTCTTTACAGCCTGCTGCCAATTCTTAATCCTCGTAAAACTGCCAGTATTCAGTGGACTGCTCAGATTGGGGATTTGGCAGCAGCCCAAAGGGAAGGGGATTCCACAGCTACCCAGAATAGCTCTCTTCGGGCTTAGGCTGCCAGCCCAATCAATTTGAGTTTTGACATTGATTGGTAAAGCAGTGGGAGTGGCACTCATCTCTCAAGCCAAAGCTGGCAAACTGAATGCCAGCTCCATAAAGAGGTAATTGGGGGATGGGGGGGAGGGAGACTAGTGTAACCTGTATGATAGGAGCTTCTAGTAAACAAGGAAAGTCATCTTGGGTGTGATTCATATCAGCAGTTTAAAGCGGACTCACTCTGGTAAGATGAGAAGGTTTAGTAGTCTTCTTGCACACACTGCAGTCTCCTATCACACTTGGAAAAGAATACTCTCCACGCAAGATGTTGTTTCCATAGGAACGTTTTACTTTAGCAGTTGCAAGGTTACACAAGACTATTCTATACAAACTAAAAGACTATACAGAACTCTTCAGCAAGAACAAAGTTGAACACCCACTCTTTCAACTTAGACTCAGACTCTGAACTTAGCATATACAATGCTTTGCATCTTATGCATTCAACAAGGATACTTTCCCCCCGCCCCGGCAACAACCTCTCATTGGTCTAGAGTCACAGTTGAACTCACCAATCATGTTAAAGGTTAACTGTAACCACTTGCCCCGAGACTGACTGTCTGCGGCCTTGCTGTTGGGCAAAGTTCTGCTGGCTAGAAGATGAACCTTTTGTGAACCCTTATTTTTTTAATATCATGACAATTCACTGTGAATTCAGAGCCGCATTGCTCTGTCCCCTGGGAGTTTGGTGGTGAAGCCCTACAGATCTGGCTTGAAAGCTGCAGTTCCTTCCAGTATGGTAGGCTGACCAGCCGTCCCGCTTTTGGCGGGACAGTCCTGCTATTGCAAAATTTGTCCCGCGTTTCGCGGGTTCCTTCCATTGTCCCGATTTTTGGGAGGCTGCCGCACTGCCTTCTGGGGCGCAAGGTAGTGCGGCAGCCTCCCGCACGTGTGGCCGCAGGAGCATGGCCTTCTGGGGCGCTGCCGTTTCCTGCCCTGTGACAGGGCGGGAAACGGCAGCGCCCCAGAAGGCAGTGCACTCCTGCAGCTGTGCGCGCATGCCGCCTACCCCCGTCCCAGGTTCACAAGGTGACCATCAGGTCACCTTACTTTACGGAATGTGCAGATGTGTGATCCTGGCTCTTCTTCTTTAGCAAAGTCTGTTTCTCCAGTTAGAGATAGAGTTAGGACCCAGGGATGGAGGGCATTTTCCCAGATTTTCAGGCACGTTCAGTTGCTGGAGCACCATGTTATTTTTTCTGTTAATTGACCCCTCCTTGACCTTTCATGGTATTTTAATTTCACAAGTGTGGTTTAATATACTATTTAAATAAAAGAGTAAAGCTCTAAGAATACTTAATTTGTGGGTGACTGGGTGTGAATGACATTAATAATCATATATTTAATAAGTGTGGGCTGGTCTGTGGATACTTAAATCCATGGATTGGGCCCCTCACTGGCTGAAAACAGATAATTCTGGAGACTTGCAGAAAACCCTCAAAATTTAATAAAAACCTTTATATATATGGGGTGGGGGGTGATCCTGGAGAAGTCCTTTAAGGGTGTGGGAGCTGCTCTTGGCCTGTTGGTGGTGGAGGACTCCGCGATTGTTTGATATTTCCAAGGCGACCTCTTAATTATCTGTGTCAATACCCAGGTCTTCTGTGGCTGGAATTGCATGACCACAGAGCCCTACAGTCACTTTGGTGCCCCTTGGTCAGAGTCTTTTGGAATCAATGCAACATTTTTCCTTGCTGGAAACCCTTTTCTGTAACACCAAGGTAAAAGTGGGAAAGTATTCTATTTTTGATGAGCACATTATCTTTTTTAAAAATAAACTAGCGGGCCTGGCCACGCGTTGCTGTGGCTGAGTCTGGTAAACTGGAAAAGAAAGAAAAGGGGAAGTAAACGTTCGAACATGTGTCATTGCACAATGATTGCAAGGGAGGGGAGGGGCAAGGGGCCCCTCGCTCTCCTCCCTCTCTCCCATTCCCTTGCATGGCAACCCGTCCCGTCCCTCCCTAACGTTCCCCTTCCTCTGCTAGGGTGGGTGGGCCATGTGCAGGTGGCTAGCCCTGTCCCTTTCACTTCCTTCCCTTACCGGCAAATTATCTACCTTAAAACACGCTGGGAGGCATGAGCTACGTTGTGTTCAAATTTCAGAGCGTTTGGTCCAGCAAACCCCTGGACCCTCCCTCACCTTCCCCTTCCTCCGCTAGGGTTGGTGGGCCATGTGCAGATGGCCCGCCCCATCCCTTTCACTCCAGATGGCAGTGGTTTTCAAGGAAGGCATGGTTGTTTCCCTTGTATCAGAGGGTGTTGCTTTGACGGCCAGCAGATGGCGCTGTTGCGGAACAGAACTGTGGTTCCAACTGTCACAGGTGTGGCATGTACACAATAATGGGCAGTATTGTGACATGTACACAATAACGGGCAGTGTTGTGACATGTACACAACAGGAGGTGTAGAAACAGTATGGAAACCTGGCCGCACACAAATGCGATGTTGTGTGAAAATTTCAAAGCAATCGGTCCAGTAGTTTGGGAGATTACCTGTCAGCAGAAAAACGCACTGATAGATTTTTATATATATAAAGCCAGGTTTTCTGAGCTGATCACTGTTTATCATTTGTTAGAACATTTTTGCTGTTTACTTTGAATGTACAAAAGACTACCGATCAATCAGCTTTATTGTGGTCAAAGACCAGAAATTATTAAATACTTAGTATAAAACCACAATATACAATTTCCAAATAAAATTTGAGGACATTATTGAGACTGTGAAATTTTTACGAATGCAGGATGTTAAAACTATAAGATAAAACCAGATCTCAAAACTGATCACACACATGATGTATAACACCGAGATATAAAATAATCCAAACAGCCTACCACTAATTTGTGTTTAAATTACCCTGTTTATATCTACGTCTTTTAACAACCTAGGCGCTGAACTTCGCCACCACTCTTGTGAGGTTAGGATTGTCATCTTCTAAAAGCCTTTTCATACATCTTTCCTCTGAACCAGATGAAGTTGCTGTTGGGAGAGAGCTAAACATCTTTGCCCTCATCACCTTCTGCAGGGGATATCGCAAGAAAAAAAAATGTGACAGGGTCTCTATTTCCACCATTGCACATGCGCAGAGCCCGTCAATGTATATCTACCATCTAAGGAGCAGCAGTGGCGTAGGAGGTTAAGAGCTCGTGTATCTAATCTGGAGGAACCGGGTTTGATTCCCAGCTCTGCCGCCTGAGCTGTGGAGGCTTCTCTGGGGAATTCAGATTAGCCTGTGCACTCCCACACACACCAGCTGGGTGACCTTGGGCTAGTCAAAGCTTCTCGGAGCTCTCTCAGCCCCACCCACCTCACAGGGTGTTTGTTGTGCGTGGAGAAGGGCAAGGAGATTGTAAGCCCCTTTGAGTCTCCTGCAGGAGAGAAAGGGGGGATATAAATCCAAACTCTTCTTCTTCTTCTAACATTGCAGAAGGAAGGGCATCACGTCTGGCGAGTGTAAAAGCTCTCCTAAGTGACTGAATATCCAGATCATAAATGTACAAAAAACTAATGTTCTAAACAACTTGTGTGGGATACTTACATATATAATATGTATGCATATTATATATGTGCGGCTCATATGATGCAGCCCCTTTGGCTTAGAAGTTTGCAAGCATGGCCTCTGAGTTCCTTTGGCCCTTTGCTCCTTGCGTTTTCCAGCTTCCGCAAAGTCTCCCAGCTTTTTCCAGAAGAGCTTTCCTTTTTCTTTTAAATCAACCACGGGGTACTTAGCGAGGTCTGCACGCGCAGGGCTTCTGTATGTACCCATTTGTTTTTGAAAGCAGGAGAAACTCGGTAAACAAAATCCGAACGCCATTTCCTGATTGGATAATAACCTCCTAAAGAAGAGCTGCTGTCTTTCATCGGGGACTAAGTGGTGGATCAAGGAAAGAAAGTCTCACTGAACTGGCTTGTCTACAATTCTTTCCAGGTGTTGATCTTGCTGCATATTGTACCGATGCTGTCTCTGTGCAGAGACTCCCTGGCCATTTGAACCCCTTCCATAAGGCTGAATGGGAAGGCAGCGAGCTCCAGAGACTCCCTGGCCACCTGAAACCCCTCCATAGGGCTGAATGGGAAGGCAGCGAGCTCCAGAGACTCCCTGGCCATTTGAAACACCTCCATAGGGCTGAATGGGAAGGCAGCGAGCTCCAGAGACTCCCTGGCCATTTGAAATCCCTCCATAGGGCTGAATGGGAAGGCAGCGAGCTCCAGAGACTCCCTGGCCATTTGAACCCCCTCCGTAGGGCTGAATGGGAAGGCATTGAGCTCCGGAGACTCCCTGGCCACCTGAAACCCCTCCATAGGGCTGAATGGGAAGGCAGCGAGGTCCAGAGACTTCCTGGCCATTTGAACCCCCTCCATAGGGCTGAATGGGAAGGCAGCGGACTCCCTGGCCATTTGAACCCCCTCCATAGGGCTGAATGGGAAGGCAGCGAGCTCCAGAGACTCCCTGTCCACCTGAAACCCCTCCATAGGGCTAAACAGACTTACACTATCCTTTTGGGTAGTCCAAGTAAGTCCAAGGCCTGCACAGGGGGTGTTCATGGCTCCAAAGCCCTGGTGGAAACCCACTTCCACCCCTGGGAACGCCCCTAGCCCACTACCAGCTGCACTGACCTGCAGCTTCAGATGTGGCCCTGTGGGGTGCAAGCTGTTCCAGGTTGTGGGGCTGTGGATCCCCACAGCGCCTAGCTGCCTCCCAGATTGCCCTCCTTACCAGCTCCAAGAACCCATTCGCCTCCTCCCCTGTATTGGGCTGAAGGTTGCTCAAGGTTATGCAAGTTATAGCACAGGGAGGATGCGAAACTGTCCTTCCCACATGCCAGCCCAGCACTGTTACCCGGGCCTGCCCCCCTTGTGACCCACGTGACCCTCAGCCATTCATTGTCATCTGTCAGGTGATTGGCCACAGTCCCAGGCAGTCAACAAAAGAAAGAATTGGATTGCTGGACATGGTGAGGGTGCCTCATTTAGCTGACGGCAGGGGCCCCAACCTTTCGATTTCTATCACAAAGTGCTGGACAAAACCAAACAAAATGGCGGCTGCAGAAGGTGTAGTAGAGGGGTTGGTCAATGTCTGTGGGTGCCATGTTGGTGGTGACCCTTGGCTTTGTGGCTCCTTAGAACTATTCCACCTGGGGTACCACATTGTGTCCCTTTAGCAGCTTTCCCCTTTTCACCAAAGTGTGGTTTTGACAATTACGTGGAGTGATGGAATTTGTGGATGCAGAAAGTGTGAGATCCTTCTGAAAGAGAGAAAGTGTGGAAAGAGGGGGAGAGGAGGCAAGGAAGAGAACAGGGGAATGCTGTGAGCCTAAACAAATAGTCCAGGGGTCTGCAACCTGCGGCTCTCCAGATGTTCATGGACTACAATTCCCATCAGCCCCTGCCAGCATGGCCAATTGGCCATGGACTACAGCCCCTGCCAGCATGGCCAATTGGTTCATGGACTCCAAATCCCATCAGCCCCTGCCCCCCCCCCCCCCCCCCCCCCCCCCCCCCCCCCCCCCCCCCCCCACCCCCCCCCCCCCCCCCCCCCCCCCCCCCCCCCCCCCCCCCCCCCCCCCCCCCCCCCCCCCCCACCCGCCCCCACCCCCACCCCCCCCCCCCCCCACCCCCCCCCCCCCCCCCCCACCCCCCCCGCCTCCATCCCCTCCCCCCACCCCCCCCCCCCCCCACCCCCCCCCCCCCCCAACACCCCCCCCCCCCACCCCCCCCCCCCCCCACCCCCCCCCCCCCCCACCCCCCCCCCCCCCCACCCCCCCCCCCCCCCACCCCCCCCCCCCCCCACCCCCCCCCCCCCCCACCCCCCCCCCCCCCCACCCCCCCCCCCCCCCACCCCCCCCCCCCCCCACCCCCCCCCCCCCCCACCCCCCCCCCCCCCCACCCCCCCCCCCCCCCACCCCCCCCCCCCCCCACCCCCCCCCCCCCCCACCCCCCCCCCCCCCCACCCCCCCCCCCCCCCACCCCCCCCCCCCCCCACCCCCCCCCCCCCCCACCCCCCCCCCCCCCCACCCCCCCCCCCCCCCACCCCCCCCCCCCCCCACCCCCCCCCCCCCCCACCCCCCCCCCCCCCCACCCCCCCCCCCCCCCACCCCCCCCCCCCCCCACCCCCCCCCCCCCCCACCCCCCCCCCCCCCCACCCCCCCCCCCCCCCACCCCCCCCCCCCCCCACCCCCCCCCCCCCCCACCCCCCCCCCCCCCCACCCCCCCCCCCCCCCACCCCCCCCCCCCCCCACCCCCCCCCCCCCCCACCCCCCCCCCCCCCCACCCCCCCCCCCCCCCACCCCCCCCCCCCCCCACCCCCCCCCCCCCCCACCCCCCCCCCCCCCCACCCCCCCCCCCCCCCACCCCCCCCCCCCCCCACCCCCCCCCCCCCCCACCCCCCCCCCCCCCCACCCCCCCCCCCCCCCACCCCCCCCCCCCCCCACCCCCCCCCCCCCCCACCCCCCCCCCCCCCCACCCCCCCCCCCCCCCACCCCCCCCCCCCCCCACCCCCCCCCCCCCCCACCCCCCCCCCCCCCCACCCCCCCCCCCCCCCACCCCCCCCCCCCCCCACCCCCCCCCCCCCCCACCCCCCCCCCCCCCCACCCCCCCCCCCCCCCACCCCCCCCCCCCCCCACCCCCCCCCCCCCCCACCCCCCCCCCCCCCCACCCCCCCCCCCCCCCACCCCCCCCCCCCCCCACCCCCCCCCCCCCCCACCCCCCCCCCCCCCCACCCCCCCCCCCCCCCACCCCCCCCCCCCCCCACCCCCCCCCCCCCCCACCCCCCCCCCCCCCCACCCCCCCCCCCCCCCACCCCCCCCCCCCCCCACCCCCCCCCCCCCCCACCCCCCCCCCCCCCCACCCCCCCCCCCCCCCACCCCCCCCCCCCCCCACCCCCCCCCCCCCCCACCCCCCCCCCCCCCCACCCCCCCCCCCCCCCACCCCCCCCCCCCCCCACCCCCCCCCCCCCCCACCCCCCCCCCCCCCCACCCCCCCCCCCCCCCACCCCCCCCCCCCCCCACCCCCCCCCCCCCCCACCCCCCCCCCCCCCCACCCCCCCCCCCCCCCACCCCCCCCCCCCCCCACCCCCCCCCCCCCCCACCCCCCCCCCCCCCCACCCCCCCCCCCCCCCACCCCCCCCCCCCCCCACCCCCCCCCCCCCCCACCCCCCCCCCCCCCCACCCCCCCCCCCCCCCACCCCCCCCCCCCCCCACCCCCCCCCCCCCCCACCCCCCCCCCCCCCCACCCCCCCCCCCCCCCACCCCCCCCCCCCCCCACCCCCCCCCCCCCCCACCCCCCCCCCCCCCCACCCCCCCCCCCCCCCACCCCCCCCCCCCCCCACCCCCCCCCCCCCCCACCCCCCCCCCCCCCCACCCCCCCCCCCCCCCACCCCCCCCCCCCCCCACCCCCCCCCCCCCCCACCCCCCCCCCCCCCCACCCCCCCCCCCCCCCACCCCCCCCCCCCCCCACCCCCCCCCCCCCCCACCCCCCCCCCCCCCCACCCCCCCCCCCCCCCACCCCCCCCCCCCCCCACCCCCCCCCCCCCCCACCCCCCCCCCCCCCCACCCCCCCCCCCCCCCACCCCCCCCCCCCCCCACCCCCCCCCCCCCCCACCCCCCCCCCCCCCCACCCCCCCCCCCCCCCACCCCCCCCCCCCCCCACCCCCCCCCCCCCCCACCCCCCCCCCCCCCCACCCCCCCCCCCCCCCACCCCCCCCCCCCCCCACCCCCCCCCCCCCCCACCCCCCCCCCCCCCCACCCCCCCCCCCCCCCACCCCCCCCCCCCCCCACCCCCCCCCCCCCCCACCCCCCCCCCCCCCCACCCCCCCCCCCCCCCACCCCCCCCCCCCCCCACCCCCCCCCCCCCCCACCCCCCCCCCCCCCCACCCCCCCCCCCCCCCACCCCCCCCCCCCCCCACCCCCCCCCCCCCCCACCCCCCCCCCCCCCCACCCCCCCCCCCCCCCACCCCCCCCCCCCCCCACCCCCCCCCCCCCCCACCCCCCCCCCCCCCCACCCCCCCCCCCCCCCACCCCCCCCCCCCCCCACCCCCCCCCCCCCCCACCCCCCCCCCCCCCCACCCCCCCCCCCCCCCACCCCCCCCCCCCCCCACCCCCCCCCCCCCCCACCCCCCCCCCCCCCCACCCCCCCCCCCCCCCACCCCCCCCCCCCCCCACCCCCCCCCCCCCCCACCCCCCCCCCCCCCCACCCCCCCCCCCCCCCACCCCCCCCCCCCCCCACCCCCCCCCCCCCCCACCCCCCCCCCCCCCCACCCCCCCCCCCCCCCACCCCCCCCCCCCCCCACCCCCCCCCCCCCCCACCCCCCCCCCCCCCCACCCCCCCCCCCCCCCACCCCCCCCCCCCCCCACCCCCCCCCCCCCCCACCCCCCCCCCCCCCCACCCCCCCCCCCCCCCACCCCCCCCCCCCCCCACCCCCCCCCCCCCCCACCCCCCCCCCCCCCCACCCCCCCCCCCCCCCACCCCCCCCCCCCCCCACCCCCCCCCCCCCCCACCCCCCCCCCCCCCCACCCCCCCCCCCCCCCACCCCCCCCCCCCCCCACCCCCCCCCCCCCCCACCCCCCCCCCCCCCCACCCCCCCCCCCCCCCACCCCCCCCCCCCCCCACCCCCCCCCCCCCCCACCCCCCCCCCCCCCCACCCCCCCCCCCCCCCACCCCCCCCCCCCCCCACCCCCCCCCCCCCCCACCCCCCCCCCCCCCCACCCCCCCCCCCCCCCACCCCCCCCCCCCCCCACCCCCCCCCCCCCCCACCCCCCCCCCCCCCCACCCCCCCCCCCCCCCACCCCCCCCCCCCCCCACCCCCCCCCCCCCCCACCCCCCCCCCCCCCCACCCCCCCCCCCCCCCACCCCCCCCCCCCCCCACCCCCCCCCCCCCCCACCCCCCCCCCCCCCCACCCCCCCCCCCCCCCACCCCCCCCCCCCCCCACCCCCCCCCCCCCCCACCCCCCCCCCCCCCCACCCCCCCCCCCCCCCACCCCCCCCCCCCCCCACCCCCCCCCCCCCCCACCCCCCCCCCCCCCCACCCCCCCCCCCCCCCACCCCCCCCCCCCCCCACCCCCCCCCCCCCCCACCCCCCCCCCCCCCCACCCCCCCCCCCCCCCACCCCCCCCCCCCCCCACCCCCCCCCCCCCCCACCCCCCCCCCCCCCCACCCCCCCCCCCCCCCACCCCCCCCCCCCCCCACCCCCCCCCCCCCCCACCCCCCCCCCCCCCCACCCCCCCCCCCCCCCACCCCCCCCCCCCCCCACCCCCCCCCCCCCCCACCCCCCCCCCCCCCCACCCCCCCCCCCCCCCACCCCCCCCCCCCCCCACCCCCCCCCCCCCCCACCCCCCCCCCCCCCCACCCCCCCCCCCCCCCACCCCCCCCCCCCCCCACCCCCCCCCCCCCCCACCCCCCCCCCCCCCCACCCCCCCCCCCCCCCACCCCCCCCCCCCCCCACCCCCCCCCCCCCCCACCCCCCCCCCCCCCCACCCCCCCCCCCCCCCACCCCCCCCCCCCCCCACCCCCCCCCCCCCCCACCCCCCCCCCCCCCCACCCCCCCCCCCCCCCACCCCCCCCCCCCCCCACCCCCCCCCCCCCCCACCCCCCCCCCCCCCCACCCCCCCCCCCCCCCACCCCCCCCCCCCCCCACCCCCCCCCCCCCCCACCCCCCCCCCCCCCCACCCCCCCCCCCCCCCACCCCCCCCCCCCCCCACCCCCCCCCCCCCCCACCCCCCCCCCCCCCCACCCCCCCCCCCCCCCACCCCCCCCCCCCCCCACCCCCCCCCCCCCCCACCCCCCCCCCCCCCCACCCCCCCCCCCCCCCACCCCCCCCCCCCCCCACCCCCCCCCCCCCCCACCCCCCCCCCCCCCCACCCCCCCCCCCCCCCACCCCCCCCCCCCCCCACCCCCCCCCCCCCCCACCCCCCCCCCCCCCCACCCCCCCCCCCCCCCACCCCCCCCCCCCCCCACCCCCCCCCCCCCCCACCCCCCCCCCCCCCCACCCCCCCCCCCCCCCACCCCCCCCCCCCCCCACCCCCCCCCCCCCCCACCCCCCCCCCCCCCCACCCCCCCCCCCCCCCACCCCCCCCCCCCCCCACCCCCCCCCCCCCCCACCCCCCCCCCCCCCCACCCCCCCCCCCCCCCACCCCCCCCCCCCCCCACCCCCCCCCCCCCCCACCCCCCCCCCCCCCCACCCCCCCCCCCCCCCACCCCCCCCCCCCCCCACCCCCCCCCCCCCCCACCCCCCCCCCCCCCCACCCCCCCCCCCCCCCACCCCCCCCCCCCCCCACCCCCCCCCCCCCCCACCCCCCCCCCCCCCCACCCCCCCCCCCCCCCACCCCCCCCCCCCCCCACCCCCCCCCCCCCCCACCCCCCCCCCCCCCCACCCCCCCCCCCCCCCACCCCCCCCCCCCCCCACCCCCCCCCCCCCCCACCCCCCCCCCCCCCCACCCCCCCCCCCCCCCACCCCCCCCCCCCCCCACCCCCCCCCCCCCCCACCCCCCCCCCCCCCCACCCCCCCCCCCCCCCACCCCCCCCCCCCCCCACCCCCCCCCCCCCCCACCCCCCCCCCCCCCCACCCCCCCCCCCCCCCACCCCCCCCCCCCCCCACCCCCCCCCCCCCCCACCCCCCCCCCCCCCCACCCCCCCCCCCCCCCACCCCCCCCCCCCCCCACCCCCCCCCCCCCCCACCCCCCCCCCCCCCCACCCCCCCCCCCCCCCACCCCCCCCCCCCCCCACCCCCCCCCCCCCCCACCCCCCCCCCCCCCCACCCCCCCCCCCCCCCACCCCCCCCCCCCCCCACCCCCCCCCCCCCCCACCCCCCCCCCCCCCCACCCCCCCCCCCCCCCACCCCCCCCCCCCCCCACCCCCCCCCCCCCCCACCCCCCCCCCCCCCCACCCCCCCCCCCCCCCACCCCCCCCCCCCCCCACCCCCCCCCCCCCCCACCCCCCCCCCCCCCCACCCCCCCCCCCCCCCACCCCCCCCCCCCCCCACCCCCCCCCCCCCCCACCCCCCCCCCCCCCCACCCCCCCCCCCCCCCACCCCCCCCCCCCCCCACCCCCCCCCCCCCCCACCCCCCCCCCCCCCCACCCCCCCCCCCCCCCACCCCCCCCCCCCCCCACCCCCCCCCCCCCCCACCCCCCCCCCCCCCCACCCCCCCCCCCCCCCACCCCCCCCCCCCCCCACCCCCCCCCCCCCCCACCCCCCCCCCCCCCCACCCCCCCCCCCCCCCACCCCCCCCCCCCCCCACCCCCCCCCCCCCCCACCCCCCCCCCCCCCCACCCCCCCCCCCCCCCACCCCCCCCCCCCCCCACCCCCCCCCCCCCCCACCCCCCCCCCCCCCCACCCCCCCCCCCCCCCACCCCCCCCCCCCCCCACCCCCCCCCCCCCCCACCCCCCCCCCCCCCCACCCCCCCCCCCCCCCACCCCCCCCCCCCCCCACCCCCCCCCCCCCCCACCCCCCCCCCCCCCCACCCCCCCCCCCCCCCACCCCCCCCCCCCCCCACCCCCCCCCCCCCCCACCCCCCCCCCCCCCCACCCCCCCCCCCCCCCACCCCCCCCCCCCCCCACCCCCCCCCCCCCCCACCCCCCCCCCCCCCCACCCCCCCCCCCCCCCACCCCCCCCCCCCCCCACCCCCCCCCCCCCCCACCCCCCCCCCCCCCCACCCCCCCCCCCCCCCACCCCCCCCCCCCCCCACCCCCCCCCCCCCCCACCCCCCCCCCCCCCCACCCCCCCCCCCCCCCACCCCCCCCCCCCCCCACCCCCCCCCCCCCCCACCCCCCCCCCCCCCCACCCCCCCCCCCCCCCACCCCCCCCCCCCCCCACCCCCCCCCCCCCCCACCCCCCCCCCCCCCCACCCCCCCCCCCCCCCACCCCCCCCCCCCCCCACCCCCCCCCCCCCCCACCCCCCCCCCCCCCCACCCCCCCCCCCCCCCACCCCCCCCCCCCCCCACCCCCCCCCCCCCCCACCCCCCCCCCCCCCCACCCCCCCCCCCCCCCACCCCCCCCCCCCCCCACCCCCCCCCCCCCCCACCCCCCCCCCCCCCCACCCCCCCCCCCCCCCACCCCCCCCCCCCCCCACCCCCCCCCCCCCCCACCCCCCCCCCCCCCCACCCCCCCCCCCCCCCACCCCCCCCCCCCCCCACCCCCCCCCCCCCCCACCCCCCCCCCCCCCCACCCCCCCCCCCCCCCACCCCCCCCCCCCCCCACCCCCCCCCCCCCCCACCCCCCCCCCCCCCCACCCCCCCCCCCCCCCACCCCCCCCCCCCCCCACCCCCCCCCCCCCCCACCCCCCCCCCCCCCCACCCCCCCCCCCCCCCACCCCCCCCCCCCCCCACCCCCCCCCCCCCCCACCCCCCCCCCCCCCCACCCCCCCCCCCCCCCACCCCCCCCCCCCCCCACCCCCCCCCCCCCCCACCCCCCCCCCCCCCCACCCCCCCCCCCCCCCACCCCCCCCCCCCCCCACCCCCCCCCCCCCCCACCCCCCCCCCCCCCCACCCCCCCCCCCCCCCACCCCCCCCCCCCCCCACCCCCCCCCCCCCCCACCCCCCCCCCCCCCCACCCCCCCCCCCCCCCACCCCCCCCCCCCCCCACCCCCCCCCCCCCCCACCCCCCCCCCCCCCCACCCCCCCCCCCCCCCACCCCCCCCCCCCCCCACCCCCCCCCCCCCCCACCCCCCCCCCCCCCCACCCCCCCCCCCCCCCACCCCCCCCCCCCCCCACCCCCCCCCCCCCCCACCCCCCCCCCCCCCCACCCCCCCCCCCCCCCACCCCCCCCCCCCCCCACCCCCCCCCCCCCCCACCCCCCCCCCCCCCCACCCCCCCCCCCCCCCACCCCCCCCCCCCCCCACCCCCCCCCCCCCCCACCCCCCCCCCCCCCCACCCCCCCCCCCCCCCACCCCCCCCCCCCCCCACCCCCCCCCCCCCCCACCCCCCCCCCCCCCCACCCCCCCCCCCCCCCACCCCCCCCCCCCCCCACCCCCCCCCCCCCCCACCCCCCCCCCCCCCCACCCCCCCCCCCCCCCACCCCCCCCCCCCCCCACCCCCCCCCCCCCCCACCCCCCCCCCCCCCCACCCCCCCCCCCCCCCACCCCCCCCCCCCCCCACCCCCCCCCCCCCCCACCCCCCCCCCCCCCCACCCCCCCCCCCCCCCACCCCCCCCCCCCCCCACCCCCCCCCCCCCCCACCCCCCCCCCCCCCCACCCCCCCCCCCCCCCACCCCCCCCCCCCCCCACCCCCCCCCCCCCCCACCCCCCCCCCCCCCCACCCCCCCCCCCCCCCACCCCCCCCCCCCCCCACCCCCCCCCCCCCCCACCCCCCCCCCCCCCCACCCCCCCCCCCCCCCACCCCCCCCCCCCCCCACCCCCCCCCCCCCCCACCCCCCCCCCCCCCCACCCCCCCCCCCCCCCACCCCCCCCCCCCCCCACCCCCCCCCCCCCCCACCCCCCCCCCCCCCCACCCCCCCCCCCCCCCACCCCCCCCCCCCCCCACCCCCCCCCCCCCCCACCCCCCCCCCCCCCCACCCCCCCCCCCCCCCACCCCCCCCCCCCCCCACCCCCCCCCCCCCCCACCCCCCCCCCCCCCCACCCCCCCCCCCCCCCACCCCCCCCCCCCCCCACCCCCCCCCCCCCCCACCCCCCCCCCCCCCCACCCCCCCCCCCCCCCACCCCCCCCCCCCCCCACCCCCCCCCCCCCCCACCCCCCCCCCCCCCCACCCCCCCCCCCCCCCACCCCCCCCCCCCCCCACCCCCCCCCCCCCCCACCCCCCCCCCCCCCCACCCCCCCCCCCCCCCACCCCCCCCCCCCCCCACCCCCCCCCCCCCCCACCCCCCCCCCCCCCCACCCCCCCCCCCCCCCACCCCCCCCCCCCCCCACCCCCCCCCCCCCCCACCCCCCCCCCCCCCCACCCCCCCCCCCCCCCACCCCCCCCCCCCCCCACCCCCCCCCCCCCCCACCCCCCCCCCCCCCCACCCCCCCCCCCCCCCACCCCCCCCCCCCCCCACCCCCCCCCCCCCCCACCCCCCCCCCCCCCCACCCCCCCCCCCCCCCACCCCCCCCCCCCCCCACCCCCCCCCCCCCCCACCCCCCCCCCCCCCCACCCCCCCCCCCCCCCACCCCCCCCCCCCCCCACCCCCCCCCCCCCCCACCCCCCCCCCCCCCCACCCCCCCCCCCCCCCACCCCCCCCCCCCCCCACCCCCCCCCCCCCCCACCCCCCCCCCCCCCCACCCCCCCCCCCCCCCACCCCCCCCCCCCCCCACCCCCCCCCCCCCCCACCCCCCCCCCCCCCCACCCCCCCCCCCCCCCACCCCCCCCCCCCCCCACCCCCCCCCCCCCCCACCCCCCCCCCCCCCCACCCCCCCCCCCCCCCACCCCCCCCCCCCCCCACCCCCCCCCCCCCCCACCCCCCCCCCCCCCCACCCCCCCCCCCCCCCACCCCCCCCCCCCCCCACCCCCCCCCCCCCCCACCCCCCCCCCCCCCCACCCCCCCCCCCCCCCACCCCCCCCCCCCCCCACCCCCCCCCCCCCCCACCCCCCCCCCCCCCCACCCCCCCCCCCCCCCACCCCCCCCCCCCCCCACCCCCCCCCCCCCCCACCCCCCCCCCCCCCCACCCCCCCCCCCCCCCACCCCCCCCCCCCCCCACCCCCCCCCCCCCCCACCCCCCCCCCCCCCCACCCCCCCCCCCCCCCACCCCCCCCCCCCCCCACCCCCCCCCCCCCCCACCCCCCCCCCCCCCCACCCCCCCCCCCCCCCACCCCCCCCCCCCCCCACCCCCCCCCCCCCCCACCCCCCCCCCCCCCCACCCCCCCCCCCCCCCACCCCCCCCCCCCCCCACCCCCCCCCCCCCCCACCCCCCCCCCCCCCCACCCCCCCCCCCCCCCACCCCCCCCCCCCCCCACCCCCCCCCCCCCCCACCCCCCCCCCCCCCCACCCCCCCCCCCCCCCACCCCCCCCCCCCCCCACCCCCCCCCCCCCCCACCCCCCCCCCCCCCCACCCCCCCCCCCCCCCACCCCCCCCCCCCCCCACCCCCCCCCCCCCCCACCCCCCCCCCCCCCCACCCCCCCCCCCCCCCACCCCCCCCCCCCCCCACCCCCCCCCCCCCCCACCCCCCCCCCCCCCCACCCCCCCCCCCCCCCACCCCCCCCCCCCCCCACCCCCCCCCCCCCCCACCCCCCCCCCCCCCCACCCCCCCCCCCCCCCACCCCCCCCCCCCCCCACCCCCCCCCCCCCCCACCCCCCCCCCCCCCCACCCCCCCCCCCCCCCACCCCCCCCCCCCCCCACCCCCCCCCCCCCCCACCCCCCCCCCCCCCCACCCCCCCCCCCCCCCACCCCCCCCCCCCCCCACCCCCCCCCCCCCCCACCCCCCCCCCCCCCCACCCCCCCCCCCCCCCACCCCCCCCCCCCCCCACCCCCCCCCCCCCCCACCCCCCCCCCCCCCCACCCCCCCCCCCCCCCACCCCCCCCCCCCCCCACCCCCCCCCCCCCCCACCCATTCTTCTTCTTCTTCTTCTTCTTCTTCTTCTTCTTCTTCTTCTTCTTCTTCTTGGGCCAAGGGTCTGGTACTTCTTCTTCTTCCCCAGGGCCAAGGGTCTGGTACTACTGAAGAAAACCTGACTGGCCCTGCTGGCAGAATGCAGGACACAATCCTAAACACAATTGCTTGTTCATCTCCGTAGGACTTCCAAGTAAGACTGCTTTGAGTGGCAGTCTCATTTGCTGAAAACACTGTGGAATGGATTTGAAGCAAAGAGCTACATCTCTCTGTTATCCTCAAGAACATAATGTTAATGTTCCATTTTGAAAAGCATTAGTGGAAGTTTATCCTAAAAAGCAAGAGGAGATGTGACATTTAGTAGGGTTTTTTTTTTAAGCAAAGTGGTTCTTGACTGACTACTGAATTACGCAGGTGTGGTCACTTGCAGTACATTTTTTGACCTCCACTTGGCAGTCGAGATTGGTCCCCGGGCTGTTTTGTTCAATCTGTGTTGCAATGTAATAATCTGCCTGTTTACATTTCAGGACTGATTGCTACTCTGTAGGAATATGTGATCAATTGGAAGGGGGGAAGGGCTAGTCTGAACTCCTGAATGAGCTTTAAACGATGCAAGCAGTTTACTGCTGTCTTGAGCGTGAAAATGAAAATCATGCAAATAAGTGAAGTTGCAAAGAAAAACGTGTAAGGTTTCTTTTTTCATGTTGCCTTTTGTAAAGGTAATATTTTGTAAAAGTAATATTTGCTTGTATTTGTTTGTTTAAAGCAGGGGTCTTCAAACTATGGCCCTCCAGATGTCCATAGACTACAATTCCCATGAGCCCTACCACTTGGCCATGCTGGCAGGGGCTGATGGGAATTGTAGTCCATGAACATCTGGAGGGCCGTAGTTTGAAGACCCCTGGTTTAAACAGTTCTAATCGCCCAGAGGCACATCCACAAAACCTAAAAACCATATAAAATACAAATTAACTCAATAGGGACAGGCTACAAAAATTAAATTCAGCCAAATAAAAATGTAGGCAAAAAAAAAGCAACAAAAGGCTCAGAAACAAACAGATAATGTCATTCAGTTGCCTTCTGGAACAGCCGGAGGAACGGAGAGTCGTGTCTATCACTTGTAATCCAGATTCGTCTTCAGTTTGTTTAAAAACCCTTCTTTTAAACTGATGTTTCCGACACGGGAAAAGGGAACAGAACTGAGCCTACTCAGCATGCAAGGGACACGCAGACCAAGCAACTGAATGCTCTCTTGTGGCAACCAGATAGTGATTCTGAAGAGCTTTGCAAATGGGATGAAACCTCTGGGGAAGAGCTACAACCACCCGGTGATACAATCTGCTATTGTACCAGTGTGGTGTAGTGGTTAAGAGCAGGTGGATTCTAATCCGGAGAACCAGGTGTGATTCCCCACTCCTCCACCTGAGTGGCAGAGGCTTATCTAGTGAACCAGATGTGTTTTCACACTCCTACATTCCTGCTGGGTGACCTTGGGCTAGTCACAGTGCTTCAGAGCACTCTCAGCTCTACCTGCCTCACAAGGTGTCTGTTGTGGGGAGAGGAAGGGAAAGGAGTTTGTAAGTCCCCTTGAGTTGGCCTGGGAGGACCTAGCAACCCACCCTACTTTGGCAGATTCATGAAGATTTTTTTGGGGGGGGGATTGGGCACTGGTGCAAAAGCTGGCTGGGTGATCCTTGGCTAGTCACACTCTCAGTCTGCCCTACCTCGCAAGGTTGTGATGATAAAATGGAGGGCAGGGGCATGACTTAAGCTACTTTGAGCCCCATTGGGGAGAAAGGTAGGGCTATAAATGAAGTAAATAAAACAAATGATTATTATTATTGTAAGTATTTTGCTCATTTACTGAACTACAGAGAGACTGGGTGGTAGTTAAAGCAGTGGGGTAGGAATGGGGAAGTAACTCGCTCTCATCCGAACCCACCTCACAGGGTTGTTGTGAGGATGAAAGGCAGGATCAGAGAACCATGTGAACTTCCAGGAGGAAAAATGGGACGGAAATATGAGACTCTTGCAATGTTATATATATTTTATATAGTCAAAGGGATTTGGGCGTCTTGGTTGATAGTTCCATGGGGATGTCAACTCAATGCATGGCAGCTGTGAAAAAGGCAAACTCTATGCTGGGGATCATTAGGAAAGGAATTGAGAATAAAACTGCAAGGATTGTCATGCCCTTATATAAAGCAGTGGTGCGACCGCACTTGGAGTACTGTGCCAATTCTGGTCGCCACATCTCAAAAAGGATGTCGAAGAGATAGAAAAAGTGCAGAAAAGGGCAATGAGGATGATTGAGGGACTGGAGCACCTTCCCTATGAGGAGAGTCTGCAGCGTTTGGGACTCTTTAGTTTGGAGAGGAGAAGTCTGAGGGGGGATATGATTGAAGTCTACAAAATTATGCATGGGGTAGAAAATGTTGACAGAGAGAAGTTTTTCTCTCTTTCTCACAATACTAGAACCAGGGGGGCATTCATTGAAAATGCTGGGGGGAAGAATTAAGACTAATAAAAGGAAACACTTCTTCACGCAAAGTGTGATTGGTGTTTGGACTGTGCTGCCACAGGAGGTGGTGATGGCCACTAACCTGGAGAGGGTGCGGGGGGCCCATTGCCCTGGGCACCATTTATTGTCGGTACGCCTCTGGCCTTTGCCTTCCCCTGCCGAGTCTTCCTTGGGGGGGTCTCCCATCCAAGCTTAGCTTCTGAGATCTGATGAGAGCGGGCTTGACCATGCCACCTTCCCTTCCTTTGCTTCATCTTTGGCTCTCTCTAACAATGGCTCTGCAGTCATATGTTTTATCCAGTTGAATGATCAAATGGGGATATTTTCTCTGAAAGTGATTGACAGTTGATTTACCCGTGACAATGAAAACTGACTTCTTGGCCCCATGATCTGAATTCCAGAAGTCAAAACAGCTTTAAACAATTAAAAAAAAGTTACCTTGGGGAGTGGGGCTTGCTGTTTCAAATGCTGAGTAGCAAAGAGTTCAACATAACTTGAAATCTTGAATTCTGCTTTATCAACGGGAAAAAATGATCTGATGTTGCAATTGTTCAGAATCTGGTGAGCAGAATAACGCCCCTCCTGTTTTCCCAAGGGCTGTGGGGAGACCTCTCTGGAGGAGCGGAGGAAAAGTCAGCACTATTTCTAAGAACAAATATTTGGCATTGATATCAAAATAAAAAGAGGGTCCTTTGAGATGAAGAAGTACCTATCGGGCTCTTTGTACTATAGCAGCCTTTGTTTGGAATGTTCGTCTCTTTCAAGCAGTGTACTTAATTCTGTCGAGGATGCTTTTAACATGCTGAAGAATGCACTTTCATTACACCTTAGCAATCACTGAAAGTGGATTATTTGGCATATGTGAAAGCGAGAGGGGTATCGGGTGAAAATGGTGCCCGGGGCAGGACTGGCTCCCACGCCCCCCTCCACGCCAGGCTCCCTGTACCCCCACTGCCCAGCTCCCCACCCTCTGCCCAGCTCACCCGCATCCCCCCGCACCTCCCTTACAGCAGCCAGCAGGAAGGCTGGGCAGGGCAGGGTTCGGTGGTGAGAGGCTCAAGAGGGTGCTGCAGCAGCAGGCCAGATCTTGCCCTCCCCAGAATGCAGGAGCTGCCCTGCTTCTGTGGTGCCTACCTGCCTGAGCTGCTGAGCCCTGCCCTCCCCAGCCTCCTTGGGGAGGGCAGGAGCTGGCCTGCAGCTGCGGCAGCCAACTCAGCTGGCGAATGGTGCCTGGAACGGAGGGAGCATCTGGGCACCAGCCAGGGCGCTGCACTACAGGAGAGGCCGGGCACAAGGACCCGGCCTGCCCCTGGTAAAAGCACCCCGAGATTCATTCAGAGACCTCTGCCTCTTTTGAAAATTAACCGCTGTTTTATATGGAGTTTTATATGGAGTTTTAGTAAGTTTTACTGATTATTAACTGGATGGAGCTTATGTTATCTGTTTACTGTGTTTTGTATGATTTGCTCCTTTATTCAGCATTGTATGAATGTTATGTTGTACACTGCCCTTCAGGGCATGGGGCGGTATAGAAATCTAAGGAGCCCTTCAGGGATGGGGCGGTATAGAAATCTAATAAATAAATGAGTGAGTGAGTGAGTGAGTGAGTGAGTGAGTGAGTAGTAGTAGTAGTAAAGCCTTTATTGGCATTTTAAATTACAGTAAAACATTTATCAAAAAACTAGAATGCATCAAATATATACACATACAAGTTGTTCCCATGAGTTATGTTTGTAATAAATAAATAAAATAATGTTGAGGCAGTAAAGTTACTGCCCAGCACTGGTTCTCTGGTATATCCAGCAGTAACTGCCATGGCAAGATGGAAAATTAAAGAGTGTGTGGGCAGTGTGGAAACCTGGAGAGGAGGGCAGGTGAGCTGACGTTTTTAATCGCTGTGGTTAGGTGACCACAACTGATGGGAAGTATGGACGGAACGTCTCAGCTCAGTTTGCTCTTGGGCCTTCTTATCTTCTAACGAAATAGAAGCCATTGCTTCCAGTTATACCAGGATTGTTATCATCCCCGCCAGCATGATGGGTGGCAGGGGGATGATGGGAATCTGTAGTCCATAACATCTGGAGGGGCCGTGGAGTTTGACACTCCTGTGTTCTAAATGCATAGGTGTAAAACAATTGATATCTCCAGATGTTATGGATTCATAGTTTCATCATCCTCCCCTGCCAACATGATGCTGGCAGGGGATGATGGGAACTGTAGTCCATAACATCTGGAGGGCCACGAGTTTGACACCTGTGCTCAAGCACTCCTCTAGCAGTGAGTCCCCAACCTTTTGAAACCTACGAACGCCTTTGGAATTCTGATGCAGTTTGGTGAGAGCAACCCCAAAATGGTCACCACAGGTGGTGGAACTAGTCACAAACGTACACCCACGGGAAAACCACATTGCAGGAAGAAGAGAAATAATTCAAAATTATATTCTGAGAAAGAGGAGTGAGAGAAAGAATTAAACTGATATTGCGGTGTCAGTTATGACAGTCACCACTGAAATAATGTTATTTTAATGTGCACAGTTTTAAAATATCTGGCAGGTGCCAGTAAAATATCGGCAGGCACCCTGGGGCCCACCGACACCCCATTGAGGATCCCAGTTCTAGTGCCATCCCAGTCTAAACTGTGTTGCATTTGATATCTGGATTAGAGTCTCTTGACTTCTCCTGGCTTGTCTAATTCAAAGAACAAATTTCTACCGCTATGCTTTTGTTGATGCCGGCTAAACACTTCATCAGTTGGAAAGGAAAACATTTTTAGTCATTGAACACATTTTGTAGGTCAAGCAGAGATGTGATTTTACCAGGGGGAAAAAAAAAACTTTTGTGGCACAACAGATTAATGGGCCTTTTGGTGTCATTCTTTTAAAGCGAGGCCTTCGGATCCAAATTGCTTAAATAGCCGGCGTGTTTGCAAGTGATCCATCAGGAAAGCCCTGCTTTCTCCCTCTTAACTTGCTCAATTGAAAGGCCATATTTCAATAAACAAAAGCCGGTGTCTTGGGGGCAGGGCAAAACAAGTTGTATTTGGCTGAAATGCTAACTCTTAGCCATTTTATACTTCCAGAAAAAATGCTGAACTTTTCTGCATTCTCTTTTTTTTCATCTCTAAGTTCCTGTTTCATCAGTGTTTTTTAAAAAGTTCTGCACATCTTTTGCTCGTCGTCCATTCGATATTGCACCCGATTTTATCAAGAGTAAAAAGCTGCTGCTTAAATCACCAGGGATATAAGCTAGATTTAATCTTCTGCTATATCAAATTGACCACTAGAGGGACGAAAACAAGTGCAGAACTTAAAAAAAAAAAGAAGACCGAAGGAACAGGAACTTTGAGACGAGCAGAATGAGTATTTGGAAAAGTCTCACGGAGACTCACCTGGCATCTCTGAGTGGATAATGGTGAGCAAAGGGGGGAAAATACTCAAAATTGAGTTATACTCTTTCATAAATAAGGGTTTCACCTATTATAGCAATTTCTTCAATAAATTAATTATGTGATCACGACCTCCTTCGTCCGCAGCCTGGGGGTCCACCTGGATTCGTCTCTTTCAATGGAGACCTAGGTGGCCCATATAACCCGGGTTGCGTTTTTCCATCTTCGACAGGCCCGTCGGTTGGCCCCCTTTCTCTCCACCACTGATCTAGCCACTGTGATCCATGCAACGGTCACCTCCAGGCTAGACTATTGTAACTCGCTCTACGCGGGCCTTCCCTTGCGCCTGATCCGGAAACTGAAACTGGTCCAACATGCGGCGGCCCGGTTGCTCACAGGGGGCGCCTTTAGAGAACATATCCGCCCTGTGTTGCGCCGCCTGCACTGGTTACTGGTTGAATTCCGGATCGTGTTCAAGGTGTGGGTGTTGACCTTTAAGGCCTTATGCGGCCTGGAACCCTCGTACCTTAGGGACCATATTACCCCATATGTCCCTGTTTGACCTCTGCGCTCTGCAGAGGCAAATTTACTGGAGATCCCTGGCCCCTCAATGACGTGGCTGGCCTCCATGCGGGCCAGGGCCTTTACGGCTCTGGCGCCGGCCTGGTGGAACCCTCTACCACCAGCTGTCCGGGCCCTGCGGGACCTTGGAGAATTCCGCAGGGCCTGTAAAACCGAATTGTTCCACCGGGCCTTTGGAGAGACCAACCGCTGATAGTGCCTCCACCCGCCCTCTGCTTATAGGGCCCTCTCTGTTTACAGAGCCCTAACATCATTGGGACCCATTCTTTTTCCGGGGAGGGTTGTATATGGATTTCGTGGGGCTACTGTTTTAGAATTTAATTATTTTATACTATGTTTTATATATGATTTTATGTTGTTCACCGCCCTGAGCCCTTCGGGGATAGGGCGGTATACCAAATTCAATAAATAAATAAAAATAAATAAATAAATAAATAAATAAAATCCTTCCTTTTGGCTGTCCTAAACTTGTTGCAAATCATGTTTACTTTGGCAGTGAGGCAGCAAAAGAAAAATTATCACACTTCATTTTCTTCACACCATTCATTAGTTTGGAAGCCTCTGTATTTATACCATTTTATATATCTATACAACACTTTGCTTCAACATCATTTAATATGTAATTTAATCACTTCTAATTATTTGTAAGCAGGGCTGATCAGCAGTGGCGTAGGAGGTTAAGAGCTCATGTATCTAATCTGGAGGAACCGGGTTTGATTCCCAGCTCTGCCGCTTGAGCTGTGGAGGCTTATCTGGGGAATTCAGACTAGCCTGTACGCTCCCACACATGCCAGCTGGGTGACCTTGGGCTAGTCACAGCTTCTCAGAGCTCTCTCAGCCCCACCTACCTCACAGAGTGTTTGTTGTGAGGGGGGAAGGGCAAGGAGATTGTAAGCCCCTTTGAGTCTCCTGCAGGAGAGAAGGGGAGGATATAAATCCAAACTCCTCCTCCTCCTCCTCCTCCTCTTCCTCTTCTTCTTCTTCTTCTTCTTCTTCTTCTTCTTCTTCTTCTTCTTCTTCTTCTTCTTCTTCTTCTTCTTCTTCTTCTTCTTCTTCTTCTTCTTCTTCTTCTTCTTCTTCTTCTTCTTCTTCTAATCTAAGATTTCGTATGCGCCTTTAAATAAAATAAGATGCATTTTGAGACAACCAACACAAATTACAGTCAAATATTTAAGCAATATAAACTGGATCTAAGGCATTTACCATTCCACATTTAGAATCATTGCAAAAGATTAATACAGATCATAACATTTGTAAAGAGTACCTGGGTGATGGGAATCCCCATTTGCTTTGCTTTGATGGATTCTTGGGAAGTACTAACTTGGCACAATATGAACAGAGGTTTTCTGTTCTCTTAAGTTTGTTTTAACTCCCCAGCAAGGGTAGGGATAAGGAGAGGGGAAAATGGGGGGGGGGGAGGGGGAGTAACAAACACAGAAGAATTAAAAGATGGGAGGGACAAGACCATGATCGTCGATGCTTTAGCAATATCTCATGTTTGCCTCAGCCTCAATGGAGAGCCTTTTAAAAAGTTGCTGCTAACCTCCCCCCCAGCAAACTGTACCCAGATGTCAGAGCAGCTGCTTTGTGTAGTGGTGTAGTGGTTAAGAGCAGGTGCACTCTAATCTGGAGAACTGGGTTTGATTCCCCACTCCTCCACCTGAGTGGCAGAGGCTCATATGGTGCACCAGATGTGTTTCTGCACGCCTCCTACATTCCTGCTGGGTGACCTTGGGCTAGTCACAGTTCTTTGGAGCTCTCTGAGCCCAACCTATCTCACAAGGTGTCTGTTGTGGAAGAGGGGAGAGGAAGGGAAAAGAGCTTGTAAGCAACCTGCAGGAGAGAAAGGGGGATATAAATCCAAACTCCTCCTCCTCCTCCTCCTCCTCCTCCTCCTCCTCCTTCTTCTTCTTCTTCTTCTTCTCCTCCTCCTCCTCCTCCTCCTCCTCCTCTTTGTTTCCTATGCCCCTAGTGGCTGCAGCCCAGAACTACATTAACAATAAAATAAATTGAAATGTGTTTGCTGAATGGGAAGTGATTCCAGCTTTGTTGGCCTTCAAACTGACCCTGAACTTCGATACGCCAGCCCACCTGCATTCAGCTGCATTCACAATAACAATACTTCATTCAATTAATTAGTCACTTCAAATCATGTCAGGACTGAGTCAAAGTTGTTACTCAGCACTTAGGTTTTTCACCTTGAGCACCCAAAATGTCCACTTGCACTAGAATTCTGTCCAACACAATAAAGAGATGTGTCCTAGCTGGGATAGAGCTGTGACGAGTAGAGGCAAAAACACGTCTAATTACTCCTTTCCCCGGATTATGTACTAACCTGTTCACTGACATATTGATTGTAGCAGCATCTCTGTGTTTTACATTTGCCATTTATCAATTACCGCTTCTGCTGTCCTCACAATTTCAGATTAAATTAAGCATTTAGTACGACTTGTCCACTCAGCATTATTTGCTAGTGTTAATTGGAATGTTGTACACTCAGTGCCATCTGTGGGGTACGCTGAGATGACAGGAGGCCATTTGACGGGATGGTGTAGGTTTCTTGATAATTTTGTAAATGCATGAAGGACTTATTCCAAATGCATCAAATGAGTCCGGGGGCGGAGTGGAGGGAGGGGCTAAGAGAGGGTTCAAGGCTGAGGGGGGATATGATTGAAGTCTATAAAATTATGCATGGGGTAGAAAATGTTGACAGGGAGAATTTTTTCTCTCTTTCTCACAATACTAGAACCAGGGGGCATCCATTGAAAATGCTGGGGGGAAGAATTAGGACTAATAAAAGGAAACATTTCTTCACGCAACGTGTGATTGGTGTTTGGAATATGCTGCCACAGGAGGGGGTGATGGCCACTCACCTGGATAGCTTTAAAAGGGGCTTGGACAGATTTATGGAGGAGAAGTCGATTTATGGCTACCAATCTTGATCCTCTTTGATCTGAGATTGCAAATGCCTTAGCAGACCAGGTGCTCGGGAGCAACAGCCGCAGAAGGCCATTGCTTTCACATCCTGCATGTGAGCTCCCGAAGGCACCTGGTGGGCCACTGCGAGTAGCAGAGAGCTGGACTAGATGGACTCTGGTCTGATCCAGCTGGCTTGTTCTTATGTTCTTATGTTCTTAAGGTACAAGGACTGCCTGCAGGTCCTTCTGGTAGATCTTCACCTGGGCCTTTTCCCACCCAGTTCAGGGCAATTTATGGGGTCCAGCCTCCCATCTTATTCTCACAAAACCCTTCTAAAGCTGGTTAGGTTGAGCAGCAGTTACTGGCTACTGCTCACATCCTCTTCCATCCACTGAATTGGGCAGAAACTTCAAGATGCACAAGCCAGGAATGAAAGGGTGGGTGTTCCTTCCCTCTCCCCACTGCCTGTAGACAAAATGTTTACAAGGTCCATTCATCGCACCCTTAACGCAACTGTGACAGTTGATGTCCCTTGGAAATTTTGAAAGTCTTCCTTTGTTTCTTCTTCATGACACAGATGGGATTTCCCTAGACACCCTGAATCTTGTGATCACACATGAACTTCTGGGGCCTGCAGTCGACACCAATAATAGTGGGAAAGTGGGACGAACCTAAATACACTAAACAATGAGAATCCCCCGTAGAAATCTCTGGGATCCACATTTCTCTTATAAAGGGCTTGGACAGATTTATGGAGGAGAAGTCGATCTATGGCAACCAATCTTGAGCCTCCCTCTAAGGATCATTACCACCACACCATAAGGCAGGAAGGAGCATGAAATGTATGCAGGTGTGGTGCAAAAAAGGACTTCCAATTTTCATTTTGTCTGCTCTGAGCCTACTCCAGTTGACCTATTTTATTAGTGGGTTGTGGTGGGTTTTCCAGGCTGTGAGGCCGTGGTCTGGTAGATCTCGTTCCTAACATTTCACCTTCATCTGTGGCTGGCATCTTGAGAGGTGTATCACATAGGGAAGTGTTACACTGAAGATGCTGGCCAAAGATGCAGGCAAAATGTTAGGAACGAGATCTACCAGACCACAACCTCACAGCCCAGAAAACCCACCACAACCCCCTAATTTTATTAGCTTTCCCTGGTGAAGCAGCTGGGGAGGGGCTCTCACCGCCTGGCTTCTCTGTACCATCCATAATTGTATAAAGCGGCTTCCTTTTAATCAACATGTATTCTAAGCTCAAAAGCTCCAGGAACATTTGCCTGTCCTCATAGGGCAGGTGGGATGTGGAAAGGCATAGCTCAGTTCACGTTCATTAGATCTTGGAAGCTCAGCAGTGCCAGTCCCCACTTGTGCCGTGAAATCTTGCTGGGTGACCTTGGTCCAGTCACAGTCCCTCAGTCCCGGCCCTGGCAAATACTTGGCTGGGAGACCTCCAAGGGTCATCTTGGAAGGAGCAGCAGTGGCGTAGGAGGTTAAGAGCTCGTGTATCTAATCTGGAGGA
This sequence comes from Sphaerodactylus townsendi, assembly GCF_021028975.2. Lineage (NCBI taxonomy): Eukaryota > Metazoa > Chordata > Lepidosauria > Squamata > Sphaerodactylidae > Sphaerodactylus > Sphaerodactylus townsendi. Next base: position 119,002,608 of record NC_059431.1, read on the forward strand.
ACCGGGTTTGATTCCCAGCTCTGCCGCCTGAGCTGTGGAGGCTTATCTGGGGAATTCAGATTAGCCTGTACACTCCCACACATGACAACTGGGTGACCTTGGGCTAGTCACAGCTTCTTGGAGCTCTCTCAGCCTCACCTACCTGACAGGGTGTTTGTTGTGAGGGGGGAAGGGCAAGGAGATTGTAAGCCCCTTTGAGTCTCCTGCAGGAGAGAAAGGGGGGATATAAATCCAAACTCTTCCTCCTCCTCCTCCTCCTCCTCCTCCTCCTCCTCCTCCTCCTCCTCCTCCTCCTCCTCCTCCCTCTCTCCTCCTCCTCCCTCCCTCCTCCTCCTCCTCCTCCTCCTCCTCCTCCTCCTCCTCCTCCTCCTCCTCCTCCTCCTCCTCCTCCTCCTCTTCTTCTTCTTCTTCTTCTTCTTCTTCTTCTTCATCATCATCACACAGATGTGATTTCCCTAAACACTCTGAATCTTGTGATCCCAGATGAACTTCTGGGGCCTGCAGTCGACACCAATAATAGTGGGAAAGTGGGACGAACCTAAATACACTAAACAATGAGAATCCCTCATAGATATCTCTGGGATCCACATTTCATTGGATACGTTTGGAATACTGCAGAGAGTTCTGGTTACCCCCGGGCCAAAGGAATACCCTAGTTTGTTCTTTTGCCCTCCAGCTACATCTGACTTACCATGACCTGGTGGAGTTTTCAAAGCAAGAGGTATTTGGGAGGTGGTTTGTCACTTCCTGCTTCCATGTCATGACCCTTGGAGGTCTCCCAGCCAAGTATTTGCCAGGGCCGGGACTGAGGGACTGTGACTGGACCAAGGTCACCCAGCAAGATTTCACGGCACAAGTGGGGACTGGCCCTGCTGAGCTTCCAAGATCTAATGGAAGTGAACTGTGCTATGCCTTTCCACATCCCACCTGCCCTATGAGGACAGGCAAATGTTCCTGGAGCTTTTGAGCTTCGAATACACGTTGATTAAAGGGGAGCCTTTTTGTATAACTATGAATGGTACAGAGAAGCCAGGCAGTGAGAGCCCCTCCCCAGCTGCTTCACCAGGGAAACCTAATAAAATTAGGGGGTTGTGGTGGGTTTTCCAGGCTGTGAGGCCGTGGTCTGGTAGATCTCGTTCCTAATGTTTTGCCGGCATCTGTGGCCGGCATCTTCAGTGTAACACTTCCCTCTGTGATACACCTCTGAAAATGCCAGCCACAGTTGCAGGCGAAATGTTAGGAACGAGATCTACCAGACCCCGGCCTCACAGCCCGGAAAACCCACCACAACCCACTAATAAAATAGGTCAACTGGAGTTGGCTCAGAGCAGACAAATGGAAATTGGAAGTTTTATTTTGCACCACACCTGCATACATTTCATGCTCCTTCCTGCCTTATGATGTGGTGGGAATAATCCTTAGAGGGTTAAACTCAAGGAGAATAATCATGTTAGTAGGGTGTTGTGGGTTTTCCGGACTGTATGGCCGTGTTCCAGTAGCATTTTCTCCTGATGTTTCGCCTGCATCTGTGGTCAGGCATCTTTGATCCTCTGAAGATGCCAGCCATAGATACAGGCGAAACGTCGGGAGAAAATACTACTGGAACACGGCCAGACAACCCGGAAAACCCGCACCACAGTGAACGCCTTCGACAATACATCAATCATGTTACTGTCTGTTAACTAGGATTGCCAGTTCTGAATTGGGAGATACTTGGAGGCTGGGAAGGGTGGTCTTTTGGGAGGGGAAGGACCTCAGCAGGGTACATTTCGGTAGAATCGGTTACTAAAATTTTCTCAGTTCGGAGAACGGGTTATTAATGATTGACTCCACTAGGGACAAGGGGGTAATCTCTGTCCCTGGGTACAACAAATCTTGTCAAGTGGGGGTTGCAAAATCAGGGCCCCCTGCCCCCCATGGCACCACCCCCCACGTGTGTATTGTAAGGAACCAGTAAAGTCCAGGCCAAAAGTAACTTTTCAAGTTCTTTATTGAGCTGGCATTCTAAGTTGATCACAAGCAATGCGGGAACTGACCCCCCAACGTTTGAACAGCCTCTTTTACGGGCTCCCCACCAGTTCCCGCCAAAGTTAGATAAACACCTTTAGTTCCCATCCAAAAACCTCCTTGAAACAGTTTCACATAGACAGGCAAAAGAAACAGGAGATACAGATAAGAGAAACATTCCCCGTTCTGGGCGTCCCTCCAACCTTGTCAGAAGAGTACCTTCCAAGGTTAAGCAGCAACTTTACATGTATGAACTGTATGAAATAATACTATATATAGTAATTCTAATTTTTTTGTTCATTGGTTGGGAAAGTTTTATACGTAAAGATTTATCATTTTCTTTTTTTTCCCTTGAAATTTATATTGGAAAGAGAGGAGTTTAAACTACTCTTTTAGATTAAGGATTTTGGATCTCTCCCTCTAAGTGGAATAGATAAAGTAGTTATGGGAATCTGAAGGGGAAGTAGAAAGTAGGAAGGGAGGGAAATATGGGAAGGAGGGAAGCAATAGAGGATGTTTTAGTTGCAGAGGGTTGAGAGAGATAGACTATTAGATATGTTTGTAATATGTTAACAATTGTAAACAGTTTTTGGTTTCTCTCCTTACTTATGTTATTATTTAAAATCAGTCAATATAATTATATAAAAAAGAAATAATATATAAAAAGAAATAATACACAACCTTTCGGTATATTGCTTTTTTAATACTTTAAACAGTCATTATTTGAATCTAGAGTAGAAAGTTGGGAGGGAGGAAAATATGGGAAGGAGGGAGGCAATATAGGATGTTTTAGTTGGGGGGTTGAGAGTGGTAGACAATTAGATATGTTTGTAATATGTTAACAATTGTAAACAGTTTTTGGTTTCTCCCCTTACTTGTGTTATTATTTAAAATCAATCAATATAATTATATAAAAAAGAAATAAGACACTACCTTTCGGTATATTGCTTTTTTAATACTTTAAACAGTCATTATTTGAATCTAGAGGCGGGGCGAAGGGGAACTGCGCCTGGGACGCGTGCGCCCTGCGTCCTTGCCACAGCCCCGCCCCGGAACGCCTGGCCATGCCCCCATCATGCCCCGTCCAGCCCCATTGGCGCTACGCCACTGTTTGAATCCCACCACCATCGGAACCTGTTACTAAAATTTTTGAATCCCACCCCTGCTCTGCCTCCAGTGGCAGCCATTTTGCCCCTGCGCCCACAATGCACAGTCAGAATCCCAAAGGTGACCACAGGTTCAAAAAGAATGGGGACTTCTGAATCAGGCGGTTACTGGTTACAGTCCTAGGTGATGTTTACTAGCGAGTAAGTAAATATTATACATGCTTGGGATCGCACATCAGTCACAGATCGGTGAGCACAAACATGGTTCTCTTCAGGGTGAATTTGATCCAGGATATAGTAGAAATGGTAATTGCCACTGCTGCTCATTCTTGGGAAGATGGACCCAAAAACTGCTTTCAAAAAAAGAATGAAGTTGCTAATTGCATATATTTGTTAAGATTTTTTTGCTTGGTTGTTCAGCTGTTTAAAGTGAACATAAAGAGGATTCATTAAACAAACAAAGGAGCAGCAGTGGCGTAGGAGGTTAAGAGCTCGTGTATCTAATCTGGAGGAACCGGGTTTGATTCCCAGCTCTGCCGCCTGAGCTGCGGAGGCTTCTCTGGGGAATTCAGATTAGCCTGTGCACTCCCACACACGCCAGCTGGGTGACCTTGGGCTAGTCACAGCTTCTCGGAGCTCTCTCAGCCCCACCTACCTTACAGGGTGTTTGTTGTGAGGGGGGAAGGGCAAGGAGATTGTAAGCCCCTTTGAGTCTTCTACAGGACAGAAAGGGGGGATATAAATCCAAACTCCTCCTCCTCCTCCTCCTCCTCCTCCTCCTCTTCTTCTTCTTCTTCTTCTTCTTCTTCTTCTTCTTCTTCTTCTTCTTCTTCTTCTTCTTCTTCTTCTTCTTCTTCTTCAAATGCAGAAAAAAATCAGAAAAAAGGACAGAGCCCTTGTTGGGAAGGGCAGGATACAATTTTAACAAAATAATGACAATAATGTAGTGGTTAGAGTTTCAGCATAGGATCTGGGGAGCCCAGGTTTGAATCCCTACTTGTGTCACAGAAGCTTACTGGGTGACCTGGGGCCAGTTAGCTAATCTGAATCTAACCTACCTCTCAGAGTTGTGGTGAGGATGAAAAGGGATGGTCTAAATTGCTTTGGGTCTCCTCGGGGGGAAAGGCAAAGGCAGGATGCAAATGAAAGAAATAAACCTGAGCTGATAAACTAGCAAAGTGGATCAAAACACAAGTTGTACAATACAAGGTCCCAGAGGCGTATCTGGGCCATACTGCGCCTGGTGCTCACTCTGCGTTTTCCGCCCCTCCCCCCGCAGTGCAACCCCCAGACACACTTACCTTAGTTCAGCCTGAAAGTGCAGGCTGGAAAAAGCGGCCTGTTCACTTGAGGCTGAAAATGGCCTGGTGGGAACTACACTTTCCAGGAGACCTTCGGGGTGGGGGGGAAGCCTCAGGGGGAGCGATTTTCCACCCCCAGGCAGTGTGCCCCATCCCCTGGTAGCTCCGCCTCTGCAAGGTCCCTCATCAAATCAAAATGTCCTCCAGAGCAAGAATAGGTGGCATCTGCTGTGCCCAAAAGGCAAGCCGATTTTGAAACCAAAAAGCAAGTGATATTTTATTTTGGTCTTGCCAGATGATGCTTGCAATGGACAGGCCTGTTACCATTCAAGCTGAGGGGAGTTTGGCCGCTGTTCTCTAAAGCGCTTTTCTCCACTTTCTTGGATGCAAAGAATAATTAAAAATAAAAACAAGCCGGGGCACTCAAATTTGTGACCCCGCCGCCCTCACCCAGACACACCAGGCCTGCTTGTGTTTGCTGCAAGAAAAGCTGGGGAAACAGAACCTTCTGTAGCATAATAGTGACTGTGGCTGTTTTTGCACGGCACAATTACACCGGGGTTGAACTGGGATCATATATATCTGGCCTTTTTTATCCTGGTCTCTGCCTTTGCATGACTCCCCACTTCTGCCCAGGAGCAGAGTTAGGTCCAGTAGGAAATGCTCCAGTTTGCTCCGCACGGGCCAGACTTCTGTATTTACTTGGGAAGCATGTCTGAGCATGTCCAGTGTCCCATCTTCTGATTAGCCATTGCTTTTTAGTGGCAGCTGCAAGCACCTGTGAGCTTGCCTGGTGTCCCGCATTCTGATTGCCTGTTGTTTTTGAGCGGCAGCTTGAATGAATGTCAGGCGGGGAGATCAGGCGGCTGGGTGGGAAAAAATAAACCAATGCTGCTCCTGATTGATTTTTGCATGGCACAGGCCCAAGAGGCATCACACTGGGATTTTGAAAAAGAACCTCCAGACTGGCAGTTTTTGAAAATCCTGGGCTAACATAAATATCCCGGGGGGGAAACAGGGGCAGACCCTGTGCAGCTTCGGGATTTCTGACTGCACAGAGATATTTTACATACTCACCCCAGGATATTTTGGCTGTGCAAAAACAGCCACTGTGTTTCCCCTCTAGGCTTAACCTTTTGAGCAGCCCATTTGCTCTATTTGGTGCTGGAGAGATATTTGAGCAACCCCAGGTCTTTAGATTTTCAGTTGCATTTGTTGATCCCCCCCCCCCCGTTCCCCACATTTCAAAAGGATAGGGTTACCAACCTCCAGGTGGGATGTGGAGATCTCCTGGAATTACAACTGATCTCCTGCCTAAGAGGTCAGCTTGTACCCCACTGAAATTCCTCCCCTCCTAAACCATTCCTTTCCAAGGTCCCCCCCTCCAAAAAACCTTCCAGTTTCCCTAAATGGAGCTGGCACCATCTACACTCAGCACCATTTTATTTGTGTCAATTGGTATTCGATGCTAAAACGTCTGAAACATCACCCCTGTCTTGTCCATCCTTTTAAGAAAATTAAGTATCTGGTGTGACAAAGATTTCTGCCTAGCTCGAAACCTTGCACACTGTTTTATTCGGGTTGGTTGATCTACATTAAATGTATTATACATCTGTTTTTTGATTTCTACTTTGCTCTGTTTTCTGTGAGGTAGAAACCAGATTTTTGTTGTTGCCAATACAATGAGAGATGCTAATATTTGTGCCACGGATGCATTCTTTTGACCTTTGCTTGTTGTTGGAAGTTAAGCCTTCTTACGTAAGAGTGGTGGTTAACAATTTGACATGCAGTGAGTTTGGGATCTTTCCAAAAAATCCGCCCCCCCAATAAGCATGTCAACAATGCAGTCTTGTGCCAAGTCACTCCAGCTGAAGCCCATTCATTCGGTGGGATAGGCTGGAGTAACAATTCTGCGCCGGACCGTGCTATATACGAGTCCACCATTCTTCAAGGGGACATTTGCACTCCACCTTGAAGCCTCTAAGGACCCAAAAGGGGTGTGCTGAGATCTTGTTTCAGTTGTGATGCTTACAAATCCGTGGGAGGCTGGCTTGCTGCATGCTCAGCACCGTGACCTTCTCATTCCCTCCGCCGCCTTTAATGAGATTACAGATGTTCTGGGGGCACAGAAAAGTCATGCTTGTCCTGCAGTTTTGCCTGACCTCTGTGGCTGTACTAACTGGTATGATACCTGGTACTCTGTTTATACCAGTAAAGTCAGGGGACATTTTTTGTGGGTTTCTGTTGCCTCAATTCTATTCTGGGGCTGTTGAACTTACAAAAGAGGGCTGGATATGAGATAACTGTGGCTGCCTCGGCTGGCCCCAGAACACCTCTGGGGGGGACAGTTCCTGGACTGGTTGGAGGGGTTGGAGGTCTGCCTTGTGGGGGCTTATCAGGCCTGGGGGCCAGCTGAGGTAACCCCCCTGAGCTCACCCTAACCCCATCCCTTCTCCCAATCGGGCCTAGCCAGAGGCGTACTGCCTATAGCCATGGTGGCGAACCTTTGGCACTCCAGATGTTATGGACTACAATTCCCATCATCCCCTGCCAGCATGGTCAATTGGCCGTGCTGGCAGGGGCTGATGGGAATTGTAGTCCATAACATCTGGAATGCCAAAGGTTCGCCACCACTGGCCTATAGGGATATGGGGTCACCCATGTCCCCGGGCACATGCCTTTCGATCACGTGGGGGGGAGGCACCGGGCACCCCCACATGACAAAACAGCATGCACCCCAGCTGCATGTCACTGAGGCGGGGCTTGGCAGTGGGTGGCTGCGGGTTAGGGACGGCAGGAGCTGGCCTGCAGAGAGGCAGGGGCGGGGCCCCACCCCGAGCCTCACCCCCAAACACAAGGGGCGGGGGGTGCCTGGAGGAGGTGTTGCCCCCGGGCACCATTCCCCCTCGATACACTTCTGGGCCTGGTGAGCCCAGGTTCTGCAAGCCAGTTCAGGAGCAAGGGGGTTTGCCTCAGCTGTCTCCCCAGGCCTGATCAGCCCCTATGCCGTATGTTTGGCAACCATGGTCTATTCCCGTGATGGCGAACCTTTTCGAGCCCGAGTGCCCAAATTGCAACCCAAAACCCACTTATTTATTGCAAAGTGCCAACACGGCAATTTAACCTGAATACTAAGGTTTTAATTTAGAAAAACGGTTGGCTCTGAGGCGTGCGTTACTCAGGAGTAAGCTTGGTGGTTTGCTTTGAAGCAACCATGCAACTCTTCCAACGGGTGAATCATGACCCTAGGAAGGTTTACTCAGAAGCAAGCCCCATTGCCAGCAACCAAGCTTACTCCCAGGTAAAGGATCGCGCTTTAGTTCTTCACATGAAAATCAGTGGGGTTTAACAGCGCTTAACAGGGTTAACTACACTGCTTCCCCAAAACTAGGTCTTATGTTTATGCTTATAATCGAGCCCAGCGGCCCAGGCCAGCTAGATGTGTTGGGGGGGGGGGCACTCTGTTTGCACGTGCCCACAGAGAGGGCTCTGAGTGCCACCTCTGGCACCCGTGCCATAGGTTCGCCACCACTGGTCTATTCTCCCACCCCTCTGCTTTAAGTAAATTTGGAAATATCTTTCCTGTGAATTATGCGGATGGAATTGAAATTTACTTTGAATATCAGGTTGTAATACTTAACCAGGCCGGGGGGGGGGGGGGGAGGGGGGGGGGGCTGTGATCTTACCCATCCTCTCCTGGGAATGTCTCCAATAAATCACCCGGTGTCCTTCCTTCAGCTGGGGATGAGCTAAATATCTTGAAGCTCTACCGCAGCAATACCAGCTTGTATAGACAGCGCAATGGGGTAGCATTACTCTGTGAGTAAAATTAAACATTTGGAAAGGCTCCCTGAGAATCTTGAGGGAAACGTCTTGACTGGTGCATGTGGAAATTAACCCTTACAGCACTGCCTCACATCCTGCCCTTGGTACGGCTCTTTGTAAGATGACATGTGCAAAGTCTCTGACTAAATACACACCGCTTGTTTGGCAAGCAAGAAAAACCGGCCAAATCTCTCCCTCCCACTTGCCGATAAAGGAGGCATTTGTAAACCAGGACTTATTTTCCTTAAGCAGAAAGGGGAGGATGGGAAGAAAATAAAATGCTTTGATAACTTTGCAAAAAAAGTCTAATAGTATTCATCATTTTTTTTAAAAAATTCTTCGTTCAAATTCTGTAAAGAATAGTATAATGAGAACCAAGGGTTGCCAACTGAACAAGGGGAAAACCCTGGTTGCCAACTTGCAGGTGGGACCTGGAAATCTCCTGGAATTATAATTGAACTCCTGCCTACAGAGGTCAGCTTCACTGGATAAAATGGCTACTTTGGAGGGTGGATTCTATCTATCCATCTATCCATCTATCCATCTATCCATCTATCCATCTATCCATCCATCCATCCATTTATCTTCTCTCTATATATCTATATCTATATCTATATCTATATCTATATCTATATCTATATCTATATCTATCTATCTATCATCTATCTATCATCTATCTATCTATTCATTCAAACTTATATGCCGCTGTCCTCCATAGTGAAAAGAAGAAAACTTGTACCAACCTGGCTACAATAACTATACTTCAAAAATTGTGTCTCCCACTGGAGTAGCAATTTACTTATAAGCAACCAAAATAATTTTACAACACAACAACCAGATGTTTTGGAAAAAAATATTACATCTCTCCCACTGGAGTAATGAAAAAAAGCCATTTGTATACAGTTTAGAGTGTCACAGCCGTATAATCTTAACATAAAGATAACAGCTAGCCAGGTTCTAGGTAGGTAACTGGCCTCGTAATACTTCAAGGCTGTTCTGAAAGGAAACAAAATAAAGACCTGTTACAAAAAAATTACAATTGACATGTGAAACTAAATTCCAAAACATGAAAATACTTACAAAAGGCAGGTCAAGATTTTTCCAAAGTTACAATAGTGCTTATAATCTACAAAAAAATAAGTAAATAGTTATAGTGTTCAACCAGTGACAATTTAATTATTTCTTTAAAAAGAAGGAAAACACCAAAATACCAAGGAGGACAGCGCTCTGCAATTAGTTTTTTTCTTATGCTTCTCGCAACGTCCTGAAACACCAGACAGAAGCAATGTAATTTGTAGAGAAAGTCAGGGGAAGCAGGTGAAGTTAATTAAGCATCACTGTCCTCCATAGGACATTATAATTTGTATCCCACGGCATTATATCCACTGAGGTCCTGCCTCTGTCCAAACCCCACCCTCTCCACCCTCCTCCCACAAATGTCCAAGATTTTCCCAACTCAGAATTGGCAAATCTACCGGTGGGGCAGTTAGGCGGTGAAGCTTTTCTCATACGGGAAGGAGCTTTGTCGCCTTCTATTGTCAAGTAGCAGTGGAACAGGGTTTGCGCTGCTAAGAAAAATTTGGCAACCTCCCTTGGAACACGTTGGGAAATGGCCCAGGATTTCTGAAGCCAGTTCTGAAGGGGTTAATGGTGGGGGTGGGGTTCTGCGACCCTCGGAGATGCCCCCGCTTGGCCTGGCTTAAAGGCGCCTGCATGTTTCTACCTCAGCTGTTCATTGAAACCATGAGTGGTGAAAATGGCTGACCTCCCAAGTCCCTTCGAAGAAATGCCTGCTGGGTGTTGATGGGGTGGGGAGGGCTGCCAGCAGCTCCGGCGTTCAGTCCCGAAATAAAATGAGCAGTTGACTTTGCTTGGTGTGCTGTGTTAGTGCATGCAGATTGGTTCCCCTCCTGCTGACCTCCATTTTTTTCTTCTCTCTAATAGCCCAATAGAATCTTGCCAGAATTTCTATAAAGATTTCACGTTACAGATTGACATGGCTTTCAACGTGTTCTTCCTACTCTACTTTGGCTTGCGGGTAAGTGTTGACCTATCTCTGGGTAACTTTGTTGGTCAATGCACAAAGAATGAATGAAGCCGTTCCAGTTGCCAGGAGCTTTCGAATTACTCCTGGTGTAGTGGTTCAGAGCAGGTGCACTCTAATCTGGAGAACCGGGTTTGATTCCCTGCTCTGCCACTTGAGCTGTGGAAGCTTATTTATTTATTATTTATTATTTTATTTATTATTTATATTTGTATACCGCCCTCCCCAAAGGCTCAGGGCGGTGTATCCGGTGAACTAGATTATCTTGTGCACTCCAATACATGCCAGCTGGGTGACCTTGGGCATCACAGTTCCTCAGAGCTCTCTCAGCCCCACCTACCTCACAGGGTGTTTGTTGTGAGGGGGGAAGGGTGATATGAATCCAACTCCTCCTCCTCCTCCTCCTCCTCCTTCCCTCCATTCATTCAAAGAAGTTGTATCCAACTCTCTTCAGCATAGTAGGGAGGGTAGCCACACCTACCTCACAGGGTGTTTGTTGTGAGTGGGGAAGGGTGATATGAATCCAACTCTCCTCCTCCTCCTCCTCCTCCTCCTCCTTCCCTCCATTTATTCAAGAAAGGTGTATCCAACTCTCTTCAGCATAGTGGGGAGGGTGGCCGGTTTCCAAATGGGCCATGGAGATCTCTCAGAATTACAACTGATCTCCAGATGACAGAAATCTGGAGAAAATGGCTGCTTTGGAGAGTGGATCTGGTGGCATTATTTATATCCCACAGATTCCTTCCCCAAATCTCACCTTGCCAGTCTCTCTTCCCAGATTTCCCGGAATTTTTCAACCCAGAGCTCATTACCCTAATAGCACCCCAGATGGCTTCCAAGTGACATCTGAAAATGGTTCAAAATGACTAAAAGTTGAATTAAGAATGACCAGCAATAAAAAAAACCATCACTGTCAAAGTTACTGAGTCTCTTCAGCAAACACTAGTTCTGCTCTGCTCCACAACTAGTTTTCCTTTCAGTTGTGGCATTTTTTTGTATTAATGTCCTTAAGGAAGGATTTTTTTGAACCATGTCAAGTTAGAATTAGCTTCTGAAAGCTTGGCGGGGGGAGGGGGAGCATGGCCCCAAACCAGCCCAACCCCAGAGCTGTGCTATCTCCCAACACACAACTGCACACAGCACTCCGTCCTAGGTATGCTTTGTATCTCTCTGTCTGGTCCATGTTTTGGTCCATATTTTCTACACAGAGCTTAGGACTGCTGTACATAATTCGTCCTTCTCCAGGTTGTCCCCACAACAGCCGTGTAAAGTAGGTTAACCTGAAAGACTGATCCAGTGGCCAGAGCTCACAAAACAAGTTTTATGGATGAGTGGGGATTTGAAGGACAACTCCATACTGACTGTTTCTGACCTCTGACCACATGAGGCCATCTTACAGTTGAGACACCAAAAGCCAAGTTGTTTATTATTATTATTATTATTATTATTATTATTATTATTATTATTATTATTATTATTATTATTATTATTATTATTATTATTATTATTATTATTATTATTATTATTATTATTCCACCCTATCCCAGAGGGCTCAGTTTCCAATTCACCTCCTACAGTCAGTTAATCAGTAGATGGGTCCTTCATTTCACCAACATATGCCTCAGTTTATCAACTAGGTGCACAAGTACAAACAGAAACACGCTTTAACTGCCATGGTTTGCCCGCAAAGAATTTGGCAACAGGCTGAGAATTCTGTAATCAAACTGCACAGAACTGCAGTTTCCTGTGAAGGGAAATTTTATGATTTAGATGGATTGATTGACATTCCACCTTTCTGTCCAGTCAGCATCCCCGAGGTGGTTAACATTTAAAAAGCGAAACATCGTGAAACAGGCATAAAGCCAGTTTAAACCAACACTGTGATACACTTGTACAAACGCAGAAAGTGGAGATTTGGTTGGCCACGCAGGCTTTGGCAGCAGCAACCACCACAGCGCAAAAAGCTACACTTTGACTTTCACCTTATGGCGGACTCTGCCTCCTGTGGAGCCGTTTTGTGGTTGCCATTTTGTTGCTGTGCCCCCATGCCGTAGCAGAACTCCAAATGGCCCCTGCCTGGCAGAACAATCTGCCTCCAGCTATTTGGGTCCTGTAGGACTTGGAGCAGTTCTGCAGGGCCTGCAAAACAGAGTTGTTCCGCTGGGCTTTTGGGGAGGCTGGCCGCTGAGGTGCTATTCCTTGTGTGCTTTGACACCTGTATACTTTACAGGTATGCTGTATGTTTTACCACCTGACTATTGCCATCATAGCCCGACCCCCTCCCAGGAATGAATGGAAGAGGTTGTACTAGTCATGGGTCACCATCTGTTGTTTTATTTACTGTTTAACCGGTCTAACCATTGCTATGTTTTAATTTACATATTGGTATTTTTTGGGGTTTTATTGTGTTTTATGGCAATTTATTTTGTATATCAAGCCCCCAAAAACAAACGAATAAACAAATAAATGTGCTAGCAGACTCAAAAAAGGTTGGAGAGCCCTGCCCTACAGGCTGTAAAATGATATAGCACCATAGCCCAATCTTGTCAGGCCTCAGAAACGAAGCAGGGTAGGTACTTGGATGGGAGGCCACCAAAGAAGACTCTTGAGAGGAACATAAGAACATAAGAACAAGCCAGCTGGATCAGACCAGAGTCCATCTAGTCCAGCTCTCTGCTACTCACAGTGGCCCACCAGGTGCCTTGGGGAGCTCTCCTGCAGGATGTGAAAGCAATGGCCTTCTGCTGCTGCTGCTCCCGAGCACCTGGTCTGCTAAGGCATTTGCAATCTCAGATCAAAGAGGATCAAGATTGGTAGCCATAAATCAACTTCTCCTCCATAAATCTGTCCAAGCCCCTTTTAAAGCTATCCAGGTTAGTGGCCATCACCACCTCCTGTGGCAGCATATTCCAAACACCAATCACACATTGCGTGAAGAAGTGTTTCCTTTTATTAGTCCTAATTCTTCCCCCCAGCATTTTCAATGGATGCCCCCTGGAAAGCCATGGATAAACCACCTCTGATCCTCTCCTGCCTTGAAATCCCCATTTCTCCCTCCCTCCCCCCCCTCTCTCTCTCACAAATCTGAAAGTGACTCTGACAACTCTGTTGTGGAGCTTTTGTTAAATAACACAGAGGCCATGCTCTTGGAAAAAGTAGCAACATTTCTTTTACAAGTGACAGAATTTTCTAACATCCAATGCTAGATACCGTTTATCGGTCTGTGTTTTGAATGTACTTTTGATTTGTACTTCAGAAATGTCTGTAATGCTCTGGAGCCTATTTTAATATGCCTAATAAAGGTTGTTGTGTTGTAACCTGAACCGTGGCATGAAGTGGACCTGTGCTTGCTAAAAATGCTGCCTAAAATACACGCTTCGTCGTCCTACTCACGTGTTCCCCCCCCCTTCTCTCTCTCCCCTCCCCAGTTCATAGCAGCCAACGACAAGTTGTGGTTCTGGCTCGAAGTAAACTCAGTGGTAGATTTCTTCACGGTCCCTCCAGTGTTCGTTTCAGTGTATTTAAACAGAAGTTGGCTGGGTAAGTAAATGGCACATCAGAACTTATTTTCTTTTTCATTAACTGTGTGTGTGTGTGTGTGTGTGTGTGTGTGTGTGTTGTGTTGTGTTGTGTGTGTGTGTGACCAGGCACAACTTGGCGGAAGTCCCTTGTCTGGGGCGACCATAGGCTGAGACCCAGAAGCCGCAGGCATGTGGGTCTGCATCAGTCAGAGGGCAGACGTGTGTTTTTGTGTCTTATTCCATTTGTGAGGCTTGCTTATCCATCCATCCATCCATCCATCCATCCATCCATCCATCCATCCATCCATCCATCCATCCATCCATCCATCCATCCATCCATCCATCCATCCATCCATCCATCCATCCATCCATCCATCCATCCATCCATCCATCCATCCATCCATCCATCCATCCATCCATCCATCCATCCATCCATCCATCCATCCATTTTCCAAATTTCTAAACCGCCCACCCCCGAAGGGCTCTGGGTGGTGTACACTAGGCCAGGTTAAATTAAATCAGGTTAAAAACAATTTACAAAATTCATAAAAATAGCAGCAAGAATACAGCAGAACCATAGAAGTATATGGCACCCGAACCCAAGGCCAGGCGGGGGAGAAGTGTAGATTAGATGTTATATTGGGCGTGCCGATGATGGAATGGCACGCAACACAGGGGCATCCCAGAGGGGAAATCCGCGGCCGGCTTGTGAGACAGATGACCTTAATGTTGACAAGTTCTACAAGACCAAGCGTGAAGTAACTGTTCCCCCCTTCTTTTTCAACATCAAATTCAAAACCAATCTGATGGCAGACTATCTGAGTATACTCCAAGAGCCCAAGCTTCAATGGATCTACACAAGGGCTTGTTGTAATTCCTTCCCTTGTTCTGTACTCCAAGGGAGGTTTCTTAAAATTGACTCGCAAGAGCGGAAATGCCCCCACTGTACTATAGTGGTGCAATCCATGGAACTTATAAGGCTTAACTGCCCCAAATACGAAGAAGCTAGGACCAGGCTTTTGACTCTTCTTCCTGCTAAGTTTAAGGAATACTCTGTTGCCGGGAAGGTTGCATTCCTACTAAACAACTCTTCTTCTGTGATTTTAAATTCTGTAGCTAGGTTCCTTTTAGGAACTTTGGAATAATACCTGTGGTGGTTTTATGTATGGAACATTTGTCTGGATAATGCTGGTTGTTATATTGGTATTATGCCTAATAAAGGTTTTATGTATGTATGTACCTTAATGTTGGCCAGTGGACTGAGCCCATGAGTGGAGGAGAGCATAACAACAGGGCTGGGATCCAACCTCTCACTCACTGCCCACTTTTGCCATTTCTCGTATTTCCACCTTGCTTATTCAATAGGGTTGCCATCTCCAGGTTGGAAGAAGCCAGCAGGTTTTGGGGTGAAGCCTGGGGGCGGGGGTGGGATTTGGGGAAGGGAGACTATAAGGCTGTACAGTCCATCCTACAAAGCAGCCATGTTCTCTGGGGAAGTGATCTCTGGAACCAGGAGATCAGTTGTCGTTCTGGGAGATCTCCAGGCCCCATCTGGAGGTTGGCAACCCTGTTGAACAGGTGTTGAAGGTGTGTATGGCAGCAATCAGTCAACACGAGGATTGACTGTCCTGGCTGGCATTTACAATGAATGGTGTTTCCTCCGTTATTCCCTGTCCATGAAGTACCTGAGCTTATCATGTTCATAGATAGAACTCTATTGCTTGCTTTCACCTGAACTCTGCTGCTGAAATCCAATACGTATTTACTCTGCAGATTAGCATTTGTTTTGTCAGGGTATGCATGTCAGGGTATGCATATTTCTGACTGAATGGTCCAGGTTAAATCGATCTTGTCTCATCTCGGGATCTAAGCACAGTCGACCTTGATTAGTATTTGGATGGGAGCAGCAGTGGCGTAGGAGGTTAAGAGCAGATGCATTCTAATCTGGAGGAACCGGGTTTGATTCCCAGCTCTGCCGCCTGAGCTGTGGAGGCGTATCTGGGGAATTCAGATTAGCCTGTACACTCCCACACAGGGTGTTTGTTGTGAGGTGGGAAGGGCAAGGAGATTGTAAGCCCCTTTGAGTCTCCTGCAGGAGAGAAAGGGGGGATATAAATCCAAACTCCTCCTCCACCACTGCCACTACTACTACTACTACTACTACTACTACTACTACTACTACTACTACTACTACTACTACTACTACTACTTCTTCTTCTTCTTCTTCTTCTTCTTCTCCTTCTTCTCCTTCTTCTCCTTCTCCTTCTTCTCCTTCTTCTCCTTCTCCTTCTCCTTCTTCCCTGAGGAAGTCCAGGGAGAGGCGATGGCCAGCCACCTCTGCTCACCTGCCCTGACCTGGAAGGCCCAGGTGAGCCTGATCAGAAGCCAAGCCATGGTTAGATGGGAGACCCGTCAGGAAGTCCAAGGTCCCAATGGCACACCACCACTACTCTTCTCTGGCTTTGAAAATCCAGTGGGGTCACCATTAGTCAGTTGTGACTTGATGGCCATAACTACCACCACATGTGTGCAAATCACAGATTCTTGGCCAGAACCTTCTTGCAGCCTGAGGAGCTTAAAATCGGAACGAGACTTTGTGCTTTGTGAGGAGGGCGTAACAATGAAAATGATGCATTTTCTATGCTGCAGAAACAATGGGGGATGGGGCACTCCCTTTGGGAGTCCATAACTTTGGACTCCCCAAACCAAACCTCACCAAACCTGGGTGATATCATCAGGAGAGTCTCCTGAAAAATTCCTGAAATTTTGGTGCTGCTAGCCTAAAAACTGCACCCTCTGCAGGTCAAAAACAGAAAAACACTGAAAATACAAAAATCCCACAAATGAACCTGCAGTTTTTGCGCCCCCCACAAGGCGGCGCCCAGGGCAACTGCCCACTTTGCCCAATGAGAGGAAGGCCTCTGGCGCAGGCTGCTCTTCCTGGCAGCACCTGGGCCTGCTTCAAACGGCCTTTCCTACATCACCTGGAAGAGCTCTCTCTCAGAGCAGCCCAGCCTTTATCATAGTTTTAGCACAGGAGCCTTTTCCTTGCTTCCCCAGCTGCATTTCCATAAGTTGGGTCAGGATGAATATGGCAATCCAACCTGCTGTATGCAATGTTCTAAGGGGAAAAAGAGGGACTCGGACGTTGACAGTGATCTTGGAGAGGAATGACTGGCCTCATAACTTCAGTTTTTACTTCTCTGGGCTGAGGATCCATCTTTACCTCTGCTGATCCTGTAGCAAAAGATGTTACAAGCAACCCAGGAGCGACTAATTTATTCCTTTCCAGTGTGACTGCAGTTTAAAGAACAGTCTCCTTCTGCCATCTTGTGTTCAGCATAAGGCATTACCTCTTCTTTGGAAACCAAGATGGCTCCTTCATAGCCCAAACCAAAAATGATTCTCCTTAAACTGCAGGAAGTTCTGCACCACAGCTGGCATATTTCCCCTTAGACCAGGGGTCCCCAAACTTTTTAAACAGGGGGCCAGTTCTCTGTCCCTCAGACTGTTGGAGGGCCGGACTAAAAAAAACTATGAACAAATTCCTATGCACAAATGATTGTAAAATGTTTGATTTCACCTTTCAGCCTTTCTGTCATGGTCTATTTTTAGAACAGTGACCAAAGTATGTCAAGTACAGGGTGGGCTCCAAATATTGTTGGGGAGGCTGTGGAATACCTTCCCCTGTAAAAAAAAAAGCAGCACTTTCCCAATGAAGCATTCCATCTAACCCAGGATCAGGTATCTTCCTGGGTTCTTTCCTCCCTAGCAGCCAGCGAGCGATTCGCCAGCCTGGCTGATGCCAATGGGAGTGAGGCGGAACAGAAAGCCTGAGAGCAACACATGGAGTAGCTGAGAGGGAAGGGCGGAGCAGGCGTTGCCACATGTAAGGTTTCCAACTCTGGGTCAGAAAATTCATGGAGATTTGGGGGTGCCATCATGTAACTGCAATCAACAGCCGTTGGGGCCGGTTCCTCCTCTCCCTCGAGCCCCCACTGCACATGAACGGAGCCATCGCCGCCATGCCTGGTGGGCCGGATAAATGCCTTCAGGGGGCCACATTTGGCCCCCGGGCCGTAGTTTGGGGACCCCTGCCTTAGACCCAGAAAGTGAAAGCTGGGAATGTGTGTATTGTGGCTATGAGTTTCCCGAACCTCTTAGCAGTTGTCAGCTATTTTATTGGTGTGTGTGCATTATGTGCAATCAAGTTGCTTCCAACCTATAGTGACCCTATCAATTAATGACCTCCCAAATTTTCCGTGTTTTTTCTAGTGACTCTGCTCACAATGGGACCAAAGTACAATAGCCTTGGTCTAGTCATTTTAACTTCTAGGGACAGTTCAGACTTGATTTGATCTAGAACACAATGATTGTTCTTTTTGGCAGTTCATGTAAAACTCTCCTCCAACACCACATTTCAAAGGAATCTACTATTTTCTCTTCAGCTTTCTTCATTGTCCAATTTTCAGATCCATACTTAGTAATGGGGGATACTATGACAGTTTTCCCTCTTTTTCTTTTTGCATGATGAATTGACTGTTTGGGTGGATACTGCTAGGGTAATCCAGAAATGGTTTGCAAAACCGTGGTTGCAGACTGTAAAAGGATCATCCACAAATTGGAACCATACCATGAGTTTTTAAGTATTGTAGTCATCCACAAAACAAACCAACAATTGGACCACCGAGTCTATAGAAAACCAACCCATACAGACCGCTTTTTACACAAAAATTCCAGTCGCCATCCACAGCAAAACAATGGCGTCAAAGCTCTGGTTGACCATGCAAACAGCTCTGTGATTCTCTCCTTCTCACTGGTGAACTAAATCACCTTGACCGGACTCTGTAAGCAAAAGACTGCTCCACAACAGAAATCAGAAGAGCTATAAAACCAAGAGAAACCATGAGAAAAACACAGGCCAGGAGAAACACTCCCTACAAGGAAGGTATTTCTACCATATGTGAAGGGAATCACCAATCGAATGGGAAAACTGCTGGAAAAATCTAACTTCCAAACATTCTTCTGACCCACCAGAAAGATGCAACAAATGCTACAGTCACTAGAGGACAAAGGCCTTATCTTGGCAGGTGTGAATTGCATACCATACAGCTGTGGACAAGTATATATGTGGTCTACAAAACACAGCATTCTGACAAGAATGTTTTAAAAAATGAAAGTCACTGCCTGAGAAATTCAAATTCTTGATAACTCTGACAGCTAGACAACATACACAAACAACGAACATCAGGACAATTTCACCAAAAGAGAGAGTCTGAAAATCAACAAAACCAAAAACTAGAAGAAGAAGAGTTTGGATTTATATCCCCCCTTTCTCTCCTGCAGGAGACCCAAAGGGGCTTACAATCTCCTTGCCCTTCCCCCCTCACAACAAACACCCTGTGAGGTGGGTGGGGCTGAGAGAGCTCCGAGAAGCTGTGACTAGCCCAAGGTCACCCAGCGGGCGTGTGTGGGAGTGTACAGGCTAATCTGAATTCCCCAGATAAGCCTCCACAGCTCAGGCGGCAGAGCTGGGAATCAAACCCGGTTCCTCCAGATTAGACACATGAGCTCTTAACCTCCTACGCCACTGACATTCAGATGTAATTGCAATGGAACTCTACATGGACACATGCAAACATTCCTTACCATCCTGTGAGGTGAACAAATTTAAACCCCACCACACAGTCACTCTACACCAGGGGTCTGCAACCTGTGGCTCTTTCAGCCTTATACTCCGTGTTGCCTGGAGGTCAGAGGATAGCGTGGGCATGTCCCCCCAGACCTCCAGAGCAGTGCTGGAGGGGCCAAACCAGAAGCAGCTCCATACATGAGGGTCTGCTTTTCGCATCCCCTCCACTCACCTCTCCTCCCAGCGCTGCTCTGGAGAGCTGGAGCGATATGCCCATGCTGCCCTCCGACCCCTGGAGGTTGGAGGGTAGCGTAGGTGTGTCTCTCCAGAGCAGCTGCCATCCCCCCTCTGCCATCTCTGCAGCCACCATCTCCCCTCTGCCCCACGGAGAAGGCGGATGCCTGCTCCGTTAGGCAGAGGGGTTTTCCCTGCCCAGTGCCTCTGCCTCCCAGCGCTGGAAAGAAAGGTGAGTGCAGGGGCCGAACCGGAGCCGAATCTCCGGCTCAGGGGCCGAATCTCCGGCTCAGTAGATCTTTGGGGCCGTGGAAAATGGGTCCAAATGGCTCTTTGGGTGGTAAAGGTTGCCGACCCCTGCTCTACACTGTGCCCGAGAGAGAAACATATCTCACTGTGACATGCTTCTGAAGATGCCAGCCATGGATGTGGGTGAAAGGTTAGCAGCAAAAACTACCAGACCACGGCCACACAGCCCGGAAAACCCACAACAGCCAGGTTGGAAAATGTTTCCTCCAGAACTTGACTGAAAACTTCCCTTTCCCTGCCAACCTCTTAGGTGAAAAAGTGACTAATATTCTAAAAGAATAGATAAAAGAATAATATTTAATCTGCACAACAGACCTAGCTGTCTCCTAGCAAAAACATTCCCTCCACAAAAGCCATCTTGCCCCCCCCCTTATTTTTCTGTCCCCCTCCCCAAATGCAATGAAGGTAGTGAACCCCTGTGAGCTCCTGAGCTAACTGTCATGGCTGCCTCTTGCTGTCAGTACTTTACCTCATCTGAATCTTTGTGATCTCCTTCACTGTGGACCAAAATTACTCCTACGACTACTATTTTGTTTTGTTTTACTTATTCCCTGCTCTCCCTGCTTTAGGAGACTTAGAGAACTTTGCATCCTAAAATATACATCACAAAATATAAAAAATACAATAATAATATACATAATAAATACGATATTCTTTAAAACTGGCATGTATGCAGCGACGTACTGGGCCTAAATGGTGCCCGTGACCACCTCCCTGCGCCCCCCCCCCTGTGCCTGGCTATCCCCCTCCGGGCCCCCTTACGGGAGCCAGAAAGAATACTTGCAATGCTGGAAATATTTGAAGATGGTTTGAAGACTTTGCAGACGTTAACTCTTTCTTTTGCTTCTAAGGAAGTCTGTGCTGCTTGAATTGCTTCTGAGATCTTCTAGTATCCTCTACCTGGACTCTGTTTTCTTGCAATTCTGTTGAAACCGGATTACTTAAAATATCATGGATCTTTTACACCTTAAACATCTGAGATTTTGCTGTCTCCAGCCTTCCCCAGACACCTGAACTAGTAACAAAACTGTAAAACAGGAACTGCTAACCAATAAGGATGCTATAGTGATTTGCTTCTATAGGGCTTCTTAAAAGGACAGGGTCTAACTAAGGTTTACTCCCATAGAATGGTGTACAAAAGGCAACTAAACCCATTCTAAGGGTACAACTGAGACTTGCCTGTATATACTCGTGTATAAGTCGACCCGCTTATAAGTTGAAACACCTAATTTTACCACAAAAAACTGGGAAAATGTATTGACTCGTGTATAAGTCTAGGGTGGGAATTGCAGCAGCTACTGGTAAATTTCAAAAATAAAAATAGATACCAATAAAATTACATTAATTGAGGCATCAGTAGGTTAAATGTTTTTGAATATTTATTTCAAAGAAAAACAGTAAACTAGCTCTGTAAGTGGAAAAAAGGGTCATCAAGAACAATATGGTCTCAACAATAACTTTAAAAGTACAAACAACTTAGCTCAATCAGCAACCAAGCTAAAACACAAGAGTTAAAATCCTTCAAAACTGGATTCCTCCTCCTTATCTGTAGGTCCAAATGTAACCCAACTTAGATTTTAAGAGGGATATTATCAGAAATGGAAAAGGAGTCCAAATCTTTGCCAGTGTGATCCCACCTTGTGACCCTTAACATTCACCAGACTTACAACAAAAGAAACTTTAAATCTATTTTCTGTTTCATAAACAATAGTGTGCAGTATAACAATGAAATATGGCAAACCAATACAGAAACAATAATCAACATATAATAGTTCTGGCCTGCTATTTAAAACAAACTAGCAGGGTCTCAGTCCTTTACAGTTTTCTCTAGCTGTATACAGACTCCAGGCCTCTTAACTGAACCCTGTGAAGTTGACTGGCTCCAGCTACAGGCAGCACCCATTATAACATTTTATAACAGGAAACCAAAATACAAACTAATAGTCAATCAATATAAACACAATATTCCCTTCTCAACAATTAATACAAACATTCTCATACCTGAAATACAGGCCTCTTAATTCTGAGGAAATGAAGCCTTTCCTTCCTTATATGGAAAATCTCTTTTTAAAATATTTTTATTGTATAGTTTGAAATAATCATTCTATTTACATCTTTCTGATATAATTTCCAAACAATACATTTTCCCTTTTTTCCCTCCCACCCTCCCCTAATATTATGTTTTACTTTTCTTTAACCAAACAGCAGTAAGTTCATTCATTGTTGTCTTCTTATCCATATGTCTTCTTTGACTCCCGTCTCCATCCAATTCTCATAACTTGTCCACATCTTCCTTGTTTCATTCTGTTTTTCTTGCCATGTTTTATTCTTTGATAATATTTCAAAAATGTCCAATGTCACTTGTTCCCATATATATTCCAACCATTTTTGAATCGTCCGTTTTTTCTTATCTTTATATGGAAAATCTGAACTCTTTAGCTCCTCCTAATGGATCCTGGGTTACACAAACAGAGCTTAGCTATAGTATAGCACATACAGTTACCGTATAAACTTGAGTATAAGTCGACCCGAATATAAGTCGAGAGAGGGTTTTTCAGCATTAAAAATGTGCTGAAAAAGTCGACTTATACACAAGTATATACGGTAAATAAGGAAAATAGTTAGGGTGCCTCTGGGGGCATGACAGTGCCTGCTTCCCTGTCCCTGACAAATACTAGGTGCATTCTGGCTTCCATCTCTCGTTGCTTGTAATCAACAGTCATAGAAGAGCATTTGCTTTACTCAGATGTTCTGCTTTGCCAACAGTTGTCCTAGAAGACAGACAAAGATCCCTCTTTTAGGGATCCCTCTTTCAGGACTGACTGGAGGATGTTTTCTTCTGTTGTGTTTCCTATCATGAGATGCAAGCTAAGATTATTCACCCTTTGTTGGACAAAATTCCATCTTTCTGAAACTCTATAGATTTTGAGTTGCATTGCTAAGTACTGTGCTTTTGCATGTAAAGTTTGTCTCGTGTATAACGATGAAGAAACAAACTGAATTTAAATTTTAACTTTTTGACTTAAATAGTTATTTTAGCCTCTGTAGATTTAGTTTATCCAAATAGGGAATAATTAAGAGTCAAAATAGTTTTTCCCCCCCAATCTTATCTGATATTTCGATTTGTTGAAATTTTTGGAGCGTTGAATGTCTATGTAATTGATGGAACTTGGTTGATTACTGTAATAAAACTGATGGATTGATGTGGAAGTTCCGGCATGGTGGGAGGGACACTCCATCACACTCCCAAAGAACTCTGTGGAAATCACAGAAGTTGGGGGGGGGTGCAGAGGTGGGATCCAGCAGGTTCTCACCAGGTCCTGAGAGTGGGTTACTAATTATTTGTGTGTGCCGAGAGGGGGTTACTAATTGGGTCTGATTTTCTGTTAGAAATTCCATTAGATCCAAAGATCATAAAGTCCTGTTGTTTCCTATGTGGCTGGTTAGCGAAGGTAGAAAACGGGATAATTCTCCCTGTTGGGCTGTTTTAAAAACATGTTTTAGAAATATGGTAAAGTTCCTTGTTTAAGGAAAGTATCCTTCTTTTGATTTCTAGAAACAAAATTAAGCATTTGAAAGTATTAAGTATTTGACAGGCAGTCAAATAGAGGAGAAGTAGTTGTTTCTGTTGGCAGTAGACGATAGGACTTGCTATAATGAGTTTAAATTATGGACAGAAAGATACCAGCTGGAAATTGGGAACTTTTTTTACAGTAAGAGTTTTTTACAGTAACAGAGACATTATTAATGCCCCACCCCCAGAATGCCCAGCCACGCCCCTGGAATGCCCCACCCAGCCCCATTGGCGCTACGCCACTGTTTGAATCCCACCACCATGGGAACCTGTTACTAAAATTTTTGGATCCCACCACTGGGGGGGTATGATGAGTGCTAGAGCTCCCCCCGGTGTGATTCCAGCATCTCTGCATATACAGGAAGTGACATCTGTGCAGAGGAGGTGCCGTTCGCTGCCTCCCAACCTGCCTCCCTAAGCTCCCACTGGGTTACGAGGAAGGACCTGGCAATCCTGGATAAAGCCCCCCTGGAACCTCCCACTTTCTAAACACATTTGGTGGGCACTTGGAAAGGTGTCTGTGGATGCTGTGGATGCAACAAGAACCATGTTGGGGACTCCTTTTTTAAGCTATTTTTCCCACTGGGAGCTTAGTGAATGGAAATGATGCCTCTGCTACGAGCAAAGTGGCTGAATACTCTGGGCGGAAGGAGGCTGAGTAAAAGGAAGATTCAACTTGACCCTCCCTGCTGGCAGCACCCAGCTCAGGTCCCCTTTCCTTAATTATTATGCTCAATTTGAGCAAAGTCAATTAGCAGTCAGAACAGAAAGGTCTGGTGAGGGACACTCCCCCCCCCCTCGGCAGCTTGAAGGACATTTAGTCTGGCCAGCATAAAGCCCCTCCTGTGGCTTGGAGTCAGAAGGAGGCTTAGTTATGGGGGTGGAGCAGAGGTGGGATCCAGCAGGTTCTCACAGGTTCCCGAGAGTAGGTTACTAATTATTTGTGTGTGCCGAGAGGGGGTTACTAATTGGTGATTTTGCCACGTGATTTTTGCCTTAGTTACGCCCTCCTTTCAGCAGTAGCACGCAGAACTTGAAGCAGTCTAGCAGGAGGTGCATCGGCGTGCGTGGCAGCCTGCGCCTGCGGGCATTCGTTTCCCGCCCAAGGACTGGTGCAGCAGCTGCGTCCTTGCCACAGCCCCACCCAGGAATGCCCCACCCTGGAATGCCCGGCCACGCCCCCATTGCGCCCCGCCCAGCCCCATTGGCGCTGCACCACAGTTTGAATCCCACCACCATGGGAACCTGTTACTAAAATTTTTGGATCCCACCACTGGGGCGGAGTGGTTCAAAGACAGGGGAATCTCCTTTGCAAAAAATTAGTGTGTATACATCTTGCCTGGACTTGTATGTTGGTCGGACTCAATTATCCTTTGCCTAAACAACCGTACAACTTCAGAACAGACCGTGTTTGGGTCACATATAAATGCATGAAGCCGCTGCCTGACAACCAAATCAGACCCTTGGCCTATCCAGGCGAGTCTTGTCTTGTGTGACCCATAGTGGCTCTCCAGGTTTCAGACAAGGAGACTTCCGCAACTCAGGCTCCTTGAGCGTTATTGTTCTGTTCCCCGAGCGCACTAAATTCAGGTGCCTTGCACTTGGCCAGAACAAAACGTAAGACCCACAGACAAATAAGCAACAGTTCAAAAAAGGGTTTAATAGTACTGAAAATGTAGGGCTCTGACTCCTCCCATGAAGTCTAACTAAATAAAGAATACTTGAGATGCTGGAAATGATTGGAGATGGTTTGAAGAACTTGCAGACACCAACTTTTCCTTAACTGCTTCTAAGGAAGTCTGTGCTGCTTGCTTCTTCTTCTGAGTTCTCCCGGTGTCCTCTAACTGGACAGTATTCTGTTTCCTTGAAGTTCTGTGGGAACTGGATTGCTCTGAGTTCTATGGATCTCTAACACCTTAAATGTCTGAGATATTGCTGTTTCCAACCTTCCCCAGACACCTGAACTAAAACAAGCTGTAAAACAGGAACGGCTAACTAATAAGAATAGTGCTCTTGCCTATACAGGACTTCTTAAAGGGACAGGGTCTAACTAAGGTTCCCTTCCACAGAATACTGTATGTAAAGCAACTAAACCCATTCCAGCTAAAGGTACAACTGAGGCTAAAATGCAGGAAATATTGAGGGTGGGATAGTTATAGCTGAAGGCGCCGGGACTGAACTAGGAACCAGATGTTCTGCCACTCAGCCGTGGCTTGTTGGATCTTGCTGCCTCGATGTCACGGTGCACCCCTAGATTGGTTGGCTTGTAAATTTAATCATAATCAATTCTGGCATCAGTAAAATCCTTAGGACAGCTCAAGCACCCCAAAGAGCGGTGGAATCAAAGGAAATGACATAAAAGACACGTATTTATTTATACAATCTGTATGTCACCTCTCTGTCAGTTAAAGGGGCATCAAAGCAGCTAACAATTTAAAACATGCATGATAAAGAAATCACATTTTAAAATAATTAAAATCATATACACACTCCCACCGAATATACAGAATTATAACAATTAAAAAGCAGAGTTAAAGCGCATTTGAAGCGTTAAAAAAAGGTCAGTTGGGAAAGAGGGATTTCTGAGGAAATGCCAACTGAAACAACAGGGGGGGGGGGGAAACTTCCATTGGTGGAAGCTGGGCACAGAAGGGAACTGGCGAATTTCTTTGGGAAGAGAATTCCAGAGCTTTGGTGCCACAACCGTGAAGGCCCTCTCATAAGTCATCCCCCCACCAGTGGCAGAGCTATAAGGGGAAAAGGGGGGTGCATTGCACCGGAGGCATGCCTGGGTGTGTGTGAAAGTGGCCCCTCCCCCTCCCCCCACCTCGCCTCAACAGGCATGGCCCTGCCCCACAAGCCTGGCCCTGGCCCTGCCCCACAAGCCTGGCCCATTTTTAGCCAGCAGAAAGCTGTTTTCTGCCGGTTGGAAAAGGTAAGGAGGGGCCTGCGGGGGAGGGGCCGCGGGGGAGAGGGGGTGGGGCCACAGGGGGCAGAAAACACGGAGTTTGCCCCGGGCACACTCCTGCCCAGCTATGCTTCTGCCCCCCCACCTAATCTCCGAAGCCAGGGGCACCCAAAACAGAGCCTCCAAAGAGCCGAAGGATTTTAATCATTTGTTCAGATGTTGAGGCATATCATCATTACGTAACTTTAAAAAGAACAGGTTCTCCAGAAAGTCTTACGTGGCCTTCCTAGGCACCTTGCAAGGGAACGTGTTTTTCATACCCTTCTTCTTAATGGCCTGGATTTCGGCTGCCCTCTTTATCTATGAATGCATGCTATATTTTGCACACGCAACAGGATTATTTTTTTTCCTCTGAGCCGCACGCCTCCATCACAGACAGTTCTGAATTCAGGGGAGATTTAAAAGCCTCTTGCAGAGCATAGAGCAGAGAGAGACGGAAATAGAACCGAGCCACAACCCCACACAAGCATCTGTGCAGAAAACAGCACGGCAGAACCGGCAAGCGAGGAAGGAGAGCATTCCCTGCACATTCCCCTCCACAGAATGTTTCTGGCTAGGCTGTGGTAATTTAATTTTGAAGGAACCTCAGTGTATTATACTATGCTGTCCTTGCTAAGGTACATTTGGAAGCAGACCTTCGGAGAAAGGAGCAACGGATTGTTCTCTTGGAATGCCATTTTGTAACTTCTTCCCCAAGAGAGCATGAAGGGAATTAAACACAAGGCACAATTTAGAGAAAATTATTTTCAAAAGTATTATGCAATCCTGTAATGCGTGAAAGTGCAGGCTTATGTTGACACCAAACAGCTCCACAGGCCCATGGGAATGCTGTTGGTGATTTCAGAAGTTTGCTGTCATTTTTCCGCCGCCCCCCCCCTAATGTGACTGAATTTGGGTGCTGTGTGGTTTCCGGGCTGCATGGCCGTGTTCTAGCAGCATTCTCTCCTGACGTTTCGCCTGCATCTGTGGCTGGCATCGTCAGAGGATCTGAGGTTGGGAAAGCAAGTGGAGTATATATACCTGTTGGAGTGTCCAGGGTGGGTGAAGCAACATTGTCTGTGAGTAACAAAGAAGACAGCCAGGTCAATAGGTGAGGGCATCTGAATAGAAGTATGAGTAACCATGAAGTCTATAGCATGGGAGTAACAATGAAGATAGCAAGGTCAATAGGTGGGAGCATCTGAATAGAAGTATCCTGGCCTTTGTTTCCTTTGTCTATAGTCATCCCATGTTTGTGTGGAGCCGATTAGTCACTGTCTTGACTCTGAATCTCTAAGTTGAATGTGGCTGAATGTTAAGAGGTGCTTTTAACATACTTGCAGGTGACAGTAGACACGTCACAGGAAATGATGAGTTGTTTTGGCAAGAATGAGTGCGACCGAGACTGCCCTTTTCCAAAGTGGGCTTTATTTTTTTATTTAGGTTTCATCTTTTTGTCTGCATAAATAAATATTGACACGAGTTCCCTGTTGCCTTAAGAGAATTAGCAGAACGAACAAAATATGCCTATTAACAAACGGCACATAGATCATATGACTGTTTCAGAGGGCAGCCATCTTGGTCTTCAGTAGAGCATCTAGATTGGAGTCCAGTAGCACCTTAGAGACCTACAAGATGTTTGGGGGTGGCAAGGTGGGATAAGCTTTCAAGAAGACACCCACCTGAAGAAGGGAACTTTGTCTCTTGAAACCCCTCAAAGGACTTTTCCGCATGCTGCATTTCCCCCAGATGTTAGGTGTTATCAGTCCAATAGTTTCCCATGAATGTTGGCTAGTCGCATCCCTTAGGAATGTCAGTTTCATCTATCCCAGAGAAGTTACTAGAGCAGGTTTTAAGGGGTCAGTCTGTAGGCATTTGAAGGACAACTTTGTGATCCGGGGAAGTAAGTGCAGATTTGTCCCCAACAGAGCTTGCCAGACCAATCTCGTTTCCTTCTTTGAATGATGAGCTTACTGGATTTCGGGAATGCTGTCGATATCATTCACATGTCATGGGTGCATCTTGAAGGCACTTTTCACCAGTATGGCAGATTCCGCATGGGCCAAAAACAGCATTGTGAAAACGGAGTGAAAACGGTGTAAACCCTTTTAACACCGTTTTAAACCATTTTACACCATTTTCACACCATTTTCACACCACTGTTTTTGGCCCATGCGGAATCCGCCTCTGTCTCTGAAAATGGAAGTTCCTCTTTGGTCGATCAGTGGAGATTCATCATGTTACTTATCAAACAGTTGCTAAAAAAACCCCCAGATACGTGGGGTAAACAAATCCTTGAATTATCCCAGCTTTTTGGGAAAGGAGCAGCGTCCCTTTTGGGGTTTTTTTTGGGGGGGGGAGGGGTACACGAAAGCCCTCCCCAAGCAGAACTTAAGACAGAAAATGCATTTGCATATATAATCGACTGGGATAGCTGTAGCATCTGACATCCATGATAAGGCTTAGCTTGTTTTCTTGAAATAGTGGGGTGGGGTGTGTGTGTTTCATTTGAATGATCGTTTTCTCAATCTGAGTGAGACATTACTTGGAAACCGCAGATACATAAATGTCAACAGCTGCTGGAAATTACCCAGTAGGGCTTGTTTCTAGCTACTCCCCTTACCACTGTAACTGATTTAAAATACTTAGTTGTCATTATGCAAGGATTAGTTGAAGGCTCCCCCCCCCACTTCACGAGGATGATATTTGGCAAGAGCGAGCAAGAGCCGGCTGTGAGGTGTAATCTCTTCCCCTCAGGGTGCTGGCTTTAACCAAACACGAGTCTGTGCCGTGCAGTGCCGTGAAAGGGACCGCAAGCAGTGACATTTTGTGGAATGGTGAATTGGAAGCTCAGAGCACCGTCACCTCTCTACAAAAAGAGTAATCTGCCCTTTTCCCTCTGGCCAGGGAAGAGGCAGGCCAGGAGTGGGAGGGGAGGGCACAAAAGAAGCTTAAATAGTAATATCCGGATGGAAGATGGCTTTTAAGCTTGGGAACATCACAAATCAGAAGAGCGTTGTCTGTGCTGCCGATCTTCACCTCTCAGCAATTCGCGTCTGCATTTTGAAGATATCCTTTGTGTTTTAGGAATCCTCAGTGGGGAAGGGAGTAGGAATTCACTCTGTTTTTAATTTTTTTTTACAAATCCGCACTCATCTTTTTGCTCTCCCTCTAGTTATATGATTAATTGGTTTTCTACTCTCTTCACTTTGCGAGTTTCCAGTATCTGCACAAGTGCCACATTTTTTAAAATGTGGCCTTATTCCAATTTCCCCTAAATTTTCAGGTGAAACCACTTTTGTCTTTGTTTTTTGCCCTTACGTGATGATTCCCAGCAAGATTTTGGTTTATCATAACCCTTCAGGGGGTGCGCGGTCTGAGACGTACACTCCCCGGCGTCGAAAGAAGTCCCACGGGGACTTGTTCAAAAATGGATATCGAGTCAAGCCTGGCCACAGCCATCTAGAGAAGGACGATCAACATACTTTCCGGCAGACCTTGGTGTCTTGTTACAGGGTCAGTTCTTACTGGGGTAAGGACCATGTAAAGGTTTTCACTTCCTGCTATGCAGCCCCCTGTGGTTTCTCCAGGGTAGCAGGCCTTATCATAACTGGGTTCCAGAAGAATTGTATAGCTGCATCAAGATTGCATTTTGGGATGTGTGTGTGTGTGTGTGTGTGTGTGTGTGTGTGTGAGAGAGAGAGAGAGAGAGAGAGAGAGAGAGAGAGAGAGAGAGGGCGGTGAACTTGGATGTCGATGTTTCTAGGAGTTTATTTGGGAAATGTCCGTTTAGCAAAAATGCTTTTCCGAATTGTGATTTTGCTTTTAAAATGGAAGCTGGCATTTTAATTGATGGCCTTAAGATGGCCTTATTATCCAATCCAATCCAAAAACCTTTATTAGGCATAAACCAGAAGTACCATACATTCCAAGTACAAAAACAGGATCTCTGTTATATATTATGTAGAACATGGATTACAAATGTAGCAACTGCTTCAGAAATTTCTACATTAGGGCTGTTCAATAGCTTAGACATTTTTAGTTTGTCTGAGAGAAACATAAATTCTAGAGGTAGTAAAGCTCCCAGATCGGTTCTAATATCATTATGCCTCGAACAGTAAAGCAGGATATGAGGGATTGAGTCCATAGTGTTGGGACAGTACCGACAACAACGCTCACTTTGTGGGATGTTAAGGAAATGACCTTGAAGATAGACAGAGGGGAATGAGTTGCACCTTGCTCTTGTCATGACCCATCTGCACTTACAATTAACAAGCTGTTCTAAATATACAGTAGGGCTAGATTTCGGGGGTGTGATCCCAAAGCATAGAGGGGAACAGGAGCTTTGTGCAGCACTCAGGAGGGATTGGTATTCCTGGTTGTACAGTCTGATCTTTAGATGATGGTAAATTTCCGTGGCGGTAAGCATATGCAGAGACTCCCATGAGAAACCCAAGGAGAAGATTATTTTTTTTCAATATGGAGCCACCACTTCAAAAGCTGAAGCTCCCTCATTTCTAGCAAAGATAAACTTTTTGGATCTGTGCAGAAGCATAGTTGCAGCCCAAACTTAAATGTTACCGCCCATGCCCTAGTTTCTAATAAATGTTGCCCTGATTCCAGGCAGAGCACCCCATAAGGGACACAATGTGGGGTGCCAAATATCTTATATAGGAGGTTTGATTGGATATGCTCCAGGTTCTTGTGCCAAGCTTGGATCCAGACAGGGATACCATACAATAGGTACTGGACCACCTTGGCATTAAACACCTTCAGTGCTGCTGGAATAAACTTTCCACCATGGATGTTAAAAAAATTCAGAATTGCAGTGGACAGATTCTTGCAACCTTTAATAGTATTGTTCCTATGAGTGGTCCAGCTTAACTTATGGTGAAATGTTATCCCAAGGTATTTGAACAATTTGGCCTTATTAAACAGAGGAAGGCTTCTTGCAGGTTACATAAAAGTGAGCACCAACTAACGAACGTCACAGTTTGTGTGCATTTTTGTTTGATTGGCCTGATGTTTTGAAACAAATTAATTTTGAATGCTATTTTTCCGTTTTATTTAGTTGCCTTTTGGGGGGGGGGGGTAACATTTATTATATTTACGACTGACTAATTTTCAGTTTTAAAAGTTGCCGTCCTTTAGTTTAATTAGTCAGCCTTGCTGTTTGTTCATTTGGATTATAATATTTTCTTGTGTTTCGGAGGGAAAACTTTTTTTAAAAAAATTGTAGCATTTAAAACTTTTTACAGTTACAAACTTTCTCAAGGTCATCACCAACACTTCCAACGTTCAGTCTGCTCAGTTCTTCCAGTGCCCCACTTCAGTCACAATATATTTAGCAAAAACAGTCCCAAGTACTCAGACAAAGAAACCTTAAAGTTCAATTCTAGATGACGGTATCATCAGCCTTGTTTTTCTTCCCCATCTCAAGAAATCCCCTCCCTTCACTTCTTCTTTGATGATTTCTAAAAACAGCTAAGTCAAAATCCTGTTTTCAGATTCTTGAAAACAGCACTAGGGACATGTGCATTCTTTAACTCTGGCATGCTTCTTAATAATATTTTTGAACTGTCCTTCCAGCAATTGCAGTACAAGGCAACCGTAAACAGGGTTGTATGTTCTAATTTAAAGAGGTGTAACCAGTGGTGGGATCCAAAAATTTTAAGAACAGGTTCCGATGGTGGTGGGATTCAAACAGTGGGGCCGCCGCACACACGCACCTCCAGTCCCTATTGGGCAGGGAGGTTGCTTTAGTAACCCCTTCTCGACACTCAGAAAAAATTATTAACCACTTCTAGAGAAGTGGTGAGAACTGGTTGGATCCCACCTCTGGGTGTAACCCTGCTTTGGATAGGGCTAGAAATGTCATAACCTTCATGGGATGCCCCTCCCCCCAATATTGTTTCTGATCTCACTTTTCGGTTTGATCTATATTAGTTGACACCGTCCTCCCCCCCCCCCGTTTTGTTCTCATGTGCGAAGATGTTCACCTGGTTCTTACTCTATTTAGTGTGCTTTATTTTCAACAATTTACATATTTTCGATTTCCATTTCTTTGTAGTTGATGCTATTGCTATTGACTATGGGGGGGGGGGGGGAGACCCACAATTTTAAACTGGATTTTAGTTTCCTAAGTGAATGCCCCTGAGTTCCCCATTACTTTTTGTTTATCAAACACATTCATTGTTCCAAATCCCTCTCAAGTAACCAAACAGTGTTCAGTTCTTTTCTGATGTCACATGATTTTATAATCATCTTAGTTCTATCAGATTTTGTTTTTTATATAAATACCTTTATCTTGATTCATTTGATTTTATAATCATTTCTATCAACTCACATGCTTGTTTTTTTCATATAAATAGCATGTATGAACTACTTTTATCTTGCATTTATCGAAACAAATGCCCTGAGTTGAAAGATGTTAGCCAACAGAATTTACAACTTGAAAAATTAATTCCTAATTTCTAATAACAGTTTTCTGGTGAATACTGATTAGGGCTTCAGTTATTTGAAATAATAATAATGTGTCTACGTATTCTTCTGATTTCACCCCTTAGATTTCACCTGTATTGATGACACAACTCGCATAGAATCTATTCCTTTAGATACAACATTAACATTACGAAAATGAAATTACGTACTTATTTATTAGTCAGTAGTTTTATTATTCAGTTTAGGTGTAAGTATATTTGTAATAATTAGATATAGCATATTATTGTGATGAAAAATTTACAGAATTTTACATTTAAAATTGCAAGAGAAAATATATAAGACTGTAATTGTTGTTATTTTTATTGTTAATTTTTTGTTATCTTAATTGTAAAGTTTGAAAATCAATAATAATAATAATAATAATAATAATAATAATAATAATAATAATAATAATAATAATAGTAGTAGTAGTAGTAGTAGTAGTAGTAGTAGTAGTAGTAGGCGTAGGAGGTTAAGAGCTTTTGTATCTAATCTGGAGGAACCGGGTTTGATTCCCAGCTCTGCCACCTGAGCTGTGGAGGCTTATCTGGGGAATTCAGATTAGCCTGTACACTCCCACACCTGCGCTCCCAGCTGGGTGACGCCCTTGTGCTAGTTTCAATAAGCAGTTTCTTTTCTGAGCCCCTCTCAGCCCCACCCACCTCACAGGGTGTTTGTTGTGAGGGCCCAGGGAAGGGCAAGGAGATTGTCAGCCCCTTTGAGTCTCCTGCAGGAGAGAAAGAGGGGATATAAATCCAAACTCCTCCTCCTCCTCCTCCTCCGCCTCCTGCTCCTGCTCCTGCTCCTCCTGCTCCTCCTCCTCCTCCTCCTCCTCCTCTTCTTCTTCTTCTTCTTCTTCTTCTTCTTCTTCTTCTTCTTCTTCTTCTTCTTCTTCTTCTTTTTCTTCTTCTTCTTCTTCTTCTTCTTCTTCTCTTAATGCCATGATTTCATAATGCTAAGATTTGAAATGGAGCTTCAGAGTCTTCATGGGTGACACCAGCTTTCGGGAGGCTGCCTAGTCCAGTGGTAATCGGCATGCTGGACGCCATCCTGAAAACACTAGGGCAGAACTTCAAACATTTTCGAATTGACAAAATTAATATCTGTCAAATTCAGAAGGCAGCCCTGCTGGGATCTGCATGAATACTATGCCGATACATTACAACTTCCTATGCCTCTGGGTGAGGCTCGAATTGTGATGAAGGCCAACAACCAGCTGTTAAGCAGCTCTAAGTAGCTATGGAATTTACACACACATAATAATAATAATAATAATGATGATGATGATGATGATGATGATGATGATGATGATGATGATGATGATGATGATGATGATGATGATGATGATGATGATGATGATGATGATGATGATGATCATCATCATCATCATCATCATCATCATCATCATCTCCAGATGATCAAGATCAATTTCTCTGCAGAAAATGGCTACTTTGGAGGGCGGACTGTTTGGCATTATACCTCACTTAGGTTTCTCTTCTGCCCCCAGATCTCCACGCATTTCCTATCCAGAGCTGGCAGCCCTATTTGTAGGTACTCCATCCAGCTGTTCTTAGATCTGCAGGCTGTAGGGCAGTGAGGTTTATTGCTATTCACACTTTAGGTTGCCAGATCTTTCGGAATTACACCTGATCTCCAGACTTCAGAGCTCGGTTCCCCTGGAGAAAATGGATGCTGTGGAGGGTTGACTTTACGGGATCACATCCCTACTGAGCTCCCTCATCCCTCCAAACCCCGCCCTCCCTAGGCTCCGCCCACAAAATGTCCAGGGATTTCCAAACCCGGAGTTGGCCACCTGTGATTTATTTTAACTTAACTTTTCAGTGATTTGAGGTCCATGGTGAGTTTCCATTAACAGAAAGGGAGGGGGGATTTTGACCAATTCCTTTCCCCCTCAAAACACAGTGCAGATCACCAATTTGCCCCTCTTGTTCCTGCAGACCCCTGTCTGTCAAGAGAGACATTTTGGGCTGGAGTCGGAAGGGAAAGGCAGTGGCATACTGTCACAAAATGCCAGGGCTTTCCCTGGGTGCTGCCCCCCCTTCACCCCTCGCCTCCAGCTGAACTCCCCTCACGCTTCCTTGCTGGACTCTCCAGATGGTGGCTGTTAGCTTTCATGAGCCATGGAGGAATTTACTAGGCAGTGAATGAGGAATGCGTTGAAAATTGAGAAGCAGGGCTATATTTTTGAAGGATAAAACAGGAGGAGGAGGAGTAGTAGTTTGGATTTATATCCTCCCCTTCCTCTCTTGTAAGGAGACTCAAAGGAGCTTACAACCTCCTTTCCCTTCTGCTCCCCCCCCACAACAAACACCATGTGAAGTGGGCGGGGCTGAGAGAACTCTGAAGAACTATGACTAGCCTAAGGTCACCCAGCTGGCATGTGTTGGAGTGCGCAAGCTAATCTAGTTCACCCGATAAGCCTCCACAGCTCAAGTTGCAGTGCGGGAAATCAAACCCGGTTCCCCAGATTAGAGTGCACCTTCTGTTAACACTACATCATCCTGGCTCTCTAGATCGAAGGTCGAAGATGTGTTTGTGTGAAAGAGAGAGGGAGACCAAGATGGGAAGTAAAGCACTTCCTGGAAAGGCAAACCAGAAGCCTCTTGGTGGTGGGAGAGGGAAGAAGAAGAAGAGTTTGGATATATATCCCCCCTTTCTCTCCTGCAGGAGACTCAAAGAGGCTGACAATCTCCTTGCCCTTCCCCCCTCACAACAAACACCCTGTGAGGTGGGTGTGGCTGAGAGAGCTCCAAGAAGCTGTGACTTGCCCAAGGTCACCCAGCTGGCGTGTGTGGGAGTGCACAGGCTAATCTGAATTCCCCAGATAAGCCTCCACAGCTCAGGCGGCAGAGCTGGGAATCAAACCCGGTTCCTCCAGATTAGATACTCGAGCTCTTAACCTCCTACGCCACTGCTGCAGCTTTCATCTTTTTTGCTGGCTGATTTCCCCAGCCGCCTCCTCCCCCCAACCCGGTTTTTTTCAGTTGCTGCCAAGAGAAGACTTAATTCTTCCATTCCAAACAATGTCAAGAGGGCTGCAGCCCACATTTTTCTGGAGTGGAACCGCTTTCCTGTTAGGTTGGCACTGAAACAGAGTCCGCTTTGGGGCACAAATGTGAGGCGGCAGGGCCAGAGGTCTCTCTCCAAATTGTTCCGTGACCAGACGTCAGGAGAGAGTCAAGCGAAGCAGCCACTCCAGGTCAAAGGCGAGCCAAGCGCTCCCAGAGCCAAGCCATTGAGAGAGGGGAAATCGCAGAGGAAGGCTAGGTTGGGCAGCAGGAGAAGGAGATTGATGGGATTTGGCAAGTGCCAGTCACACAATCCAGTAATGAAGGAGTTAATTGTTGCATGCTAATTAATTAGTGAGGCCAGAAGTCAGTGACCAGGTAATTGATACCTATTGGTTGGGTGGGCTACACGTAGGTCTGCACGTAGGCTTTAGATATATCTTCTTTGTGTTGCACTCTGCACGTGTTCAGTTCAGTTCAGCTCACTCTATCCATAGCTTAGTAGCCATGTCCAAGCAGCAAGCTGGCTGTTGGTGCTAGCTAGTAAGAAAGATGTTTATTGTTTTTCTTCCAAGTTTCCCTTCCCTGTAGTAAGTAAACTTTATTTCAGTAAAGCAACTGGTCTCTGCCTCATTATTGCATTAACTCTGCTAATTAAGTATTTGTCCACACGACAGAGATCGATGGCTCTTTGTAAGGAGACTCAAAGGGGCTCACAATCTCCTTTCCCTCCCCCCCACAACAAACACCCTGTGAGGTGGGTGGGGTTGAGAGAGCTCCGTAGAGCTGTGACTAGCCCATGGTCACCCAGCTGGCATGTGTTGCAGTGCACATGCTAATCTAGTTCACCAGATAAACCTCCACAGCTCAAGTGGCAGAGCAGAGAATCAAACCTGGTTCCCCAGATTAGAGTGCACCTGCTCTTAACCACTATTCCACTTCTGATTGGCCGCTGAAGACTGTTTCCCTCCACTACTCACTCAGTGTACTTCATTTGCCTACAGCTGAACAGCAGAGTTCAGAGTTCAGTAGCACTGAGGAATGATCAGATATCTCCCCCTTCACACACCTCTCTTCCCCCAATTCAGGAATGACTTTGGCCCTTTCCCCACTCACTGTTTGCTGCGCGCTACTCTTGCCGAGTAGCGCGGGGTCCAACTGCACTCCCCACTACAGGGACGGCTACAACGCAGCTGCCCCGACTCTGCTGCTCTTGCGCCCCCTCAGCGAGGGTCATTTTGGCGCTCCTCAAAACGGCGCCTTTTGATGACCCCGCTCAGGGCGCGGGGCAGTGGGTAAGCCCGGGGAACACGACCCTCGGGCTAAAAAGGTCCTGGACCAGACGAAACGGACGTCATTTTAAAAGTGGGGAAATGGCCTTTCTTTTTTGTGGGCATCTCTCTCAAAGAAACCCACTCCAACCCCAAAGGAAAAAGGAAAGGCATTAAGAAAAGGTGGACCCAAGTTTGTCAAAAGCCAATCTTTCTGACTCATGCTGGAGCTTCCGGTTTTAGCCCACCTGGTAATTTTCTGGTTCGAGAAGTCGGCACTTTGGGGCTGCAGTCCTGAATCTAGCACTGAAAGGCACGCGTCAGATACCCTGTACCAGAAATCTAGCATTCTTCTCCTCAATGAGGACAGGCAATTGAAAAGCATCCCAGAATCTGCCTGGGAAAGGGGAGAGGGACATAGAGGAGGAAGGAGATGAGAATTTTTAAAATGCTTCCTGTATGATATTATAATTCCCTACCAGAGAAGGCGAGCATGAAAAGAGTCTGTTTAAAAAGACCCTAAAACGTCGATAGCTGCAAAGTTGGAAGCAAATGCATCTCACCTCTTCACCCCTCTCGGGAACCCTGACTTTGCTGCCGATTCCCAGCCCCAAGTAGAAATTTTGAAAAATTACGCAGCTATATACCCTGTTTCCCTGAATATAAGACATACCCTGAAAATAAGACGTAGTCGAGGTTTTGCCGAAGTGCGAAATAGAAGGCATCCCCCGAAAGTAAGATGTAGCAAAGTTTTTGTTTGGAAGCAGGCCCGACGAACAGAACACAGAAAAAGAAGACATCCCCTGAAAATAAGACATAGAGCATCTTTGGGAGCAAAAATTAATATAAGACACTGTCTTATTTTCGGGGAAACACGGTATAACAGGCACACTATAGATGTTTGCAGACATCCAACAGTTCTTTTTGTAAAAAGGAAAAGAAAAAAGAAAAATTGATTTCCTGTTTACTGGAAAGACCAATCGTAAAAAAAAAGTCGTTCTAGGGAAATGTTTGACACCTTTTTTTATTAATCTTCAACTGCAGTGGAAAAATGTAACCTTTACAAGTGCCGTCCTGTGTAAGCTCAAGTCAGTATATATCTATATATCTATATATTTTTTTTCCTTTTTGAAGTGCAGCAAGAATAATATTGTATCAGAATCAAATAAAGAGCACAAATAGGCCAAGCAGTTTCCAAATTGTATTCATCTTTTTTTTTTTGCTTTGCTTGAACATTTTTTGAATCCAAAATGATTCCTAAAGTATGTGTTTTTTAAATTCCTTTTAAAAAACTCTTTGGCACAATTGTGCGTGTGGGGTGGTGGTGGTGGGGGGCAGCAGTGGCGTAGGAGGTTAAGAGCTTGTGTATCTAATCTGGAGGAACCGGGTTTGATTCCCAGCTCTGCCGCCTGAGCTGTGGAGGCTTATCTGGGGAATTCAGATTATTAGCCTGTGCACTCCCACACATGCCAGCTGGGTGACCTTGGGCTAGTCACGGCTCTCTCAACCCCACCTACCTCACAGGGTGTTTGTTGTGAGGGGGGAAGGACAAGGAGATTGTAAGCCCCTTTGAGTCTCCTACAGGAGAGAAAGGGGGGATATAAATCCAAACTCTTCTTCTTCTTCTTGCCAAGACAGGCTTTTTCCCCTTTGGGTTTTACTTTAAACCCCCACCCACCCACCCATTGACAATTTGGAGAATAGGTGTGTACTGTTTTAAAGCCTTGCATCTCACACTTTTTAAAAAAGTTGTTTTTAAAACGTTGTTTGGGTGGCAGCAGAGTTATCCTGGGTGAAGGATCTTCACTGTGTGATGGAAGGGAAGCTAAGGCAGCCATTTTGTGGATGAGCCCACCACCCTTGGGCAGAGTTCCAAAGGTGCCTGCAGGCTCAGGATCCCTGTCCTTGACTAAAAACCTGCTTAGTTTTGAGCCAGAGAAACAATTTGTTTCTGGGATTTCTCCAATCTTCCCCTCCCCCCCCCACCTCTTTTCTGGGATTTGATTATTTTGCGTAGGAGTTCCTGTGCTGTGTTTGACTTAGATCCCCAGGAAAGCTCTGCTGACTTTTGGGTAGGCTAATCCTGTCAAAAACACACATTCGGCAGAGGAGATTGTATTGAAGCAAAACTGTCAGGCTAAAATACCCTGTTTCCCCCGAATATCAGACATCCCCTGAAAATAAGACGTAGTAGAGGTTTTGCTGAAGTGCAAAATATAAGGCATCCCCCGAAAGTAAGACATTTCAAAAATTTTGTTTGGAAGCATGCCCGACAAACAGAACACAGAAAAATAAAACATCCCCTAAAAATAAGACATAGCGCATCTTTGGGAGCAAAAATTAATATATGTCTTATTTTCGGGGAAACACAGTAGTAAAGGGTGATGAATAAATTTAAATGAGAATAAATGAAATAAATGCCTAATAAAGGTATGATGATGATGATGATGATGATGATGATGAAGAAGAAGAAGAAGAAGAAGAAGAAGAAGAAGAAGAAATAATCTTCATTGTTATTTTCCTGAGATGTTGAGTTTTCATGACCTGGATTACACTGCCGGTGTCTCATAAACCCAGACAGATTTTTGCGGAACCCTCAAGACCTTCGATCAGGCTTGGCTGGATTGGGGAAGGTGAGATTTGGTAAAGGGAGGGTCTTCAGAAGGGCATACTTCCACAGCGCCCACCCTCTGCAAGGAAACTGATCTCTACAGGATGCAAATCAATTTTAATTCAAGGAGCTCTCCAGACCACCCCTGCTGGTTGGCATCCTGATTTTAGAAATCCACAGAGCGTTACATGCAGTGGCGTAGCACCAAGGGGGAAGGGAGGTGTGACACATTGGGCGTACGCCAGTGCAGGGGCGTTCCAGGGGTGTTGGTGTGGGTGGGCGTTGATGCAGCAGGTGCGCAGGGTGCATATGTGCCCTAGGCACAGTTCCCCCTCGCTACAGCTTTGGTTACATGTACAAGGGCTGTTTTAGGATCTCTCATTTTCTTCTGGGAGAAGGAAAGGTTTGATGCCCAAATTATCTTTTTATAAAAGAATGAACTGAGCATTGAAAATTGCCCTCCATCCCAAACCTAAAATCAATTATTTGTTACCATAAATGAACAGGTACGTCAGAAATTTGGCATTTGTCTAATGTCTCTCCCCTTGTCTCAGGTAAACTATTTCCTTTTAAAAGCTGTTTAACATGTAGAGCACACTTTTAATTCCATCCGAACATCAAATATTCATTCATTTTATTTTTAAAGCATTCTGAAGTTACAAAAACTGACTGAACGTGGGGAATGGGGATTTATTAAAATCACAAAGGGTGATGTGTCCAGCCACCTGGCTGCCTGTTCAAACCAGGACAGCCATATGTCTCTGAGCTCGTCAGCTGGAGAGAAAGGCACTCTTTTGAGCAGCACATACTTGGTGCATTTTAGGGTTGCCAGCTCTGGGTTGGGAGATTTCTGGAGGTTTGTGGATGCAGCCTGGCATCTGAAGAGGAGAGAGACCTCAGTGAGGTGTAATGCCCTAGAGCCAACTCTTCCAAACAGTCATTTTCTCCTGGGGAATTGATTTCATTTGACTGGAGATCAGCTGAGATTCTGAATGACCTCCAGTTCCTACCTGGAGGCTGGCAACCCTAGGGCATCCAGAGTGGCTTTGCCTATCATGTAATAGTGTGTTGTCTGTAGAGTTGGTTGATACCAGCCAGATTCGTTCCGATTCAGATTCGGACCAGATTCGGATCAATGGGCTCGGATTGGCCGAATTCCGAACCTTGCAGATTCGGACTGCCCCGAATCTGTTGGAACGTCCCGAGAAATTCGTATGCGTTTTTATTTTTTGGGTGTTTTTTCACGTTTTGGCCTGCAGGGAGGGCATTTTTAGACATATCAGCACCAGAATTTCAGGGTATCATCCAATGGCTGTCCTGATAATGCCCCCCAAGTTTGGTGTAGTTTGGTTCAGAGGTACCAAAGTTATGGACCCCCAAAAGGAGTGCCCCATCCCCCATTCTTTCCAATGGGAGCTAAGGAGATGGGGGCTACCCTTTGAGGGTCCATAACTTTGGCACCTCTGAACCAAACTGCACCAAACATGGGGGGGTATTATCAGGGCAGTAACCAGATGATACCCTGAAAGTTTGGTGCTGATACTAAAAATGCGCCCCCTGAAGGCACCCCCATAAATTTGCCCAAGATTCTTTGTTCTGCAGTGACTTAGCTGCATTGCTGTCAATGGGAAATTTCTGGTGGGGGGCTGTGGGATGCACATTTCTGAAGGTACAGTCACAAAGCTTTCAGGGTATCTTCAGGAGAGTATCTGGATGACACCATCCAGGTTTGGGGAACTTTGCTTCAGGGGGCAGTGGGAGATGGGCCCTGTCCTTTTTGGGTCCCATAGAATTGAACCCAAATTAAACAAGCAGTTAAGGAAAAGTTGGTATCTGCAAGTTCTTCAAACAATCTCCAATTGTTTCCAGCATCACAAGTATTCTTTATTCTGTTAGACTTCATGGGAGGAGTCAGAGTCCTAAACTTTCAATAATATTAAATACATTTTTGAACTCTTGTTCATTTGTCTATGGGTCTTACGTTTTGTTCTGGCGAAGTGCAAGGCACCTGATTTTTGTTCACTTTGGGGACAGAGCAAGTTCCTTATAAATGACTGAGGTAAATATTGCAAAAAAATAACCCTTCTTCAATATGGAAGCATTGCTCATTCAAAACGTATGAAATGGTATGTCAATATTTTCAATCCAATTTGATAAAATGGTATCCTGTAGTACACCATTCGACCAGAACTGAGTCATTTATAAGGCATTTTTGTCAGGATTGTAATATTTTGTCAGATGGTAATATTTTATAACATTATTTTTGACCACTGAAGAAGGCCAATGGGCTGAAACACATCTGGGTTGAAAAGGGTTGCATAAGACTATTTGTTATCGTGTGATGATTTTCACTGTTTGGGAGCCTATTTAGGGCATTTTACTATGAAATTTTGATTTTAATTTGATTGAACACATTTGTATTTTTTGCTTCATAGAAATTTAAAAGGCCCAGTTTTATCTTAACCTTTTGGTTTTTTCCTCTGGTATTGAGGTTTAGTTTTT
Organism: Sphaerodactylus townsendi; assembly: GCF_021028975.2. NCBI lineage: Eukaryota > Metazoa > Chordata > Lepidosauria > Squamata > Sphaerodactylidae > Sphaerodactylus > Sphaerodactylus townsendi. The sequence goes on from NC_059431.1 coordinate 119,045,001, forward strand.
GACCCTTTATCTGTTGGCATCTTTGTTGGTCTCCCGTTCAGATACTAACCAAGGTTGATCCTGCTTAGCTTCTGAGATTTGGTGGGATCAGGTGACCCTCAGCTATTCAGGTCAGGGCATGGGATGAGAGACATCCTATACATTGTCGCTCCTGAAAAATACGCCTTGCCTGCCCTCATGTACGTTGGACTGCTCAAGTTTTCAGCTTTCTCTCCGGCTTGGAGTTCAGGTGGGACTTTTCTGAACCTCTTTGAAACACAAACAACAATTTCACATTGGTCATTGTAAACCCTCAAACAAACAACAACAATTGTGTGTAACGTAAGGAATGGAAAGCAAAAAACGCATCGCACACTTAAACAGAGGTTGCACTTAGCCAATATAATATGTAAAATGATTTCTTTTCAACAGATTTTAGTATAACAATTCATAAGGTATGAGCATATAACATTCAAAAATAGGTATATAACATTCAAAAATAAGAAGACCATATTCATGGTTTAACCAACTAAGAATTGGGTTCTATTTACACCCAATAAATATATTTCAAATTTTTGTGTAGAAACCAAAGTTCAATATCCAGTTCATAAATTATATCCATGTTGATAACAACTTATAGAATCAATCAAAGTAAGTCTCTCGAACGCCTCACGCGTTTCCAAAGCGTTTTCGTTGATGTCTTCCTCAGGAGAAGAACAATTTCATTCATTTTCTTTCTCACATTTCTTATATGCCATATAGATTTTCTGTAAAATATAGATGAATGTTATATACTCATACCTTATGAATTGTTACACTCAAATATGTTGAAAAGAAATCATTTTACATATTATATTGGCTAAGTGCAACCTCCGTTAAAGTGTGTGACTCATTTTTTGCTTTCCATTCATTGTAAACCCTGGCAGTTTATAGGGTTTAATATAGGACTGCTATATTCTTCTTTTGCGATGCTGAATTGCCAGCATTTGCAAATGTGAAGCAGATGTCGGCTTTTCCTCGCTCACCTCACCCGTATTGACACTGAAGCCGACATAACTGTGGGAGCTCTTAATTGCAGTATTAATTTTTACTCGTATTTTAAAACAAATACAGTTATTTTTCCAACTGTATATCTGAAAGGTTATGGGGGCGATTATCCTGCATTTTGCAGGTTCTGCTACAACTTGCAAAGCTTATATTGCTCATCTTATAATTTATAATTGGGGTGATAAGGCCGCCATGTTCATTTGCATATAGTAGCAATAATAATGTATGGCATATGGTCGAAGGCTGTTAAGATCTCCAGTCAAATTAAAGATACATAAAATAACAAGAGAACAACAATAAAAAACAGATTGGATGGAAGTGGATAAGGAGCTAGGGGACAGGCGGGCCTGGAAGCACAAACCAAGCTAGAGGAAATGTGGTCCCAAGCATGACTTTTGCTGGATTTTTCATTGCAAACAGTGAAGCAAGCAATGAGTGACATGGGATCTAAGTCATCTGGAAGGAAACTAATTTTCTCTGCTGATGGACCCAGTGGTGGAGTGGCAAGAGGGCGTGGGGGTGCGTTGTGCAGTGGGCGCACACCTGGGGGGCAGAAAATCGCCCCAGATCATCCCCCTTTTCCTTGCCCCCCCTGTGGCTCCCCCTTTTCCCTTCCCACATTTACCTTAGTTCCTTTTCTTTTTCTAGTATTTTTTTCAGCCTGAAAAAAGTGGCCTATTTACAGTTCAGGCTAAAAACTGCCTGAGGAACTACAGTTTCCAGGAGACCTTGGGGCCATGGGGGCGGGGCGCTGAATAGAATAACAGAATAAAACATAACAGAATAAAGTAAGACAGAACAAAACATAACGGGGAAGATCTCAAACTTCTACGGCTCCGCAGGGACCAAGGCAAAAGATTTGGGTAGAATAACCTGTTTATGTGGCTGTTGACATAGTTTGGAAATGGTTGGTTGCAAAAGCTGTCGTGGGGAAATACTAGGTGTCATCAAGATCCTGTGAAAAATCGGTCGACATTTCTGCTCTTCCCTGGTTCTTGCCATGAAACTTTGGAGTGGGCCAAGAGAAGGTGGTGTAGGGAACCTTTGGTTTGTTTTCTTTTGGCTCAGTGGTGTCCCATGGCAACTTTATACCTGCACTTTCTGTATCTGGATGCCGCCTCCCTTCCTAGTGTTCTCAGTCAACAAATCCTCTTCTGGAATAGAGAGGGGTTCAAAAACTGTTTGTAATATAGAACAGGTGTAATGGTTGGGGGTCTGCCATTCAAAGGCAAAAGTACTGGAAAAAGACCCACTAAGCTACCTTTTGGATGCTTTTATGGATCCCAGCCATCATATCCTAAGTGGAGACGATATATAACGTGCTGTTTTAAGAGACAATCAAACCCTGCACTCACCAACATATTGCTGTACTATACTTCTCCAGGCTAGATTTAAGTGGAATCCTGTGCAGCAGGATGCCAGCCCTCCAAACTTCTCTTTCTGATTTCTATAAGCTGTATGTTTATAATACCCAATGTACCTTTACTGCTTTGGGAGAGATTTGCAGCCAAATGGCTTTGTCAGTTGTATAATAATTTAAGCCCCTTTATCTTGTACAGTATTTCTCAGGCCCTGTGCAGTGGCTAACTGCACGACCTGGATGTACCAAGGAAAATGTGATTTCTTATGCAAAACAATAGATCTGTTTAAAAGAAATGGAAGACGAATTGTTCCTTTGCCAAATTGAGCTGCTGTAGGGTAGCTCATCAGGACTTTGAAAGAGCGTGGAGCATTTTAATGATATTTGTTTAAAAAATTTTTGCATTGCATAGAATTATCTCAAATCACATATCAGGTTTTCATACTTTTTTCAGGTTTTCTCCTTTCAAGGACATTTATATAAGGGGTGGGGAATTCCAAGCTATCATGATGACTGTATCTCAGAAGTATGACATCTCTGTAGTGGCATATTTGCCTAGGAACAAGGGGTACCCCATGTCCTCGGGCACCCCCATTTGGTCACGTGGGGAGGCACCAAAATCTCAGGGTCGTTTGTGTGGTTTTTTCTATTTTTTTTAGTGTTTTTCACATTCTGGCCTGCAGGGAGCACATTTTTAAAGCTAGTGGCATCAAAATTTCAGGGTATCATCCACAGACTGTCCTTATGATACCACCTATGTTTGGTGAGGTTTGGTTCAAGGGGGACAAAGTTATGGCCCCTAAAGGGAGTGCCCCCATTCACCATTGTTTCCAATGGGAGCTAACAGGTGATGGGGTCTACCCATTTGAGAGTCCATAACTCTGGCCCCTCTGAACCTAACTTCATCAAACCTGGGTGGTACCATAAGAATAGTTAACAGGTGATACCCTGAAATTTTGGTGTCACTAGATTTAAAAATACACCCCTGACAGGCACCCCAAGGAATTTGCCCAAGATTCTTTGTTTTGTAATGCCTTGGCTTCATTGTAGCCAATGGGGAATTTCTGAGTGTGTGAGCAGGCTGCACATTTTGGAAGATAGAGGCACCAGATTTTCAAGATGGCTCAGGAGACTCTCCTAGTAATAGCATCCAGGCTTGGAGACTTTTGCTTCTGGGGGTTCAATTTATGCCCCACCCAAAAAGTCTGGTGGAAATTGTAGTCCATGAACATCTGATGGGAATTGTAGTCCACGAACATCTGGAGAGCCTCAGGTTGCAGACCCCTGATCTAGACCTTGAGGGGCCAAAGATCAGATTCAGCCTGAGGCAGTTTCCTCTGTTTGTGTGAAATTGCGACCGCTGGTGAAAGTCATAAAGGGATAAACATATCTAATTATCTCTCTTTTTTGTCCTTTTGTGATTTCAGGTTTAAGATTTTTACGAGCGCTTAGGCTGATACAGTTCTCAGAAATTTTGCAGTTTCTGAATATCCTTAAAACAAGGTAAGGCATACCCCTATCTGTTGTTTCCTTTTCTGCTTCTTGAGGACGTGCAAGGGCAAATTTATCTGGTCCTCTTTCCCCACCCCCTCTTGATGGACTTGGTCTGTGACACCTCCGAACGCTGTTCATTGCTCGGTTAACTGAGGGGGCAATTCTGACCATTGCAGAGCAAATCTAGGCTTGAAGCCGTCAACCACTGACCTTCCCCCCCACCCCACTATTTCATGTTTTCAAGAAGCATCTCATTTAGTTAGTGAACTCAAAGGTCAATGGAACTGGAAGGATCCCGAAGAAAGAGTTGCCCTCTGTGTTCGTTCCTCATAGCAGCCTTTCTAAAAAAAAAAATCTTTGCCATCTAATTATCCAAAATATGTTTTTTTATAACTTTTATTTTTGCCTTTTGTTAATAATGACATACATAAGTAATAGCATCAACAGCAAACAATATACAACAAAACCACAAATCTAAAATATATCTAAGCAAATACAAAAAATTGATGCAATTAAATACATTCATTCTATAATCTGTCTATATATGGAGCGACTTCTCCTTCAAAAGAATACAATTAATTATTAAATAATGTAAAATTTCTAGCAGTTTATAATTTCTAGCAGTTAGAGAGCAGCAGTGGCATAGGAGGTTAAGGGCTCGTGTATCTAATCTGGAGGAACCGGGTTTGATTCCCAGCTCTGCCGCCTGAGCTGTGGAGGCTTATCTGGGGAATTCAGATTAGCCTGTGCACTCTCACACACGCCAGCTGGGTGACCTTGTGCTAGTCACAGCTTCTCGGAGCTCTCTCAGCCCCACCTACCTCACAAGGTGTTTGTTGTGAGGGGGGAAGGGCAAGGAGATTGTAAGCCCCTTTGAGTCTCCTGCAGGACAGAAAGGGGGGATATAAATCCAAACTCCTCCTCCTCCTCCTCCTCCTCCTCCTACAGGAAAGGGGGGATATAAATCCAAACTCCTGCTCCTGCTCCTGATCCTGCTCCTGCTCCTGCTCCTGCTCCTGCTCCTCCTCCTGCTCCTCCTCCTCCTCTTCTTCTTCTTCTTCTTCTTCTTCTTCTTCTTCTTCTTCTTCTTCTTCTTCTTCTTCTTCTTCTTCTTCTTCTTCTTCTTCTTCTTCTTCTTCTTCTTCTTCTTCTTCTTCTTCTTCTTCTTCTTCTTCTTCTTCTTCTTCTTCTTCTTCTTCTTCTTCTTCTTCTTCTTCTAATCCTCTGAACCAATTGTTCAGTTTTTATGTCTAATCAGACTGTCTACTATTAGATTAAATTACATCTAATTCCTTGGTTATCATATTACTATTTTTGAAAATAAACATATACCTTTAGTAATCAATTGGATGAAAGTCAATACCTATCTTTCCCTTTAAATATAGTTGCCAGATCTCTAAATATGTTTCCACTGGAAGGAATCTCAATTGATGAAAACCCTTATCCAGAATAAAAAGTTGTTGTATTTTGTTATACCCATCTTCCATGGAGGGTATTGTATCTGTTTGCCATTGTTTGGCCAGGATTATCCAAAATATGTTTTGACAAACAGGCTTGTCCCATTGGATCCTCGAGTAGCAGTTTTGTTACAGCTTCAAGCACAGGGTGTGATCTGCTCCCAAAAACCTAGCTTTTTAGCATCCAGACTGCTATTAAGGCTCTGAGGCAAAGGTGTACTGGAGGGAAATGGCGCTCTGGCAACACCTGCTCCGGGTGCCCCCCCGCACGCCCTCTGCATACCTTAGCTAGCGGCATCCTGGGCAGCCAGGCAGGGCAGGGCCAAGGGGCCTGCCACGAGCCCACTGGGTGCCCCCCCAGTAATCTAATATGGGGCGGTTGATATATCAGTATAAATTAGGACAAGTTCTCAGCCGCAGGTCTAGAAATTTATTTCTATCTAAGCTGTGTATCGGACAGTATAATAACACACGCTGGACCGATTCTTCATGAGCTAAGCTGCAGGGACAAAATCTTTCATTAAAAGGCACTTCCTATATTCTACCCTGACTGGTAGCTGAGGGGAGAATATTACATCTGGCAAGAGTTAATGCTTGACACAGTTTGCGCTCCGTAGCCAGGTAGAGAGATGTAGCCATAGTGTATGGTTTAACGGTATGCCCAAATACAAGGGAGAACAACGTTTATTTGCCTGTCGCATCAAATAGCTGTACTCATGATTGTATAGTCTCTTTTTAATAGACAGTTTTAGCTCGTTAGCATTCAGTAAAGCCAATGCATCTAAGGATAAGCCCAAAGTTATGTTCATTGTGGTTAGTTTGCAAAGGCCAGATTCCCATCACAGGCCGTCATTCCAGTCCTGAGCTGGATGTGACTCTGGTAGCTGAATGTATTTTGGGCTGTTAAATTGATAATAAAACTGCAAAAGATTGTCATGCCCTTATATAAAGCAGTGGTGCGACCGCACTTGGAGTACTGTGTTCAGTTCTGGTCACCACATCTCAAAAAGGATATTGAGGAGATAGAAAAAGTGCAGAGAAGGGCAACAAGGATGATTGAGGGACTGGAGCACCTTCCCTATGAGGAGAGGCTGCAGCGTTTGGGACTCTTTAGTTTGGAGAGGAGACGTCTGAGGGGGGATATGATTGAAGTCTATACAATTATGCATGGGGTAGAAAATGTTGGCAGAGAGAAATTTTTCTCTCTTTCTCACAATACTAGAACCAGGGGGCACTCATTGAAAATGCTTGGGGGAAGAATTAGGACTAATCAAAGGAAACATTTCTTCACGCAACGTGTGACTGGTGTTTGGAATATGCTGCCACAGGAGGTGGTGATGGCCACTAACCTGGATAGCTTTAAAAGGGGCTTGGACAGATTTATGGAGGAGAAGTCGATCTATGGCTACCAATCTTGATCCTCTTTGATCTGAGATTGCAAATGCCTTAACAGACCAGGTGATCAGGAGCAACAGCCGCAGAAGGCCATTGCTTTCACCTCCTGCAGATGAGCTCCCAAAGGCACCTGGTGGGCCACTGCAAGTAGCAGAGAGCTAGACTGAATGGACTCTGGTCTGATCCAGCTGGCTTGTTCTTATGTTCTTAAATGCTCACAGAATTCCTCAGATTTCCTCTCTTACTTTCCTTCAGTTTCTGCTTCACTCCTTCCTCCCCAGTCCTTCCAGTCACAACCTCGGAAAACAGTATTTTGTAATGCACAAAGTTAAAGAGAGGGAGAAGGTCAGTGGATAAAGTAGGGGAAGCTTTTGGATTAGAGAGATGCTCAAATCTCATTCATGCCGTCATTCCAAAGGCAACTCATAATGCCACGATCTTCTGTAAATCAGTTGCAACAGCCCACAAATATAAAGGGTTCATGTTAATTGTTGGTGCCTGAGTCTTAAATAATTGTCTGAACATTGGGGAAAAACTCAAAAACGATTTGAGCCTAGTAGAAGAGAAGAACATTTATATTCTCTCTTTCTCTCCTGTAAGGAGACTCAAAGGGCTTACATCCTCCCCCACCCCCAACAACAAACACCCTGTGAGGTGGGTGGGGCTGAGAGAGCTCTGAAGAACTGTGACTCAGCCAAGGTCACCCAGCTGGCATGTGTGGGAGAGCACAGGCTAATCTAGTTCCCCAGATAAGCCTCCACAGCTCAAGTGGCAGAGCAGGGAATCAAACCCAGTTCTCCAGATTAGACTGCACATGCTCTTAACCACCACACCACTGCTGCTCCATAGAGCAATGTGGGGACCCATACATTTTTAGGGTTTGAGTTTTCAAGCATCAAAGCTCCATTTGTCAGATTTCTCATACCCTGAAAAACTCTAAGGTGCTCCTGGACTTACAGCTAGTGCTTTGACTTCAGACCAACATGTCTACCCTATCTTCATTGGTTAATAGGGGTCAAATTTATTTCTAGGGTTGGTAGATGGGGAAAAATTTATCCCCGGTTTGGATTCGGGTCCAGTTCGGGTGTATGGGCTCAGATCCCCCCAATTCCAAGCCTGCCAGGCTCAGATACACCCAAATTTGCGGTGTCATCTGAGATTCTCGGATGCGTTTTTATTTTTTTGCTGTTTTTACGTTTGGGCCTGCAGGGGGCGCATTTTTAAAGGTATCGGCATGAAGATTTCAGGATATCTTCTGAATACTGTACTGATGATGTTTCCCAAGTTTAGTGCAGTTTGGTTCTGGGGGGCCCAAGTTATGGACCCCCAAACGGGATGCCCCTATCCCCCATTGTTTCCAAAGGGAGCTAATAGAAATTAGGGGCTATCTTTGAGGGTGCATAACTTAGGCCCCCTTGGACCAAACTACACCAAACTTAGAGTACATCATCAGGACATTATTCAGAAGATACCCTGGAATTTTCATGCCGCTACCTTTAAAAATGCGCCCCTTGCAGGCACACCCAGCAATTTGCCCAAGATTCTGTTTTGCATTGAATTTTTTGCAATTGCTTTCAATGGGGGAATTGTTTAAATGTTTAAATATGTTTAAAAATGTGGCAGATGGGATTCGGACAGCTCAGATTCGGACCCTGCTCGTCCGAATCCATCCGAATCAATGCAGATTCGGTCAAAATCCGGATTCGGACCGTCCGAATCGCCAACCCTATTATTTCATCTGATCCTCCACAAGTCAAGGAGTTTCCATGTAAGCTAATTGTGGGTAGAACCACCATCAAATAATTGGCAACAGCAGTAGCTGGCTCTTTGGTGGAAGTCTCTGCCCTCTTCCAGACACCTGAGTCATACTATTCACTTAGTTAGACATGCCTTTCTTCCTTATGGATCTCAACATAGTTTGCAACATCAATAAAAAACATAAAATATATTAAAAACCGAAAAACCAAAATTTAAAATCACAACTCATGCTCCTAAGAATAGGTAATCAAATGTTGAGGGGTATGGTATGAAGTGGGGGTTCAATCCCCGGATAGCAGAGTTGCGCAACACACACTGGAACACAGTAGGATCGTAGACACACACAGCAATTCAGCTTCACAGAAGCAGTCCTACTTTATTCAGTGCACAGAATGTTGCTCTCACAGACAAAGTGCTTCGACAGGCAGTGCGAAGACAAGTGTCACACAATGCTAAGCACAGTGCTGCCTATACAATTTACTAACCACATACAGTTTTTCTACTATATACAGTTTACTAACCAATCACAGTCCTCTTCCAATTCATCCCAGAATGAGGCTGTGTCATGAGGCAACTGTCATGTAGATTTTGCTGATCAGACAGTGCCCTGTCACAGAATGAATGCCCCACGGTCCTTGGACAGGATCCCAACCTTTTTAAGCTGCTGGGTGCATTTGAAATTCCTGCTCAGCATGGTGGGTGTAGCCACAAAATGGTTGCTAGGGAAGCTACTGGCGGGTGTACCACATTGGAAACCCCCATCCCAGAAGTTCCTTGTGTAAATGTTGCACATCAGTGCAAAGGTTTTACACAGTGGTGGGATTTGAATAATTTAACAATCAGTTCCTCCCCCCCGTGCCCCCCGCTGCCCACTTACCTGCTGCAGAGGAACATCTTGTGAGGGGGGTTACGGGGCCTTGCTGTCGTTGCTCTGAAAGCCCCCTCCCTCCCCTGGGAGAGGGGGCAATGGGGCGTTTAGTGCCTCAGAGCAGCTGGCTGCTCCGGGGCTCTGAAAACCGCCTCGCTCCCCGTCCCATGGGAGAGGGAAGTACTGGGCTTTAATGCCCCAGAGCACCAACCACTTTTAACAACCGGTTTGCGGAACTCAACAAAAAGTTAGGTACTGGTTCTACCGAACTGGTGCTAACCGGCTGAATCCCACCACTGGTTGTACATCAGTTCCTCATCAGGATAGGGATTTGCATGAGACATTCTGCACATATATCTCTCCTATCTGGATGGGAGCAAGGCCCCGTTAAGCCAGCATCCTGATAATTAGCTAATTGCAAGGAAAACCAAGTCCTGTCGTTTATCGACAGTTGGCACAGTAACCTTTGGAATTTACATGTGTCCGCTCTGCCAGACAGATAAACGTATCCGTCGCATTTGTTTTCCATCATTTTCTTAAACCAAGGAAACTTGTTCAAATTATTTTTGTTAGTATCCCCCCATTGCTGATTGATATGATGTTTCAGTGAAATGGCAGGGGCTCAGACTGGG